>NC_044567.1:8202485-8536985 GCF_007565055.1 Rhinopithecus roxellana | reverse complement strand
AAATACTGGCAAACAGGATTCAGCAGCACATCCAAAAGCTAATCCACCATGATCAAGTGGGCTTCATCCCTGGGATGCAAGGCTGGTTCAACATTCGCAAATCAATAAACATAATCCAGCATATAAACAGAACCAAAGACAAGAACCACATGATTATCTCAATAGATGCAGAAAAGGCTTTTGACACAATTCAACAGCCCTTCACGCTAAAAACGCTCAATAAATTCGGTATTGATGGAACGTACCTCAAAATAATAAGAGCTATTTATGACAAACCCACAGCTAATATCATTCTGAATGGGCAAAAACTGGAAAAATTCCCTTTGAAAACTGGCACAAGACAGGGATGCCCTCTCTCACCACTCCTATTCAACATAGTGTTGGAAGTTCTGGCTAGGGCAATCAGGCAAGAGAAAGAAATCAAGGGTATCCAGTTAGGAAAAGAAGAAGTCAAATTGTCCCTGTTTGCAGATGACATGATTGTATATTTAGAAAACCCCATTGTCTCAGCCCAAAATCTCCTTAAGCTGATAAGCAACTTCAGCAAAGTCTCAGGATACAAAATTAATGTGCAAAAATCACAAGCATTCTTATACACCAGTAACAGACAAGCAGAGAGCCAAATCAGGAATGAACTTCCATTCACAATTGCTTCAAAGAGAATAAAATACCTAGGAATCCAGCTTACAAGGGATGTAAAGGACCTCTTCAAGGAGAACTACAAACCACTGCTCAGTGAAATAAAAGAGGACACAAACAAATGGAAGAACACACCATGCTCATGGATAGGAAGAATCAATATCGTGAAAATGGCCATACTGCCCAAGGTTATTTATAGATTCAATGCCATCCCCATCAAGCTACCAATGAGTTTCTTCACAGAATCGGAAAAAAACTGCTTTAAAGTTCATATGGAACCAAAAAAGAGCCCTCATTGCCAAGACAATCCTAAGTCAAAAGGACAAAGCTGAAGGCGTCACGCTACCTGACTTCAAACTATACTACAAGGCTACAGTAACCAAAACAGCATGGTACTGGTACCAAAACAGAGATATAGACTAATGGAACAGAACAGAGTCCTCAGAAATAATACCACACATCTACAGCCATCTGATCTTTGACAAACCTGACAAAAACAAGAAATGGGGAAAGGATTCCCTATTTAATAAATGGTGCTGGGAAAATTGGCTAGCCATAAGTAGAAAGCTGAAACTGGATCCTTTCCTTACCCCTTATACGAAGATGAATTCAAGATGGATTAGAGACTTAAATGTTAGACCTAATACCATAAAAACCCTAGAAGAAAATCTAGGTAGTACCATTCAGGACATAGGCATGGGCAAGGACTTCATGTCTAAAATACCAAAAGCAACGGCAGCAAAAGCCAAAATTGACAAATGGGATCTAATTAAACTAAAGAGCTTTTGCACAGCAAAAGAAACTACCATCAGAGTGAACAGGCAGCCTACAGAATGGGAGAAAATTTTTGCAACCTACTCATCTGACAAAGGGCTAATATCCAGAATCTACAAAGAACTCAAACAAATATACAAGAAAAAAACAAACAACCCCATCCAAAAGTGGGCAAAGGATATGAACAGACATTTCTCAAAAGAAGACATTCATACAGCCAACAGACACATGAAAAAATGCTCATCATCACTGGCCATCAGAGAAATGCAAATCAAAACCACAATGAGATACCATCTCACACCAGTTAGAATGGCAATCATTAAGAAGTCAGGAAACAACAGGTGTTGGAGAGGATGTGGAGAAATCGGAACACTTTTACACTGTTGGTGGGATTGTAAACTAGTTCAACCATTATGGAAAACAGTATGGCAATTCCTCAAGGATCTAGAACTAGATGTACCATATGACCCAGCCATCCCACTACTGGGTATATACCCAAAGGATTATAAATTATTCTACTACAAAGACACATGTACACGTATGTTTATTGCGGCACTATTCACAATAGCAAAGACTTGGAATCAACCCAAATGTCCATCTGTGACAGACTGGATTAAGAAAATGTGGCACATATACACCATGGAATACTATGCAGCCATAAAAAAGGATGAGTTTGCGTCCTTTGTAGGGACATGGATGCAGCTGGAAACCATCATTCTTAGCAAACTATCACAAGAACAGAAAACCAAACACCGCATGTTCTCACTCATAGGTGGGAACTGAACAATGAGATCACTTGGACTCGGGAAGGGGAACATCACACACCGGGGCCTATCATGGGGAGAGGGGAGGAGGGAGGGATTGCATTGGGGAGTTATACATGATATAAATGATGAATTGATGGGTACTGATGAGTTGATGGGTGCAGCACACCAACATGGCATAAGTATACATATGTAACAAACCTGCACGTTATGCACATGTACCCTAGAACTTAAAGTATAATTAAAAAAAAAAAAAAGAACCCCATGCAGTAAATATTAGCCTAATTTGCCTGATAACAATACCGAGACTTAAAAAGCCTAAATGGGCTGGGTGTGGTGGCTCATGCCTGTAATCCCAGCACTTTGGGGGGCTGAGGCAGGTGGATCACCTGAGATCAGGAGTTCAAGACCAATCTGGCCAACATGGTGAAACCCCGTCTCTACCAAAAATTAACTGGGCATGGTGGTGGGTGCCTGTAATCCCAGCTACTTGGGAGGCTGGGCAGAAGAACTGCTTGAACCCAGGAGGCAGAGCTTGCAGTGGGCCAAGATCATGCCATTGCACTCAGCCTAGGCGATGGAGTGGGACTGTCTCAAAAACAAAACAAAACAAAAAAAGCCTAAATGCTTCCTCCAGGGTTAAGCAGCCAGTGAGCATCACCACTAGTGTCTAACCTCACATCTGCCCGATTCCAGGTATCAGCTATCAGGTATTATTTTTCCAGTATCTCACGTTGCATTTCTTTTATGAACGCTACTGACTTTTATTTATTATGCTTGGCATAATGGACATGCTCAATAAAAAATATAACATATAAATTTTTTTTCAGCAAACCACCATGGCACATGTATACCTATGTAACAAACCTTCACGTTCCGCACACGTATCCCAGAACTTAAAGTATTAAAAAAAAGATGCCAAGACCATCGTATTGATGACAAAAACCTATTATGTGGTTGTAGGTACATTTCTTTTTTTTTTTTTTATTATACTTTAAGTTCTAGGGTACATGTGCATAACGTGCAGGTTTGTTACATATGTATACTTATGCCATGTTGGTGTGCTGCACCCATCAACTCATCAGCACCCATCAATTCATCATTTATATCATGTATAACTCCCCAATGCAATCCCTCCCTCCTCCCCCCTCCCCATGATAGGCCCCGGTGTGTGATGTTCCCCTTCCCGAGTCCAAGTGATCTCATTGTTCAGTTCCCACCTATGAGTGAGAACATGCGGTGTTTGGTTTTCTGTTCTTGTGATAGTTTGCTAAGAATGATGGTTTCCAGCTGCATCCATGTCCCTACAAAGGACGCAAACTCATCCTTTTTTATGGCTGCATAGTATTCCATGGTGTATATGTGCCACATTTTCTTAATCCAGTCTGTCACAGATGGACATTTGGGTTGATTCCAAGTCTTTGCTATTGTGAATAGTGCCGCAATAAACATACGTGTGCATGTGTCTTTGTAGTAGAGGGAGGTAGTGTATGGTGTGACATGGGAGAAGGTGAATGGAACCTTCCTGAAATTCTTCCCTCTACTGGAGCAAGCCTCTCACTCCCTTTCTAATCCTACATTTAAAATTTATCCTCTGGGAAATCTTCCCTGAATTCCCTTTCCGATCCTGTTTCTCAGTATACATCTTCTGCATCATCTAATGAAAAGAGATACTATTTACCTGGAAGGTAATGAAATATGCAAGTGGTAGGCACTTAGTATGTGTTACTATATTATTTCTATTATTACTACTTTGCTCTTTATTGTTACTGTTAATATGGCATCAATTGCTATAAGCTTTCTCAGACATGGTTTCATTTGTCCTGCCTCTCTTCATCCTAAGATACACAGACCACAACACAAAAGAAAAACAATGTAGATGATGCTCATTTGTACACAAGTAACCAAATCCTGGCCGTAGCCTGCAATCTTGTAAAGCTCATTCATAATGCAAAGGTACCACGAATTCCATCCACATCACAGCTTTCCATTTTCCCTAGCTCATTGCTCGAAGTCACACATTATAAATTGCCTTTTATGTTATCTCTTTATTCCAGCAAACCCTTCCCCTAATCCTTCTGCCCTGCCCAGAGCCCAGGCTCTGGGGCAGCAAGCCACCAGCAACTGCTCTTTGTAAAGCTATCAATTTCTATAAACTACTTTATTAGTGGTCATTATTATTCTGTTTCTAATCACTTTAATTAAAGTTTTATCATCCCCATTAAAGAGGGTATATGACTTTTCATAGGCTGGATGGTTCTCTCCCAGCCATGAAGCATTCCTGTGAAATCAGCCCAATGGACTCTTGGTTTCAAGGACTTTCTGAAGCCTGACTCTGTCCGGGACACAGGTGTGTGTGTTTATGAGTGAGAATGGGGTGTAATGTGTGGGGTTCCCTCCTCAGCAGCCCCTTTGTCTCCCTGGCTCGGGACCCCCCCCACCCCCGATGGCAAGTGCTCAGTGGTCACATAAGAATTATCTAGTCTCAAAACTGAAAGTACTCACCTAACTTGAAGAGTCTGTAAATTCAAAAGGGGATATTGATCAAGACTTCAAAATCTCCATCAAGTCCACATTTCTTATCATACCCACTTTTGCAAAATCTTCCCTCTTGGACTAAGATCTAATAAAAAGAAGCAATTGCTTCTCTGACCAAATCTACATCCAGATAGAATAATTTGCTGATATATCTGCCCCCACAGGCTCCCTGAACCCTCTCTTCCCATGCTAAACTGAGCTATTTGAGAGGAAGGGCACATCGGAGTTGATTTTGGATCTGCAATATCAAACCCAGTGCCACGAAAACAATGGGTCTTCAGAGGGTCTAGAGTGACATCAGTGACTCTATCCAGGAGGCCGAGCCCACAGTGGAGGGTAAAATAGAATCGAAATGGGTACTGCCCTTCAGGGCCCTCTCCTTTGTATTTCTCCTAGAGTAAGGAGCAGGAGAATGTGTTCTTTGCAGCATTACTCACAATAGCCAAAGGATGGACACAACCCAGTGTTCGTTGATGGACAAATGGATAAACAAAATGTAGTTATGTATGTACAATAGAACATTCAAAAGGAAGGAAACCCTGGCCAGGCACGGTGGCTCATGCCTGCACGCCCAACACTTTGGGAGGCCGAGGCGGGAGGATCACTTGAGGTCAGGAGTTTGAGAGCAGCCTGGCCAGCATAGTGAAACCCCATCTCTACCAAAAATACAAAAATTAGCCAGGTGTGGTGGCATATGCCTATAATCCCAGCTACTCAGGAGCCTGAGGCAAAATAATCGCTTGAACCCTGGAGGTAGAAGTTGTGGTGCACCAAGATGGTGCCGCTGTACTCCAGCCTGGGCGACAGAGTGAGACTACAGCTCAAAAAAAAAAAAAAAAAAAAAGGAAATTCTGTCATATGCTACAACATGGATGAACCTAAAAGATATTATGCTAAGTAATGTGAGCTCATTACAAAAAAACTTGTATTATTTCACTTATATGAGGTATCTAGAGTAATCAGATTGATAGACAGGAAATCGAATAGTGCTTTACCAAGGGCTGGGAGGAGAGGAAATAAGTCCTTGTTTAAGGAGCTTCTGTTCATGGAGATGAAAGATTTCTGGAGATGAATGGTGGTGATAGTTACACAACAATGTGAATGTACTTAATGCCACTGAATGTTTAAAAATGGTTAAAATGGTTAATGTTATGTGTATTTTAATCACAATTTTGCAAGTGGGGAAGTATTCTTTGTTATCTAGGGGCCAGGAAATACAATGCTTTGCAGTTAGATCTTTTTGTCTCCTCCTCCTGGGGTTCCAGGAAGTCTAACCACAACGCGGCACAAGTCACCAATTGCATTCATGCTTTCATCAGTGGACACTGAGTGCTACTGTGTGTTAAGAACTAGAACTACAAAAACAAAGTGTGCACACCGTGCAAGGGACATGCTTGCAGTCAGCGGCACCCCACAGCCATCAAACCCTCTGGGGCCCGCATGATGTTGTGTTCCCTTCCAATCCTACTGCGTGGAGTCACCCTGGGTTCTTTCAGAGACAGAGAGAATGCCCCTTACCCAAGGCTCCGTCTTAGGTTGTCAATGGGCCTGATGCGACTCTGCTTCCCAAATTCCATGAGATCCTAGTGCAAACCGTCCTTTTCCCTCAAACTGACAGCTCTCATTCCAGGCTCAGAGCGGGTCCACGGGGCCACCCTAGAGACAACACCATCTCTCTTCCTCACAGGGCTGGGACTTGCCTTGGGCGCAACTTGAAAGGGGTGCCAAAAAACCTCACAATCAAGATAAAGAATATGTTAATGCAACATTTTTTAAAAATCAAAATGAATGCAAAGAATCCCAAGATGAGCAAAACATCAAAACTTGAAATAAAAACAGGATCAGTATCACTGATTTGTCCTTTTGCCTCAGGCTTCAACATGGTTTGGCATGACACTGTTCTTGACCCTTTGTTCATTTGAAACGTTGATGTTTTGTTCATTGTGGTATGTTGTATTCATATTTTGTGTTTCAACTGTTTTTCCATTGCATTACAATATAATTACTGAGTTCTTGGGCACCCCTTTAAGTTTGGGCCTGAGACAAGTGCCTTACTTCACCTCACCCCAGTCCAGGCTCTACTTCTCCATTTCATTCCCTCTCCCACCAGCAGCCAGGACCCTCAGCAGCCTGCAGCAACTCAGACCTGCAGCGATGCCTCCCAACAGATAATTAAGAACCCACCTGGTCATCAAAGAGAAAGCAGTATCAATCATCCCAGGCTCATACCTTTAGGACCAGGGGAGTGGGGGCATCTGTGGGGGAACTGAACGTGTGTGTCCCTAACCACAAGTTCATAGGTGGGAATTCTAACACTCAATGTAAAAGTACTAGGAGGTGGCGACTTGGAAGGTCTATTAGTCTGTTCTCACACTGCTAATAAAGACATACCTGAGACTGGGTAATTTATAAAGGAAAGAGGTTTAATGGACTCACAGTTCCACATGGCTGGGGAGACCTCACAACCATGGCAGAAGGCAAAGGAGGCACAAAGTGACACTTACACGGTGGCAGGCCAGAGAACATGTGCAGGGGAACTCCCCTTTATAAAACCAGCAGATCTCATGAGACTTATTTACTGCCACAAGAACAGCATGGGAAAGACCCACCCCCACCATTATCTCCCACCAGGTCCCTCCCATGGCACGTGGGGATTATGGGAGCAACAATTCAAGAGGAGATTTGGGTGGGCACACAGCCAAACTATATCAGGAGGTGATTAGGTCATGAGAGTGGAGCCCTCATGAATTCCTAGGATTAGTGCCCTTATGAGCTTTCTTTCTCTCTGCCCGACCCTCTTGCCCTCTCTCTCATGCCCACCCCACCCCATGTGAAAACACAAGAAGGCAGTCAGGTGCAACCCAGAAGAGGAAGCTCGTCAGAATTACACCATGCTGGCACCCTGATCTTGGACTTCCAGGCTCCAGAGCTGTAAGAAGTAAATTTATGTTTTTTTATAAGCCACCCAGTCTATGGTGCTTTGCTGCAGCAGCCTGAACTGGCAAAAACAGTCTCTCTCCATACGCTCCTGTCCATCTCTCCCACCAGCCTGCAAGCACTTACAGAAAGGCTCTGTGCTGCTTCCTTGGTGTCTGTATCCCGGGCCCCTAGCATAGCACCTACAATAGGACAGGGTCTCAAGCAGTGTTGCCAAACTCACTTTAATCCCTCTAAGGGTCCCTGCGAGAAATATAAGCAAGTATATTTACTTCCACACCTTCTCATTTGCCTCACGTGAGGTTTCATAGCACATGAAGTTTCATAGTTTTATAGTTTTCTTCTTCCTTTTCTTCAATCCAGGCTTCTTGGAGAGGTTAAGCTGCTTTTTAATCAAATACATTTCCCTTGCAACCTGTTCCTCACATCTCTATCGAGCAGGTCACAGACTCTTGCCTGTAATTACCCCCTATTTTCAGCTTTGCCGCCTAAGCCTTCACTGTGGAGTTCATCCCCTGCGGGTAATTTTCAGCTGTTTTGTGAGCTCAAACCAATCCCCACCCCAGCCCCCGACAACTCTCATAGACACTTCACCGTTCACTATTTTATTTCCTTAATTGGATTTTAATTTGTCTCACTAAACCCAGATTTACTTGAAAATTCCTCATCCCATGTTGAAATTGCAAATTGAAATGACACATACCTTGCAGAAGGAAGAAGGAACAGGATGTAGGTCAGGAAAATTACAAAGGGCAGAAAGAGAGCCAAAAGAAAGGTCAGGCCGGGCGCGGTGGCTCACTCCTGTAATCCCAACACTTTGGGAGGTCGGGGGTGGCGGGGATGGATCACGAAGTCAGAAGTTCGAGACCAGCCTGGCCAACATGGTGAAACCCTATCTCTACTAAAAATACAAAAATTAGCCAAGCATGGTGGCACACACCTGTAATCCCAGCTACTCAGGAGGCTGAGACAGGAGAATTGCTTGAACCTGGGAGGCAGAGGTTGCAGTGAGCTGAGATCACGTCACTGCACTCCAGCCTGAGCAACAGAGTGAGACTCCGTCTCAAAAAAAAGAAGGCCAAACGGACCAGTTTTGGTTCACAAAACCATCTAACTTGTGAGAATAACGGGACCACCTCACGGCCATTTTACAATGTTACATTCCCAGAAACTTCCAAACTGAGATTCAAAAGATGCACACACTGAAAAATAACTTAAGTCTTTATTTTGCTCATCACTGTCTCTCACTTGGTAAATCAGTAACTACTCTTTAGCTTCCTTTTGATCCTCCCCATTCTTTATCCTAAGCAACACAGCAAGGCCCAGGAGCTATGCAGGTGATCTGGTGATCCCTCCAGAAAACAATGGAGAGGTCAACGCTGTGAGCACTTAGACACTGTATTACTTGTGCCTCTGTCACTCACCCATTGCCTCTGAATCTGTTTCAAGGCGAATCTGCGGCAGGTACCTTAGTTCAAGTGGACAGAATAACAGCATCTCCCTTTCGGCCTGAGGGACACACAGAGCGGAGGTTGGGATGGAACTGGTATGCAGGTAAGGGCAGCTGTTCAGTAGGACTGACCCACTGTGTGCTGGGGCTCCCCAACTCTGGCTTTTGAGAAGGTGCCGCTAGGTGCCAACTCATACCTGCATCCTGACTCAACTTCAGCACATCTTTAGGAATAGGTTTCCTAAGCTGATAACCTGGTACATTAGTCTATTCTCACATTGCTATAAAGAACTACCTGAGACCAGATAACTTATAAAGAAAAAGGGTTTAATTGGCTCACGGTTCTGCAGGCTATACGGGAAGCCTGGCCGGGAAGTCCTCAGGAAACTCACAATCATGGCGGAAGGCAAAAGGGAATCAGGCACATCCTACACGGCTGGAGCAGGAGGAAGACAGCAAAGGGGTGGATGCTACACACTTTTAAACAACCAGATCTCGTTAGAACTCACTCACTATCACGAGAACAGCAAGGGGGAAGTCCGCCCCCATGATCCAATCACCTCCCACTAGGCCCCTCCTCCAACACTGGGGATGACAATTAGACATGAGATTTAGGTGGGAGCACAAATGCAAATCATATCACCTGGCTTCTATGCCTTCCCTGCCCCTGGGTTAGTGTTTCCAAACTCCCCTGATGATAAGCATCACCTGGGTACTTGTTATAACTGAATTCCAGCCCCATTCCAGACCCCACTAATTGAGAATCACCCGTGGAAGGACCCGGGGAGCTGTATAATCAGCTCCAGGGGATTCTTTTTTGTTTGTTTGGTTGGTTTGGGGGAATTTTTTGTTGTTGTTATTTTGTTTGTTTGTTGTTTGTTTTGACAGACAGGGTCTCACTCTGTTGTCCAGGCTGGACTGCAGTGGCTCAGTCATCACTCGCTACAGTCTTGAACTTCCGATCTCAAGTGATCCTCCTGGCCTTAGCCTCCTGAGTAGCTGGGACTACAAGCACATGCCACCATACTTAGCCAATTTTTAAAAATTATTTTTTGTAGAGACAACTTCTCACTATGTCACCCAGGCTGGTCTCAAGCCATCCTCCAGCCTTGGCCTCCCAAAGTGCTGGGATTACAGGTGTGAGCCACCACACTCGGCCCCTTGGGGATTCTTAACAGCAATGAAAACTGGGAAATTGATGATGCCTGGTCCCTGCCCTCAGAAATTCTGGCCAGGGTTTCTCAACCTTGATATTATTGACATTTTGAGCTGAACAGTGTTTTGAGGGGCTGTCCTGTACACTGAAGGAAGCTTAGCATCCCTGACCTCTACCCACTAGATGCCAGTAGCACCTACAACCCGGTTATAACAACCAAAACTATCTCCAAACATTGGCAAATACTAGGAAGTGTGGGGCAAAATCCACATGGTTGAAACCCACTAGTCTAGGGTGTGGCCTGAGCACTGTAGTTTTTGTAAAGCCCTCTGAATGATTCAATGTGCAGCCAAAGTGCTTTAGCACTTCTAAAACCATAATGTGCATGAAAATCACCTGTGGATTTTGTTAAAATGCAGTTTCTGATTCTGTAAGTCTGCGTGGGGCCTGAGAGTCTGCATTCCTTACAGGCCCCCAGGGAACACTGGTGTTGATCATTGGCACTTTGAGAAGCAAAGCTAAAGATCATCCTTTAATGGGGCCAGTCACGAGGGTTATTTTATGCAACTGTTATAGCAAACTAGTTTTCCCCTGAGTCAACAAAGATGAAATCACCATAATGCAAGAGTGGAACTTACAAGCAAGGTCCATGGAGTGGGGAGGATACTGACAGGTTGCCCACCATTCAATCTCCCAGAGAAATGATTTGCAGAAAGCTACCTGCACAGGTTCTCCTGCATACTGCACCACTAACTCTGAGGACCACAAATTAGCCATTGGTCTGGAGGCTCTCCATGGATGACAAGAATCACCTGACTCCCTCCAGGGGCGATAGAAGGGCAGGGGTGGGTGGAGCCCAGCCACAGATGACTCTGATCTTCCTGTGTCAGTTGATGTAAGAGCAGTCCTTTGCCCAGATAATTTTTATTTGTTTGTTTGAGATGGAGTCTCGCTCTGATGCCCAGGCTGGAGTGCAGTGGCAGGATTTTGGCTCACTGCAACCTCCACCTCCTGGGTTCAAGCGATTCTCCTGCCTCAGCCTTCTGAGTAGCTGGGATTACAGGCACCCGCCACCACACCCGGCTAACTTTTGTATTTTTTTTTTAGTAGAGACGAGGTTTCACCATGTTGGCCAGGCTGGTCTTGAATTCCTGACCTCAACTGATTCGCCCACCTCAGCCTCCCAAAATGCTGGGATTACAGGCATGAGCCACCATGCCCAGCCTTGCCCAGATTATTCTCTTTCTCCCTTAGCCGTAAGCTTTCTGGGGACAGAAAATGGACTGTAACAACGAATTCTTTGGGGGAGACTGCAAAGGAGGGACAGAAAAGAACTTGGGAGTAGTAAGTTCAAGGCTAAATGTCAGAATCTTCCTGTCTAACCCTTTGGACAGGGGCACTGGCCTGGCCATGTGCTAGGATTCTGAAAGCCTAGAATTCTTCATTTGAAGCTTTAGGAAATCCAAGAATGTGCAATTCCTAAAACCTTACAATAAAACCAACTTCCAAAAAACCAGAACAAGTTGAAAATTTTTAGTAAATTAGCACAAGAAAAGGTGCTTCCTTACCATAATAAACCAAGAGCAGCCAGCATCATTTTTATCAATGAAATACTAAAGACATTCTGAGAAATGAAACAGGGATGTCCACCATCACCACCATTACTTATCTTTATTATTTATTGTTATTATTCAGGTAATTCTAGCCAGTGATTGAGGAAATGAGAGAGAAAAAACAGTATAGATATTGGAGGAAAGGAAAAATGTGATTATCTACCTGGAAACCCCAAAAGGATTAACTGAAGACTTTTGATCTAATAACAGTTTGGTAAGCTGGCTAATTACAAAATGTAAACACAGAAATCAATAGCATTTTTATGCATGCCAAGCCTAAAAAAAGTCTAATAATTTACACTCTTTCCCCACACACTATAAAAAATAATCCATGAGGATTTTAAAGATATGTTCACAATTCTTTAATATGTCTCTCAAGAAGTGAGGCTTCATTTCACTCCCCCAGTCTTCTGACTTGCTTTCTCTCTCTCTCTCATCACTTTCTCTCTGTGTATGTTCTGGGGAAAGCTAGCTAACGTATCATGAAGACACTCAGCCTATGTAGATCCCCACATGGCAAGTGTTTTAGTTCATTTTGTGCTGCTGTAACAGAATACCACAGATTGGGTCATGCATAGAGAACAGACATTTATTTCTCACAGTTCTGGAGGCTGGAAAGTGCAAGATCAAGGTGCTGGCGAATTAGGGCCCAGTCTCTCTGCTTCCAAGATGGTGCCTTGAATGCTATATCGTCTGGAGGAGAGAAACATGCATCCTTATATAACAGAAGAGAAGGAGAGCAAACTCACTCCTGCAAACGTTTTTTTGTTTTGTTTTGTTTTGTTTTTCCAAGATGGAGTTTTGCTCTTGTTGCCCAGGCTGGAGTACAATGGCACGATCTTGGCCCACCGCAACCTCCACCTCCCAGGTTCAAGCGATTCTCCTGCCTCAGGCTCCTGAGTAGCTAGGATTACAGGCATGCGCCGCCACGCCCAGCTAATTTTGTATTTTTAGTAGAAACAGGGTTTCTCCATATTGGTCAGGCTGGTCTCCAACTCCTGACCTCAGGTGATCCGCCCACCTCAGCCTCCTACTGTGCTGAGATTACAGGCATGTGCCAACTTGCCCAGCCCCTTGCAAGCCTTCTTTACAGTGGCATTAATGCATTCCTGAGGGCAGAGCCCTGATAATCCAAACAACTCCCACTATGCCCCACCTCCCAGTGCTGTTGCATTGAGCATTAAGCCTCCAATATGTGAATGTGGAGGGGAAAAAACGTTCAAACCACAGCCACAGGAAACTAAGGCTTACCAGCAACTTGGAAGCAGCCTCTCTCACTAATTGAATCTTGAAATGACCACAGCCTCATGAGAGAGCTTGCACCAGAACCATGCAGCTAAGCTGCTCCCAGATTTCTGACTCAGAAACTGTGAGATCATAAATGTTGTTTTAAGATGCTAAGGTTGCAGTAATTTGTCAAGTAGCGATAGATAACTAATATAGGAGATTTTGTTGCTCAAGTGACCAAGGATCTCAGCTTGGGTGGTGCTTGATCAGAGTAATGGATAGACAGGCAGAGTTGGAATAATCCTAGAAATACTAGTTTAGGTGACATTTAAAAGGGCTTGGTGCTACCCAAGGAAGAGCAGGATAGATCTGGAAGAGGTGAACGGAGAGAGAGAGAGAGAGATACCCAGTTGGCAGGATGGGTGACCAATGATGAGGCATCTAGCCTGCTTTGCTGCGCACCATGCAAGGTAATGCTCCCCTTGCACCCTTTAGTGAGCCTTAGGGAAAGATTTTAATTGTTTTTAAATTCTTTTAAATATCAGCCTTGTGTTCTGCTAAATGCGACACTGCTGAAATCTGTGTCAGTTGTGAAACCACAGCTGAAATGTGGCAGTTCAGCTTTATTTGCATATCAACCATATCAATAATAACCAGTTGGAAATGTAATGGGATAATGGAGGGAAATATTCCTTTGTAATAATAACCAAAAATTGCATAATGTCTAGCAATAGAGCCATCATGCAGGCTTTATATGATATAAGCAATAAATTGTTACTATGGGACATACAAGCAGATTCAAATAAGAGACAATCAGTCATTCATTTAGTCAAAAAGCCCTTGGTTGAAAGATCAAGACCTTAGAGAAAATAAAAGGGAAGCAATTTAAAGTGTATATATGGTTTAAATATTAATTCATATTGTAAAACAGGATGACCAAACCCTGTAGGAGCTATCGCCTTCCAAAACAAGCCACAGACGTTGGTATTAGAAATCTTCTTTAGGAGAAAACGCTTTTCTTGAAAACCTTTTTTGAGCAAGCAATTCTAAAGCATCAGGGTGTTCTGGGGAAGATTATCCTCAGAATCTTACATTTTGAACGCAATAGTTAACAGTTATGTCTTTTATAAATTTAAATGTAATGCCTTTTCTTACAATCTCTCATTTCACAAAATCATCAAAAAATGACCTTCTAGAAACTGTGACAATACCAAAGGTAAATTTTCAAGACCTCTTATTATATCTTGTATGTTGAGAATTAGAGTATAAACTGACTTCCTCTCTCTGAACTACCCCATTGACCAGTTCATGTGACCTACCAAGGCAACGATTGTTAGCCTGTCACATACATTTTTTTAAAACTGTTAATTTTAAATTTTATGTTATACAAATGTGAAATTAAGTAACTCATACTGAGGTAGACAAAATTGTTGTAATCATTGCATGTATGCCCACATAGCTCTGCTATGGCAGTGAGTGATATTACTATTCCCGGTTTATAAACAAGGAAACCAAGGCCAAGGGCACCATTGAATACATTGCTAATAAGTGGCAGAGCTGAGATTCAAACCCCAGCAGGCTGGCTCCTACCTTCTTAGCCACTATGTAATCTCAATGTTCAGTATAGAGAATTAGTTGCAGCCATTAAAAATATTATATGAGAGGCTTAACAACTGGCTCTCAGAAGCCACAAAAGTACTCTACTCAACCTCTATTTAGAGAAGCTCTGCTTTCCATTTTGTTTATTGGGATTCCACAAAAGATTTCATTTGTAAGACTGATTAGAATGAGTATATTGAGGAAGGAGAGGTTATAATCGAAGTTATAGAAGAATCTCTAATGACATGAGGAAATGTGAAAGGAAAGAACAATTTTCCAAGCAGTATATATAGTAGGACCCCATTTGTAAACAAGACACACACGCACACACACACACACACACAGATATGACTGAAAAAAAAAACATTTCAAATAGTAACAATGGTGGAAATACAAGGGATTTTTATATTTTTCTTTGACTTTTCTGAATATTTTTAATTTTGTACAATGGATATTTTTAATTTAAAAAAATTAAGGCACATAAAAATGCCCAACATCATTAGTCATTAGGGAAATGCAAATTAAAGCCACAATGAGATACCATTTCATACCCACTAATGGCTATAATAAAAAAGACATGCAATAATAGATGTTGGTGAGGATGTGGAAAACCAGAAACTCTCATTTATTGCTGGTAAGAATGTGAAAGGCACAGCTACTTTGGAAAACAGTTTGGCAATTTCTTAAAAATGAAACATGAATTTTCCTTATGATCCAGCAAGTTCAGTCTTAGGTACCTACTCAAGAAAAATGAAAACATATGTGCACACAGACTTGCACGTGGACGTTCTCAGCAGTATTCTTCATAATATCAAAAAATTGGAAACAACTCAAATGTCCATCAACTGGTAAGTGAATGACTAGACAAAATATGGCACACACATATAATGTAAACTGGTCAGCATGACCAATACATGCTATGACATGGATGGACCTCAAAAACATGATGGGCCAAGAGACCACATATTGTATGATTCCATGTACATGAAGTATCCAGAAATGACAAAGCTATAGAGACAGAAGGTAGATTACTGGTTACTTGGAGAAAGAACAGAGAAGAGGGAAAGATATATATTAGCAATAAATATGCTTGAGAGATCTTATTAAGATTATAAGAATTTTTTTATTTCAATATTTTTGGGGGAACAGGTGGTGTTTAGTTGCATGCAAAAGTTCTTTAGTGGTGATTTCTGAGATTCTGGTGCACCTGTCACCCGAGCAGTGTACACTGTACCCAATGTGTGGTCTTTTATCCCTCACCTCCTTCTCATTCTTCCCCCTGAGTCTCCAAAGTCCATTATATCACTCTTATGCCTTTGTGTCTTCATAGCTTAACTCCTGCTCATAAATAAGAACATACGATGTTTGGTTCTCCATTCCTGAGTTACTTCACTTAGAATAATGGTCTCCAGCTCCATCCAGGTTGCTGCAAATACCATTATTTCATTCCTTTTGATGGGTGAGTAGTATTCCATGGTGTATATATACCACATTACCTTTATCCACTCATTGGTTAATGAGAATTTAGGCTGGTTCCATATTTTTGCGCCTGCAAATTTCACCGCTATAAACATGCATGTGCAAGTGTCTTTTTCATATAATGACTCCTTTTCCTCTGGGTAAATACCCAGGAGTGGGATTGCTGGATCGAGTGGTAGTTCTACTTTTAGTTCTTTAAGGAATCTCCATACTGTTAGTGGTTGTACTCATTTACATTCCCACCAGCAGGGTAAAAGTGCTCCCTTTTCACCACATCCATACCAATGTCTATTATTTATTGAATTTTTGATCATGGTCATTCTTGCAGGAGTAAGGCCGTATCGCATTGCGGTTTTGGTTTGCATTTTGCTGATCATTAGTGATGTGGAGCATTTTTTCATACGTTTGTTGGTCATTTGTATATCTTCTTTTCAGAATTGTCTATTCATGTCCTCAGCCCACTTTTTGATGAGATTATTTGCTTTTTCCTTGCTGATTTGTTTGAGTTCCTTGTAGATTATGGATATTAGTCCTTTGGTGGATGCATAGTTTGTGAATATTTTTCCCACTCTATGGATTGTCTGTTTACTCTGCTGATTTTTTTGCTGTGTAGAAGGTGAAATGATAAGAATACTCTAATCTGATTTGTGGTGATAGATGCGCCACTTGGTAAATTTAATAAAAAATCATTGAATTGTGTATTTCAAAAGGGTAAATTATATGATATGCCAAATTTACATCAATAAAATAATTTTTAAACAATGAAAACAACATGAGGAGAACATCTGGAGAGCCTCCAAACCATAGGCACCAAAAACAGGAAGTAAATCCAAAAATTAAGAGGGACAGACATCAAAGTGACTGACAGGAAAAAAAAAGGAGAGAGCTTATTCTAAATAGTACTTCTCAAACTTTATCTCAGAAAGAATCCTACTGGTGGTAATGTGAATCCATATATCCCCTCTGGAAGGTCATCTGTCAATATGTGCCATGTTTCAAATGTTTACAGCTACCTTAACTCTTCAATTCCACTTCTAGCAATGTATGCTATGGAGTATGTTGGACAACTGTTCAAAGATGCATGAACAAGGATGTTCACCACAGCATTGTTTATAAGAGCAAAATCCTGGCAATACCCAAGAAATAGAGATTGGTTTTAAAAATTATGGTGCATTCATATAACTAAACAGTATGCAGTCATTTATTTAAAAATTCATTCTTTGGAATGATATTTATTGCTATGGAAAGATGTCCATAGGACATTATTGAAAAAAACTTGCAAAAAAAATGTAAAATAGCCTACAAAATATCTAGAAGGTTATATGCCAAAATGTTAACAACGGTTTTCTTTGGTGGATGGGATTATTAATGCTTTTATTGCTTTCTTCTTTATAGTAGCCTGTATTTCTACCTATGGAAAGGCATTAAGATATTTCGATGAGGACAGGGCCTTTAAAACAAAGCCTCCGTTCCATCCCCTATGATACTAGCTTATGTCTTGAGCAAATCATGTAACTTTTCTCAGCCACACTTTGCTCATCCGTAAAATGGGCATAGCAATAGTTCCTTCCTTCACGTGTTGCTCGTGGATGTAAAGTGCTTAGCCCAGTTCCTGGCACAGACTATGAGCTCAATCGATATCAATTCTGATAATTTTTCAATAGCAATACTTAGAATCCATAATTTTGAGAACACATAATAAAGTTATTTTGTCTAATTTTTTAAGAAAATAACAATGACTGGACAAAGAAGAGCAAAGGAGCGGGAAGCGTTGGCAGGGAACAAACACCAGACACACACATCTTTCCCTTTTCTCTTCTCCAAAGCATGGCATGGCCTGTTCTTCTGCTCACACTGCCAAGGCTCCCTCCTTTCCCTCTGGGAGGCCACGGGGGGGCAGAGATGCTGGACACTGCACCTGCTCACCCGGGGAGGAAGGTGCCAATTGTATATAGCTTGATTTGTTTCACGAGCCTTAACAGTTTCTGTAACAGACGCCTCATCTGCACAGAGCTTGTGTTTGCAGGATAGACCAGAGGAAAAACGTGTTCCTATCTGCTCCCTCACTGACTCCCTTCAGCCAGGCTGCAAGGAGAGGTGGGGGGATGGCCAGGATTTTAGATTGGGAAACAAAGCAGAGAGATGCCAGGACCCATAAGAGGTCCTACTCCGACGAGTTCCCAAGCCAGGACCTATGGCCCTCAGTGCTATACAACCTTTTCATCTACAAAGTGCCTGAATGTCCATCGTGTCCACTGATCCTCACAGCAACTGCCCTTTCCTGAGTCTTTCGTCCAGCAGGCCCATCACCACACTGTGCAGCCAGCAGCCAATAAAACCAGACCTTGGTGTTTTCACAAGGTTCAAGACCCCAGTGGTCAACTGCACCTGAACCACCCCATTCGCCACTGTTTCTAACACCCCCGGTTTCTGAATTAGTGACTCATTTCCCATCAGTGACCCTATCGTATTCCTCAGAAACGGCTCTTGCTGTAGGGGTATCAGACCACAGGCCTTTTGTGTGTGCTGTGGGGAGAGGAGAGGAGAGAGGAATCGGGGAATAAATCATTCCATGAGATTCTTTGGGAAACTTTCTTTGCCATTCTCAGTGGGGTTTTATACCTCCTTGGCCCTCCTGGGAATGCTGCAGACACTGTCTGTATGTCTACTTAACCACAAGGTTCAAGAACAAGAAAAAAAAAAAAAATCCCAGCCTATTCCTGAGAGCTCACTGTCAACTTCCAAGGTGTGGCTATCTTCTAACAGGTCCAGGCTCTAGAACTACCTGAAGTCTGTTGTAGGACCAGTTTACATTCCAGCTAGTATAGGAATACTTTAATCCTCAGCCTGCAAGAGTTACACACATTTAGTAAAAACACGTGATTCCTGCTCATGAGCTGGAATGTATTAGAAGGAGCTCCTCCCATAAATAAGACGCTGAACTAGGAGGAGGATTCCAGCGCCAGGTTGCAGTAGGAGGGGTTTGCCCAAAGTAATGTATGCAGTCAGAGGGGTCACAGTCATAGCTAAAGGAGCAATGCCAAGTATCAAATATGAGAGGTCAGGGGATGACAAAAAACGAATGGACGAACAAAAATAAGACCCTTTGAACTCGCTGACATAGGCTCTGCGTAGAACAAAGTCCTCCTGACACTCCCATACTGTATCAGTTCAGGTCCTCTGAGCAGCAGCCCTCAAGACAGAATCAAATGTGCAAAATATTTATTAGGGAAATGGCCATGAAGGACGAATGGTGAAGGAGTAGAATAGGCAAGAGGAGTGTGTGCAAGTCTGACACCTGGGAAAGGAGAGAAGGAAGGAAGAATTGGGTAGGAAGAGCCTTAGACTGCAATGCAGTTCTGAAAAACATTTGACCTGGTCAACACAGAGTGTCCAAGCAAAAGTTGCCCATTAGGGAAATCCAGCACTGTGCAGAAATAGGGCTGTGCTAGTAAGCCAGCTGTACCCACCATTGGTTGGAAGCAACCTGGAGAGTGTGACCTTGGCCTCCATGGAACAACAGCTGGAAACTGTCACTCAACTATTCTCCCTGCTGCAGGTCCTCTCAAAAGAGGCCTGAATGGCATACTTCTGCTACTGCCATACCTTCCAAGGGCCATTCTGTAGACATGCAGTTCTGTCTTTATGGGAGCCTTTTCCCAATCTGGGCATTTGCCAACACACCTCAAACCATGAGATGATGTCCACCCAGAGAGGATTCTTTCCATCTCCGCCTACAAGCCACACAGCAGCTCTCACCACTTTTTCAAGACCAAGCAATATATATTTTCTGAACCCTCAGCCATTTCTGGGATCAAATATCCTACTATTTTTTGCCAAAATTAGGTATTTTGAGGCAAGTCACTTGCTACCAGAGTTCTTATACTTAATCACCCAAAGAAAGGCAAAGACTTTTCCCCATCTCATCATTTTGTATTCTAGCTGACTGCTGCTTTGCACTTCTTCAGTCTTGAGTCCAGAATAGAGCCTTCCTACTAAAAAAAAAAAAAAAAAAAAAAAAATCAAAGAAACAGACACAAATCATGTAGCTCCATCCACTGAAAAACTCATTCCCTTGTTAATGTTAAAAATTCTGTATCTTTGGCCTCTTTGTCGAACTTTATGTCACTCCCAGGTTTAATGGGAATCTGATCTCACCTGAGGATAACTTTTACCCCACTTTATACCAAATTTGATTTGGACCTTTACTGGATCCCCATTGCCACTTTCTAGACCTTATCCTTTTCATCTTCCCCTGGGGCTCACACCACCGGGCTTGATCACCCTTAACTTCTACGCATCTGACCATCCAGCAACCTCTTAGCACTTCCTCTGATTCCTTGAAGATGTTGGAACCTACTCATGGTTTTCTGCTTTACCCCAGTGGGAGATTTCAGTCTCCATATAATTGATGAATTCAATAACCTAGTCTTGGGCTTGGGCTTGGGCTTGGAGAAGGAGTGGGTTACAAGAGTCAGGAACAGCAGAGTGTTGGAGAAAGAATCCATGAAGTGGAGCCTGGGAAGACCAGACAACTGGAAGAAAGTAGCATATGTGGAGAAGAAGGCTGACAGAGGGATGTCCACAGGCTTGGGAAGCTGGTGACTGAGGGAGTATGTCTATTTAAAAGAATAACTACTGCACACCTATTAAAATAGCTAAAACCTAAAAAATAGATGATGCCAGTTGCTGAATGTGGAGGAACAGGAGCTCTCATTATTGCTGGTGGGAACTAAAAATAGTGCATTACTTTGGAAGATAGTTTGGCAGTTTCTCACAGTTAAACATAGCCTTACCATACAATCCAGCAATCATGCTGTTTGGTATTTGTTCAAATGATTTGAAAACTTAAGTCCATACAAAAATGGACCAAGAATGGCCCTAACATTCTCCTCACCTTGTCTACACTTTAGACAGGTTTCTCCCTGACCCCAGGTCCCTAAACCTCCCTTTTCTTAGATCATTTACTTTAGAAAAATTGCAATAGTAAATTCTTTCTCTGCCCCTTTATGATGGAAATCTTCTTCCAGCCCCTTGCCAGTTTTGTCACCCAGGAGTGTCTCAAAGGACCTGGGAGCTGTCCCTTTGAAATGTAAACATCAATAAATATAGTGCCCCTATCTCCCAGACTCTGTGGAAGGAGTCTAACTTCAAAAGTGCTGATTAGTAATCACAAATGCCCTGATCACATTAGCCAACCTTCACCTTAATATCCTCCAGTACTTTTTCACTAGCTCACCCCAGCACTTAAAAACTTTCTTTTTTTTTTTTTGTCAGCCAAGTTAATTTCAATCTCTCTCCCCTGTTTTAATAGTCTAAAGTCCCCCTTGCCTATTTAACTTGCCCAGTGCAATTTCCTTTGACAAAACTTACACACAAATGTTTATAGCAGCTTTGTTTATAATCATCAATAACTAGAAGCAACCAAGATTGTTGTCCTGCAACAGGTAATAAATAAACAAACTGCAGTATATCCATCCAGTGGAATACTATTCAGTAATAAAAAGGAATGGCCTATCAAGCCATTCAAAGTCATGGATGAATCTTTCATGAATGTTGCTAAGTGAAAGAAGCCAGTCTGAAAAAAACTTGACTCATAAGACAATCTGGAAAAAGCAGAACTAGAAAGTCAGTAAACAGATCAGGGGTTGGAAGAGAGGAGGGTTTTTTTAGGGTGGTAAAACTATTCTATATGATAATATAATGATGGATACACAGCATTTTGCACTTGTCAAAATCTATAGAGCTTTACAACACAAAGTAAACCTTAATATCTGCACATTTTAAAAATTCATTTGAGTGGTCAGGAGATTTCACAGTAGAATGCAGACTGTGATGAAATAATCTGCCTATATTAGAAATGTATGAAATAACCTTTCTGAAGGAGGTGGAGAGAACTATTCTGACCTATATTACTTTGTTGCTATGGTTTGGACATCCCCTCCACTCATGTTGGCCTAACAATATTTATAGACATGTATATATAACCCTCCACTCCTTGAGTGTGGGTAGCACAGGGTGACTTCCTTCCAAAAAATACAACATGGAAATGGGGAGGGGGGGGGAGTAACTTTGCAGCGGGGAAACCTGATACACACTACTTCAAGCCAGTTGCTCAAGGTCAACATCAACAGTAATAAGTCATGTTGACAGTAGGTCCCCATGATATGATGTGATGAGAATGGCACTTAACCTTTGGGGTTTCCTCTCAACATCTCATAACCCCAGTTTAATCAGAGAAAAATGTCAGACAAATCCCCAGAGGGACATTCTACAAAATGCATGACCAGGACTCCTCAAAACTGTTAAGGTCATCCAAACTTAGGAAAGCCTGAGAAATTGTCACAGCCAAGAGAAGCCTAAGGAGGTGTGACAGTTAAATGTAATGTGGGATCCTGGATGGGAACCTGGAAGAGAAAAAGGGAACTAGATTAAAAACTAAGAAAATCTGAATCAAGTATGGACTTCAGTTAATTATAAAAGTGCACACCTGCTATATGCTTTTTGCTCTACACACTTTCCTCCCATGGCCCTCTTTGACTTGAAGTTGCCTCCTCATTTCCCTGCTCTCCTTCCCTGGCCATTACTTGTTTTTGTCACTCATTAGATTACAAGTTCCCTGGAAGCAAGAACTGTGTCTGCCATGTTCATTATTGCATCAGTACTTAGCACAAGGATGCCTGGGACATAGCAGGCAGTCAATAAATTTTTAATGAATAAAAATGAATTCTAAAAATCCTTCATTTATCCTGTGCCCCTCCAGCTGATATCCAGTTTCTCCTCACTTGCTCATCCGAATTTCTCAAAATGGTAATTTACAGTTGCTTTCCACACTTTTTCTCTTTCCATTTTTTTTTCAACCCACTAACATCTGGCTTTTGCCTCCTGCAACCACTCTATTGAATTTGCTCCTCCTGGGTCACCAATGACCTCCAGAATGCCAAAAGCAATGGGCTTTTGAAAGATGCCCTTTCTCTATGTTCCTGGGCCCTGTGCTAGATCTCTCAATAATACAATTAACCTTTTATATGTCTGTCTCTTCCACTACACTGAGATCACCTTAAGGACAGGAATTGTGTCAAGATTATTCACCTTTGTATCCTCAGCACGTGGCACATTTCTCAGAACTTAGTAGGTGCTCCACAAATTCTTGTTTTTGGTTAAAGTTGTAAGGGTTGACAGCAAAATGGAATTATGCATGAAGAGCAGCTATAAGAATGTGTTTATAAAACAAGACTGCAAAAGGCACTTTGTGTTGAAGCTTCTCTTCTACAGACTGCTTTCTTCATATGTGACAGTTTAAAGAAACTTTGCCCAGTCAAGAAGAAAAGGGAGAGGAAGAGAATTCCCTTGGACTCCTCACTCATGATGCTTCAGCAGTTCTGAAACACCACCACAAACTCATGAGCCCACTGTGGGCAGATAAACCTTGTATTAAACAAGAGTTCTCTGACTCGAAGCAGTGCTGATGGACAGGTGCACACTTACAGGTACATATACACCTGCCTCCCCACATCCTTAAGAGGGGGCTACGCAACCATCAGCAGTGTAGACAGCAGCCTCAGGGACAGTGGTAGTGTCTTCCTGCCTGAATAACACTTCCTTTACCTACTGGCTAATGGCAAATGCCTGGCCTTCACTTACCCAGCTTAAGGGGTTTAGTCTTTCTTTTTTTTTCTTTTTGGTCTTTTAAAAAAAACATATTCAGCAGAAAGCAGCAAGGCTATCAGCTGTTACCCAGCCATTGTCCCAGTGAAGATGAGATCCAGCTCCCTCCCTGAAGGAAGGTGTTGATGGAGGGGGACAGCAGAGTGTCTGCATGAAGGAGTGGAAGGAGCCCACCAGGTACGACGAGGCTGGAGAAAACTGAAGGTGCCACCAGAAACGTCCACTTAACAGGTTTGCCTGGAGTCAGCCTTGCAAGGAACTCTGCTTGTGATGGCTCATTTACTTCTCAAATTGCTGCAGAAAAAAATAGGGAAGAAAGAGGCTAAGAGATGAAAGAGAATTTTCAATTAGACCTCCTGCATGAAAAATACTAGTTCCAGTTCCACCTGGGGTTCACACAGCAAACAGGTTTAAAACCCACACCGAACACTGGCCACTGAACTATAGATATGACCACGCATAGGTTTTTCTCATGGCTATCAAGTTTCTTCAGGACAGAATTCAGACTCATTAGCATGGCACTGCAGACTCCAATATACATTTCAGGTCCCATGTGACATTCCACAAACATTCTGTGTGTCTTTCAATCACAAGACTTCCTGCTGAATTCAGGACACTAGGATTTTTATATCTCCACACTTCCTGTGACATTATAACTTAAAATCAGAGATATGTATTTGGTCTTCATCCCTGCTTCCTGGCACAGAGCTCCCAAAACCCCTGTAGACAGGGGTGCTAGGAGAATCTTTTGTTTGCTAATATTTGGTCTTTGAGCCCAGTTCCTGACACAGAGATCTTACAACCCTTGTAATTTCCTGAGTGATAGGAGTGTATGACACAGAGCTCCTAAATCCCTTGGGATTTCCTAGGTGCTAGGAGCCTCTTTTGTCCTAATGAGGCAACTCTTAGGGGGCTCCTGGGTAGCCCAAGATGGGAGCTGGGAACCAACCACGTGATTAGAGGTTTGGAACATTCAGCCGACACCCAGCCTCCAAGGAAGAAAGAGGGGTTGAAGGTTGAGTTGATCACCAATGGCCAATGATCTGATCAGTTTTGCCTATGTAACGAATCCTCCATAAAAACCTAAAAAGGTTGAACAATGAGAACACATGGACACAGGGCGGGGAACATCAGACACCAGGGCCTGTTAGGGGCTGGGGGACTGGGGTAGGGATAGCATTAGGAGAAATACCTAATGTAAATGTTGAGTTGGTGGGTGCAGTAAACCAACGTGGCACATGTATACCTATGTAACAAACCTGCACATTGTGCA
The DNA here is from genome assembly GCF_007565055.1 of Rhinopithecus roxellana. NCBI lineage: Eukaryota > Metazoa > Chordata > Mammalia > Primates > Cercopithecidae > Rhinopithecus > Rhinopithecus roxellana. The sequence goes on along the minus strand of NC_044567.1, from coordinate 8,511,868 downwards.
CATGCACCCTAGGACTTAAAGTATAAAAAAAAAGGCCGGGCGCGGTGGCTCAAGCCTGTAATCCCAGCACTTTGGGAGGCCGAGGCGGGCGGATCACAAGGTCAGGAGATCGAGACCATCCTGGCTAACACGGTGAAACCCCGTCTCTACTAGAAAATACAAAAAACTAGCCGGGCGAGGTGGCGGGCGCCTGTAGTCCCAGCTACTCGGGAGGCTGAGGCAGGAGAATGGCGTGAACCCGGGAGGCGGAGCTTGCAGTGAGCTGAGATCTGGCCAGTGCACTCCAGCTTGGGTGACAGAGCGAGACTCCGTCTCAAAAAAAAAAAAAAAAAAAAAAAAAAAAAAAAAAAAAAAAAAAAAAAAAAGTAAAAGGACTAGGTTAGGTCAAGGAAGCTTCTGGATGGCTGAACATATTGAGGTTGTAGGAGGGTAGAGAGGCCATGGAAGTTCCTTAGCCCTTGCCACATGACTTGCCCCATCTGGCTACTCATCTGTAACCTTTGTCATATCCTTTATAATAAATGACTAAGCATAAGTAAAGCGTTTCCCTGAGTTCTGTGAGCTGCCCTGGCAACTTAATCAAGCCTAAGGCGGGGGTCATAGAAACCACAATTTATAGCTCACGGGTCAGAAGCACAGGTCACAACCTGAGCTTGCAATTAGCATCTGACGTTGGGGTGGGAGGCAGGAATCTTGCAGGACTGAACCCTCAACTTGTGGGATCTGACACTGTCTCCAGGTAGTGTCAGAATTGAATTGAAATAGAAGATACCCAGCTGGTGTCCACTGAAAAATTGCTTGCTTGGTGTGTGAGGAAACCTCCCCCATGAATCTGGTGTCAGAAATGTTGTGCTGAGTAGTACGTGAGAGGGAATAGAAAAATAAACACTTCGGTCTTCGGTTTTTCTTATGTCTATTACTCTTTATCTGAAATATCCTCCCTCCTTTACCTTCTGGACCTAGTAGACTTATATGCTCCATCCGAAGCCCAGCTTGCTAATCCTTCACTTGCTTCCCCTTGCAAAGCTTTGTACTACTTTGTCTATTTTCTCGGTGATACAGTAGTCACACTTTATTATGGTGTTGGAGATAGAAACTGTCAATTAACTCCTCCTCCTGTCCTCTGGGCTCTAACTAGTAGAGAATGGAATCAAAAAAAGGCTCAGAGTAAAATCAGCCTCATTAATGATAAAACTAGATTGGAGAACATGATTTGAATGAAGTCCTACATGTGCTTTCTGCTCTCTGCCTTACTAACTGAAGAGAATTAGCCCCTAAGAAACAGCTGACCTGCTCCCACTCCCGCATTCACAGGCCAAGAAGCTGGAACAGAAAGAGCCAAAACCTGGGCTGGGTGCAGTGGCTCACACCTGTAATCCCAGCACTTTGGGAGGCCGAGGTGGGCAGATCACCTGAGGTTGGGAGTTCGAGACCAGCCTGACCAACATGGAAAAACCCCCACCTCTACTAAAAATACAAAATTAGTCAGGCGTGGTGGCGCATGCCTGTAATCCCAGCTACTTGGGAGGCTGAGGCAGGAGAATTGCTTGAACCCAGGAGGCAGAAGTTGCAGTGAGCTGAGATTGTACCATTGCACTCCAGCATGGGCAAAGAGTGAAACTCCATCTCGAAAAATAAAAATAAATAAATAAATAGGAAGAGTCAAGACCTGGCTGGTTAAGCAGGAGGCAGGTCCTACCTGGTATGTGCACCCTTCAAAGACTGGCCATGCAAAGGGCCTGCTTCCATCAATCCAGGGTTTCTCAGCCATGACTACACACTAAAATCACCTGGGAGCTTTAAAAAACACAGCTGCCCAGGGCTTACCTAAGACCAATGAAGTCTGGAGGTAGGGACTAGGTGTCAATATTTTTTTAAAGTTCTCCAGTTGATTCTAATGTGAAGCCAGGGCTAGAAATCTCCAATTGAGTCTAAGCGACCAGAAGGAAATACGAACCCACCAGTAGACAAACTAGGCTAATAATGTCAATGGCTTCCCTGCTTCACCAGTCAGGCTAGCTCTGCCCCTCCATTAGAAAGAGGCAAAGAATGGAAGGAGAACTAGAGGGTCTCTTTTCACTTCTTCCCTGCTGGCTGGGCAAAAGCGTCATTTGTTCTCTTATGGGCTGAGGAGGAATATGAGAACGAATGTTTTCATATAATACTTCACTTGAACTTCACACTTCCTGTGGGATATTCAGGTAGGCAGAATTATCTCTGTTACAGGGGAGGAAAGTATTTACACACTGTCATCCTTTTCTTTCTTTCTTTCTTTTTTTTGAGACAGAGTCTCGCTCTCTCGCCCAGGCTGGAGTGCAGTGGCGCCATCTCGGCTCACTGTAACCTCTGCTTCCAGGTTCAAGCAATTCTCCTGCTTCAGCCTCCCAAGTAGCCAGGACTACAGGTGCACACAACCACGCCTAGCTAATTTTTGTATTTTTAGTAGAGATGGGGTTTCATTGTGTTAGCCAGGCTGGTCTTAAACTCCTGACCTCAAGTGATCCACCCGCCTCGGCCTCCCAAAGTGCTGGGATTATGGGCATGAGTCACCGTGCCTGGCTCTTGTCTATTTGACCTTCACTTCATATTTTATATTTTTCTGATTATAAAACTAATGCAGGTTCACTATGGAAATGTATCAACAGAAGTATAAAGCATTAAATAAAAATAAATAAATCTACTACCAACCACACAGCTATTGTTTTGTTATATTTCCTTCCTATTTTGTCTTCTTCCATTCTCATTTAAAAATATACACCTTTATGTATTTTTTAATGATTACATTATATTCCATTATGTGGTTGTATGACTTATTTAGCCATTCTCCTAACTTTAAATGTTTAGGATATTTCCAAATTTATATCATAGTAAATAAAGTTATAGGAAATCTCTTAACCATATGGCTTTCTACATTTTAAATTATTTCTTTAAGGTAAATTATTATAAATGGAGCTACTGTGTCAAAGAGTATGAATATATTTTTTAAAATCTTGATACATTTTTCAAAACTTCTTTTTGGAAAAGTTTTTGCCAATAGAAGCCATAGTTATTTATGAAAGCAGAAAAAACACTGAGTTTTCTCTATTAGTGGCAACTCAGTGTGTTTTCTGACACGTTTTAGAAGTAAAAGGGATTTCTGCTTTTCATTCTTCAGGAGACGTCTTTTATTTTGTCTTCTGTAAGAGATGACAGAGGTACTTCTAAAGTTCATCATCTTTATAACAATCGTCATTTGCTTTTCACTATTCCTGGTTCAACAACCAAATGATTCCAGTAGATCCTGGGTAAAAGATAAATGAGGCAAGAAAATCCAGTCAGTTTACCAATCATGCTTTCCAAGTAATAAAGACCTTTTGTGTACTCTCTCTGTGTCTACAAAGCCAGTAAAGCGGTTGTGACAAGTTTCACAAGTATCCTGTTGCTGCTGGAAGAAAGTGGGGCTCACAGAGACCATTGCCCAATGTCACAGGTTGGCGAGGATCCAAACACAGCGTTTTTTTGTTTGGTTGGTTTTTGGTCCTGGGTTTTTTTTGGGTTTTGTGGGTTTTTGGTTGCTTTTGGTTTGTTTTTGTTTTCGTTTATCGTCTTGTTTGTTTGTTTGCTGTCACCTATCTGTCCCAGAAGTAGCCAGGTCTTCTGTCTCTAAATCTTGGTGCTTTGCCCCTATGCCTCAGCTGCCTCTGTCTCATGCTGTGTATAAGGTGGGATACAGACATCATTTTTTTTTTTATTTAGATGGTAGTGTGTCATTGTGAGGGTTTTTGTAATTTTTTTTCTCTTTCAACTTTTATTTTAAGTTCAGGGATACATGTGCATGATATGCAGCTTTGTTACATGGGTAAACGTGTGCCATGATGGTTTGCTGCACAGATCATCCCATCACCTAGGTATTAAGCCCAGCATTCATTAGCTATTCCTCCTGATGCTCTCCCTCCCTCCCCTCCAGAGGAGAGGAGGTCCCTCTCCTCTCCACCATGCCAACCCCAACAGGCCCCAGAGTGTGTTGTTCCCTCCCATGCGTCCATATGTTCTCATCATTCAGCTCCCACTTATAGTGAGAACACGTGGTGTTCAGTTTTCTGTTCCTTTGTGTTAGTTTGCTGAGGATAACAGCTTCCAGATCCATCCATGTCGCTCCAAAGGACATGATCTCATTCTTTTTATGGTTGCATAGTATTCCATGGTGTATATGTACCACATTTTCTTTATCCAGTCTATCACTGATAGGCATTTAAGTTGGTTCCACAGACACCGTTTCTTACCAAAGATACCCCACATGTCAGCTGAGATCTCGCTGCCTCTTGAGATGTAGATGAGATCACCTAATCCCTTGCACTAATTTTCTAGGGCTGCCTAGAAACAAAACAAAATACTACTGACTTGTTGGCTTAACCAACAGAAATTTATTTCTCACAGTTCTGGAGACTGGAAGTCCAAAACCAAGGTACCAACAGGGTTGGTTTCTCCTGAGGCCTCTCCCCTAGACTTGCAGACATCTGTCTTCTCGCTGTGTCCTCACGTGGACTTTTCTCTGTGCACGTGCATCCAGGTGTCTCTTTTTCTTCTTACAAGGACACCAGGGTTACTGGAGTATAGCCCCACCACCATGACCCTGTTTAACCTTAAATACCTTTCTAATGGCTTTGTCTAAGGTAGTGGGAGTTATAGCTTCAACATATAAATTTTGAAAAGACAGAATTCATCCCATAATACCCTTTATCCCACCTCCCACAGAGCATAAAGCTCTCCCAACTTGAGGTGGGTTCTTGGTGGAGAAGTGGTGGGAGCAAGGAGAGAAGTGCCCCTCTCTGGCTCCAAACTCCACCTTTCGTAAAATTAAGTCATTGTATTCATCTTGTCTCCATCCAACATAGATTCTCTCTCTCCCCCACTTCCTGTTGACATAGAAGTGAGAAAGGGATCTTGTGTTTTCCAGGGTGAAATCATTCTCAGGGGCCATTTGGGTGTGTATTTGATATTATTAAGAAGTCCAGGGACCAGAAGGGATAGAAAAGGTCTCTACGGACAGTTTCAAATTAAACACCAGACAGCCTTCTTCTTAGGAGAACAAGCTTATCACATTTGAATCCAAGTATCTAGTCTCAATCAGTTAGAGCCCAAGGGAAGGAAAGGTGGTTAACTTATAGTTCACATCATTAACCTCATAATAATGTGTGAATACCGTATCACAGGGAAGTAGAGAAAATCCACCTATGGGAATGTTTCACTGGCTACCTCGTCATGTGGTTCTAAGCCTAGTGCCATCCTGTAGGCTCTTCTCTCATGCTTTGCCTTCCTTTATTCCTCCTGACTCTTGCCCTCTTGAATTGCTCCCTAGAAATTCTAAATTCATCTCCCTCAGTTAGGTAGAGTCTTTCTGCTCTCCCCAGCTCCCAATGACAAGCTCTGCTCCAGACTGCCTTTGAATAGCCAGACTGAACCCCTGGAAAGCTCAACAGAATGGAAGGCCTTCAATTTAACCAGCTCTACTTTCCTCAGACTCCAGTTGCAATTCAAATAGCATTGTGTCTTCATTACTCAAACAAATCCTAATAATGTTGATATTAGTGAAGATGAATGTTTAACAGCTTGGGACTGAAATAATGAAGTTGCTAAATAAAGAATGAGGTCAGAGTTGCTAAACTGCTTGAAAAATGTCAGCTGGGATGGATAAAAGGGCATGCTGTCCATGAGTGGCTTAAGAATATAAAGTAGCAGAGTCTGGGAGAGGAAGTTAAGTGAATCAAGCTATAGTCCTAGGTGTGCATTTAGTCACAATCAATGATACACTTCAGTCCTGAAGCCATTGCTTATCACCTGGGGTGGGTGGGGCAGGGGTGGAATCTGACCTTGGGGAGAGACAGAGAGCAAGAAACTGACAAAGAAAAGATGTTAGCAGGTAGCTGCCTCCCTGTCTTAGCCACTGAGGCCCAAAGGAAATTAATTTTGACTCATTCCATTCAGCGACTTATAAGCAGGAAAATAATTGCAGTAGAAAACCAAACCATGGGGTTTAAAAAGAAAGAAGACATAGAAGAACCCCATAGAGTGCGCTGTAATGTGGGCTTTCATTCCTAGCCTCCATAATAGCAGCTCCCATTTACTGATCGCCCCCAACTATGTGCCAGATATTATTTAAACTGGAAACAACCCGAAGTTTGTTTAGCAGGAAAATGGATAAGCACACTGTGGTGCATCTGTACATTGGACTATTACTCAGCAATAAAGCGAACCAACTATTGATACACACAACTTAGATGGAACTTAAAGGCATTGTGCTGAACGAAAGAAGCAAGTCCCAAAAGGCTGAATGATTCCTTCTAGTGGATATTCTCAGAAAGACAAATTACAGTGATGGAGAAAAGAGAAGTAGTTGTCAGAGGTTAAGAGTCTGGGAGGGTATAATGACAAAGGGGTAACTGAGGAATCTGTTCTGTATTTCCATGGTTGTGGTGGCAACACAAATCTATGCATATGTTAAAACTCATAGAACTGTGCACTCTCAAAAAGCCAATTTTACTCTATATTATTTTTTAATAATTTTTATAACAATTAAAAAGCAATAATGGAGAGAATGTGGAGAAATGGGAACACTTTTACACTGTTGATGAGAGTGTTAATTAGTTCAACCATTGTGGAAGGCAGTGCGGTGCCTCCTCAAGGGTCTAGAACCAGAGATACCATTTGACCCAGCAATCCCATTACTGGGTATATACCCAAAGGGTTATAAATCATGCTGCTATAAAGACACATGCACAAGTATGTTTATTGCAGCACTATTCACAATAGCAAAGACTTGGAACCAACCCAAATGCCCATGAATGATAGACTGGATAAAGAAAATGTGGCACATTTACACCATGGAATACTATGCAGCCATAAAAAAGGATGAGTTCATATCCTTTGCAGGGACATGGATGAAGCTGGAAACCATCATTCTCAGCAAACTAACACAACAACAGAAAACCAACCACCACATGTTCTTATTCATAAGTGGGAGGTGAACAATGAGAACACATGGACACAGGGCAGGGAACATCACACACCAGGGCCTGTCAGGGGGTGGGGGGCTTGGGGAGGGATAACATTAGGAGAAATACCTAATGTACATAATGGGTTGATGGGTGCACCAAACCACCATGGCATGTGTCTACCTATGTAACAAACCTGCACGTTCTGCACAGGTATCCCAGAGCTTAAGGTATACTTTTTTTAAATCATTATTATAAAATAAAATTACTCATTTAAAATAATCCATCAACCTAAAAATTCAAAAATACACCTGCACTAAATGTGTATATGATGTGATTCTTCCTTATGTTTCTCCAATTCCCAGGTTTCCTCAGAGATGCCCCAAGGGCTAGGGTAGCAGCCTAGAGGAGGCCCAGCAGACAGGGCTTTCCACTGCCCTTCAACCAGAAAGCTCCACTCTAACCTGTTTTCTATATTTAGGTCTAAGAAACATTTCATTTGAACAAATTAAAGCTTGAACCATCAATATAAAAAAAACCTAGTAATAATTAGCATACATCGAGAGCTTACTATTGCCAAGCACTGAACAAAGTTTTCTCAGATGCATTATCTCATTCATTCCTTCACTGAATTTCATGATTAAGAGATGAATTATCTTAAAGATGAGGAAAATGAGACTAAGAGAAATTACTTAACTTGCCGCAATCACCTGCACAGTGAATGGCAATGTTACTGTAGAGGGTCTCGACTGCAAGGTTCTTCGCATTTTGAACACAGAACTGGACAAAACACACCACAGAGCAAGGAAAGACTGAAACAAGGAAAGCAGAGATTTATTGGAAATGAAAGTGCATTCCGCAGGGTGGAAGTGGGCCGAGTGGCAGCTCAAGGGCCCCAGCTACAGAATCTTCTGCGGTCCAAATACCCACTAGAGGTTTCCCACTGGCAACTTGGTGTACACCCCATGCAAATGAAGTGGTGGCCTGCAATCAGAGGCTGAAGTGAAGCTACAAAAGTTACGCTCCTATGCAAATGTCTAATTGGTCCCCTTCCACCCTGTGGAATGCACTTTCATTTCCAAAAAGCAACCAATCAGAGGCTAAAGTGAAGTTACAAAGTTGCACTCCTCTGCAAAGGAAGACTTGGCCTCCAAGCAGTCTGGCTGTGGAAAGCAACCAATCAGAGGTACTTTCAATTTTCCATCTGCCCCGCAGAAAAGGGGGTGGTTTGCAAAGGGAGTAGCCTCATCCTTTTGTTACTGAGGCATGGAAGGTTGGGGTTTTCCCTTCAATTTAGTTCTAGGAAATCAGCATGAATCGGTCTTCTGTTTCTGCCTCCAAACCCTATTCTCCTGCCTCAGCAAAACAGAGATTGGCACCGTGGCAGGGCCTCTCAGGTCCTCCATGCTGGAAGGGTAACAGGCCCAAAGCCCTGATGCACACTGAAATTCACTGCTGCTTTCACATAAAGCCACATGTCCCGGGGGCTGCCCTAGGCCATGACTGAGCACAGCAGGGGTGCTATTCTGGGGAGATGCGAGACTTTTCTCACAGATGAATTTGGCTCTAGATTCTCCATCAGCGTGGCCCCTTAAAGCTATTCTGCAGTTCTTCCCTCCCTTCCTTCCTTCCTTCCTTCCTTCCTTCCTTCCTTCTATCCTGTCTACATGGCTTCCTTCCATCTCTCTCTCTCAGGGGCCAAACCTGCAGCACAGTCTGATGCCTCTCCCGGCCTTCTCTGTCTCCCTTCCCATTTTCCCTCATCAGAAAATTCATCTTTCCCGATGAATCCTTGCATGCCTAATTCATCCTGATGTTTGCCTCTTGAAGGACCCAGACTAGCACATCTTTTTTTTTTTTTTTTTTTTGAGACGGAGTCTCGCTCTGTCGCCCAGGCTGGAGTGCAGTGGCACGATCTCGGCTCACTGCAAGCTCTGCCCCTCGGGTTTATGCCATTCTCCTGCCTCAGCCTCCCGTGTAGCTGGGACCACAGGCACCCGCCACCACGCCTGGCTAATTTTTTTTTTTTGTATTTTTTAGTAGAGACGGGTTTTCACCGTGTTAGTCAGGATGGTCTCCATCTCCTGACCTCGTGATTCGCCCATCTCGGCCTCCCAAAGTGCTGGGATTACAGGTGTGAGCCACCGCACTGGGCCCAAACTAGCACATCTTACTCCAGAAGTCAAGTTCTCAAAAGCTTTGCAACAAGGAAACAATCCAAGTCTTAGAGATAATAATATTTAACATGGGGTTGTTGTAAAAATTAAGCTTCCTAAAGGCATAAGAATGATCAATGGACTTTGGAGACTTTGAGGGGAAGAGCGGGAAGGGGGTGAGGGATGAAAGACAACAAATGTGGTGCAGTTTATACTGCTCAGGTGACAGGTGCACCAGGTTCTCACAAATCTCCACTAAATAACTTATTCATGTAACCAAATACCACCTGTACCCCAATAACTTATGGAAAAATAAAATTAAAAAAAAATTAAGCTTCCCGACACAGATGAATCCCCACTGTATGCCCTTCACCTGGCTTGTAGTATATACTCAACAGTTATTGGATGAATGAAATGAAATGAAGTTTGTATAACCATTAGCTAGGAGGGATTTCATGAAGGCTTGTTGTCTTCTGGCATTTGAAGAGAACAGAGGAGGGAACAGCAAGTGGATTCCCTCCAGGCATCTGGCAGTCCCTACCTGAGTGTCCATAGGACCACAGCACTACCAGCCTCTTCCTCCCTCCAAACCCAGCCAGACGCAGACAGACCTGGCTGCCTCTTCTAACCCGCATCAGCTTTTTATACAAAGAAGAGTTTTCATGCTGTCATCCCAGCTGGCCCCAGAGCTCGTGAAAGTCACTTCATGGGCTGAAAAAAAAAAAAAAAAAGTCTCTGTCTGAAAGAATCACTCCTATAAAGTGCTGTGAATTGGATGCTGACCTGGAGTTGACCAGAGGAATTTTTCAATACCCACTTTTATATATAAAATTTGTAACCTTTCTCTTTTCATTGAAACTAGGTAGTATTGACAGAGTAGAAATTTCAGGAAAGTATGTTTGGGACTTAATAGGAGTCAGCCCGTGGTAATCGCGGCTACCTGCAGTTCCATCAAGATTCCTAACCAAAAGGAGAAAATAAAATCAGAATCAATACTTCCACGGGCACGCAGTTTAAGAACTTTGCAGTGATTTGAGCAGAGCCTCCTTCTGGCACAGCCAGCTCTCGTTCCTGCCACAGGCCTGTTTCTCCATCATTTGTCAGTTGGGAGACAAAGAAGGAAGAATTGAAGAAGGAATAAATGGAAGGGGATTCCAGCAGAGAGACAAGAAATCCATCAGCAGGGAAAGGAGACCAGAACTAAGAACCAACCAGAGAGGAAAACAGATGCCTTTATGTAACAACAGAGCACCAACTCTTGCCTGTCAATAATAGGCAAGGGTCCTTGTCTTCAGAACTTGCAGAAAAATCAGAAAATGTCAGATCTTGAAGGGTACAGGAGATTCTTGTTTTGAAAATAAAACTAAGGCTTAGACAGGCCCAGCAACTTGCTCAAGATCTTGAAGAAACAGGTGAAGAAGGGGCTAAAATGTAGCCCCTGTCATTCAGAATCATTACACATAGGCCTATTCCTTCTTACGATAAAGGATCTCACTACTTGTAAGTTTCCCTCTTTCCTCCTTCTTTAGTTGTCTAGAGGACTCGACTTTCAACTTTCTTTAAGTCTTCCAGGACTCAAGCACCTAAGAGTTTATCAAGTTTCACTTCCACTGGGAGGTGGGGTTCGTGGGTTGGTGTATAAACATCACAGGACTCAGAGACTTTCATCAGCAATGCCTGACAGGAAGACCTGGACTCATGGTGCACAGCAGGAGATGGAGGCAGGACAAGGTGTTAAGGGACCCTCCCCTATAGGACCAAGAAGTTGGGCCCAGGTCCAATCAGAGCTTTCACATCATACCCTGAGTCACCCTCTCCACTGCTCTTGTTCTTTCTTTCTCTCTCTCTCTCTTTCTTTCCTTCCTTCCTTCCTTCCTTCCTTCCTTCCTTCCTTCCTTCCTTCCTTCCTTCCTTCCTTCCTTTCTTTCTTTCTTTCTTTCTTTCTTTCTTTCTTTCTTTCCTTCTTTCTTTCTTTCTCTCCACAGGGTCTTGCTATGTTGCCCAGGTTGCAGTGCAATGGCACAATCATAACTTCTTTTAACCTCAAACTCCTGGGCTCGAGCAATCCTCCCACCTCAGCTTTCCGAGTAGCTGGGTCCACCATGCCCAGCTAATTATTTTTATTTTTTGTAGAGACAGGATCTCATTGTGATGCCCTGGTCTCAAACTCCTGGGCTCAGGTGATCCTCCTGCCTCAGCCTCCCAAAGTGCTGGAATTATAGAAATGAGACACCGACCCGGCCCCGCATTGTACCCTCTTCCAATTAAGCATGACTGAAAATCCTAAAGAACTGAGATCTGATTATTCACAGTCTTTGTGTAGAGGCAGGGGGCTTGATGAGTTGATCTTTTGCCAATCAAAATAACCCAGCTTTTCAGAGTGGCATAATTTTCTCCTACTCATGAGATCTTACTCCACAATTCTATCTCTGGAGTGTTTGGGGTATCTTGCAACCAGCACACCACTGGCAATTTGAAATAAATGGAAAACGGGGGAATAAGTGAACAGTGAACACGAAGGAAAACACTGTTCCATTTGGCTGCACATGTCCAGCAAATGAAAGCGTGCCATAGATTACCCATGAATTTCTAGTAATACAACCTTTTAAAAGGCTTCTTTGAAACCCAGGTGTCTCTCAAATAGCTGAGCTGAAGCCTTGTATCTATACCACAGACTTTCAAATTTCCTCCCCAGTTAATGGGCTATTCATACTTTCCACTTCTTCCTGAATCAATTATGATCAGTTGTATTCTCTCAGAAAATCATCCATTCTTTTGATATTTTCGAATTTGTCATCATGTAATAGAATTTTATCCTTCTCTTAAATATCTATTGTTATATCTTCTTTCTAATTCCTCATGTTGTGTGATGTTTTCTCTCAATTCTTGATTTGAATTGCCAGCACCTGGTCTGTTATATTACTTTCTTTTATTTTTTAAAGTTGTCATAATCTTTATTTGCTTTACATTAAGCATATTTGTTTTTCTAATTACTGAATTAAATTTTTGTATGCAGTTTATATGCCGTGTTTAAAAATAAAGGTATTTAAGGTCATGCATTTTCCCTGAGTCCAATTTTGGTCATATCCTATAACGCTGGATATCTAGCATCCTCAATGCCATTATTGTCTAACTAGACTCCAAGTATACTTTTTTTTTTTCTAAGACAGAGTCTTGCTCTGTCATCCAGGCTGAAGTGCAGTGGCACAATCTCGGCTCACTACAACTTCCACCTCCCGGGTTCAAGCAATTCTCATGCCTCAGCCTTCCAAGTAGCTGGGATTACAGGTGTGCACCACCACACCCCACTGATTTTTGTATTTTTAGTAGAGACAGCGTTTCACCATTGTTGGCCAGGCTGGTCTTGAACTCCTGGCCTCAAGCAATCCACCTGCCTCGGCCTCCCAAAGTCCAAGTGTACTTCTTAATTATTCCTTGACCTAAGAATTGTTTAGGTGAATGTTCTGCATTTGTTTTGTTTTTCGTTTTCAAGCGGTAGCAGTTTTATTTCTACTTTTATTTATTAATAGCATTATAGTTAAAGAATGTGACCTGTGTAATTTTGATGAAGGGAAAAGAGAACAGTTTAAATTAACTGTAGAATTGCAGAGATCCAGCAGCCCGAGGGAGGAAGCTGAAGCTATATGACACTACTGCAGAGGTTTCATCTCTGTGTTTACAAATTTATTTGCCATGCTAGAGTGGCAGCCAAGAGTCAGCCGGGGAGTGCCCCCATGCGTTGTCTGGCAGAAACATCTGTGCCAAGTACAGTCTGTAAGTAGGCACCACACTGGCATAGAACACTTAATGGGCTTCTTGCAAGATCCAGACATTTCTCTCTGACTGGCTGCTGCCCACTCTTGCCTCCAGTTGGCATCCCTCAGAATGCAAAGATGTCTGAATTCTGGCAAAATATCTCCTGCTCACCTCCCAGACACACTGGTTTTAAGTATAAAAGAAGTCATGAATCCAATCAGTCCTTCATTAGATCCATATTTAGCAGACAGGCTACAGTTTCTGGCATATGTGTCTATAAACATTTCTCACGTCCTATGCAGATTTCTCCTTCCTTTATACCCATGGCCATTTCCATGAGATTCTCCAATGATAGGAACTAGATCCCAGTGCTGAAGTCACTAACTTCCTTAGAAATTCACACTGCCCTTTTTTCTTTTCTTTTCTTTTCTTTTTTCCCTGCCACTCAGAACAATAATCTATTGGCAAAGTACTCATTAGTGGGTAGGTTAGTATTTCCTCTTCAGATGTGGACCTAAGGATAGAAAACTAAATGCATTGAAAGCAGCACCATTACAGAATGTGCTCTGCCTAAGACTGGTTTTAGCTGAGCTTCAGGGCCACACTGGACTCCTACCAGAACAGCAGATGTCCCTGAGTCACCAGAGCTCACCGTCAATCATATCTTATGTCTGAAAATAAATCCAGCATTAGGCAGCTGACCACATATGTGCCTCTGAAACTATGGCAACAGAAAGTCCTTTTACCTCTGTGTCCCAATTAAAAGTGTTCTGTTGGCTGTAATTGGGGTGTTTGGTCTCCAAAACTAATAGATCAAAGCAATCACATAAGCCTCAAATGTCACCATCATACAAATTGATATTTCCCATGCAAGCAGCTAATGAGTGGTCACACCAAAGAGCATATGAAATTGAGGTTACAGAGAATAACTGGATAAATCCATTTTTGGATCCTTTTCTCCATGTTCCCAACCCACCCAAGATTTGAAAACTGATTGAATGTTGCAGAGTGGGGAGAAAGGACAATGGCAATTTCAAGTTGGATGTCCAGGAGGATACAGGAGCTTTTAACAGAAATGGGGAGAAAATTCTTGGAGTAGATTTCATAGAAAGAATGACACATGTTGAGAAATAAATGTATTCAAGTCTACTGTACTAGGGTAGCCAAGTGTCTGGCATTGAACCAGAGCACATAACATTTGAGTTTTCTGCCTGGTTTCTAAAAAAAAAAATTAACTAGTAATATGAATGTCTTCTTTGATCATTATACTTTCAGATTTGTTTTATTGTTGTTTCTGATTGATTCTTAATGAGCAATAGCATGGAACAACTCTGCTTTTAGTTTTTTCTCTGATAGTTTGAAATGATCAATAAGCAAACACTTAAAAATATGCAACTGAAAGATCTTTTGTGTGATACCTGTAATCTTTTAGCAATAGGAAAAATCCTCTGGTAACGTAAACAAGCTCACTCTCTAATAATCAGTTTACTAACCCAAGTAATACTACTTAATAATGTAAAAGGCTATGGGGGGGAACAAAGGTATATGTACACATTTTTTTTGCTCTATCAGAGGAATATGTTGGACAAACAATAGGAAGCTCAATTTATAGTAGCTTCATCAACTCAGAAAGTAGGTGGTTGCTGATATTAGTTCAGCAGCTCTGAGTACAATTTTGTCTTCCAGTCACCATTAGACCAAGAGAATTGCATGAGCTTTGGCTAAAGCTCAAGCCAAACCCTTGCGATTTTCTTGACCTAATGGTGACTAGAAGATTATTCTGCCTCTAATATGTCATCCAAATTCTAGGCAAAAAGAAGAGGGTTAAAGAGAAATGGCATATTCGCTGGGTCTTCCCTGCTGTAAGGGAACCTTCTCAGCAATTCCACCCAGTGACGTCACCTACAACTCATTACCCAGAATTGTGTCACATGGTCATCCCATCCAGAAAAAAAAAAAAAAAAAAAAAAACCTGGTAAATGTAGTTTCTTAGTGGATGCATCATCATCTTTTAGCTGGAATTTTGCTAATAATAAAGAAAGGAAAATATATATTGGATAAGTGGTTAGTTACCATCTCCCCTCTCTATTGAACTCACCCAGAAGGACTGGCATTTTTCTGGCAGCCATCATGCAGCATTGAATCTAGGGTTTCAAGAGGTAGGCCATACATGATCTATCATTAAAACGAAGGCGTTCCCATCAAAAGACCTAGGATCAGGTTCTGGCTCTGCCACTAGCTCTGTGATCTTGAACAACTAAGTCATTTACTTTCATTTCTAATCTGTAAAATGAGAGAACTTAAAGCAGTCATTGTAAAAATCCTGAAATCCTATGCTTCCATTGTAGAGCCTTACCTGGTAGATATCAAAGTTTTCTTATGCTCCTCTCCTGGACCCTGTGCCCTACCTTTTGTTCCTGGTAGACAAGGAAACAATGCTATAGCAGTCTATCCAGAACCTAAGAGCAGTATCGCTTCAGCAACCATGTTGCCTTGAATAAATAAAAATAGTTTCTTCTATCCCCTATAAAGAGAATGTTGAAGGGCAATGGTGGTTCTAAGGTAATGCACATGATCCACTTCAGCAAGGCTCCTGGGCTGTGTGTGACTGGCACACCTGTGTCCAAGACAAGAGGTCATCTGTGGAAGTCAAAGATAAGAAATCCATCTTCTTATGGATCTTCCAGCAGACGTCTCCAGACAGTAGCAACACTGGCTACCACCATGGCACACAGACTGCCAGGAAAACAGCTGGAAGTGGGATGGAAAAAGGGGAGGAAGTAGGGAGGACAGGGAGGTAAGAAAAGCTTAGGGTAACACAGGTAACCTTGCTCAGATCTACAACACTGTGAGGTCTATAGTGTTTTCTTTGGCAAATTTACACCACACCACCAAAATTGAAAAATTCACTTTCTTCCTACTCCCTCCATCCAGGAAACCTCATCCTTTCTTAGCTAAACCCACTTTCCCAGCTAGAAAAGGAGGGGTGCTCTATTGGTTACATGCAAGAGGTACCAATTATGCTTTGCATCAGGGAACCTGTCTTACTAGTTACACCATTGTAGGCGAGCCCTGTTCAAGCCAAAGAAATTTTACAGTCTTCCTCTCTCTTTCAGCTCCACCTACCACCTTCTCACTGCATCAAACTTACTGGTGGATGGAGACTTCCATTAGCTGCCTCTGGTTAGCTGATAAATTGGGCTTTGGAACGCTTCTATGACTTTATATCACCCATTAAGCTCTTTAGATATTTAATAATAGAAAACCCTGACCTCTGTTGGAAATAATCCACAAAGGAGTACAGCAAATAGAAGAATAGAAAGTGCCTCTTTCCCATGTAAATTGCACAGGCTAGAACAAGATTACCGAAGAGTCTGAGGGACCTTCGACGGGTAGATAGTGCAGTAAACCACCGTGGCACATGTATACTTACGTAACAAACCTGCAACTTCTGCACACATATCCTGGAACTTAGAGTAAAATTTAAAAAAAAAAAAAAAAGAAATGAGCTATCAAGTTATGGCAGACATGGAGAAAGCTTAAATATTTCTAAGTGAAAGAAGCCAATCAGAAAATTTGTGATTCCAAAAATATGACATTTGAAAATGGCAAAACTATGAAGACAGTAAAAAGATCAATGGTTGCCAGGAGTTAAGGGAGGAGAAGGATGAATAAACAGAACCCAGAAGATTTTTAGGGCAATAAGACTATTCCGTAGGATACCCTAATGGGTACATGTCATTATGTATTTGTCAAAACCCACATAATGTACAACATCAAGAGTGAATCCTAATGTAAACTGTAGATTTTAAGTGATAATGATGTGTCAGTGTAGGTTCATCAATGGTAACAAATGTACCAATCTGGGGCCACAGATCCATAGTGGCAGAGGTTGTGCATGTGTAGGGATGGAGATATATGGGAACTCTCTGTATATTTCCCTCAATTTTCCTGCGAACTTAAAACTGCTCTAAAAAATAAAGTCTTTTAATTTTTCAAAAATTTATTTGCTGACCTAAAAATGAACATAGATGCTTCTAAACCCTCTTCACCTCCCAAGAAACTAACACCTCAATGCTTCCCAAAGAGAGATTGCTAGAAATTTAGGAGCATCTACTGATTGCAAGCATTTCTGTTCAGTCCTGTTCTTACCACTGTGGCCAATTGACTCTTTACTCTGCCCACTGAGCTTTAATCTCAATGACCGCATTTTTCATTTCAAGATCCCTTTGGTTCTCCTGCTTCATTTTTCCCGATATTCTCACTTTCTTCTATTATAACCTTGATGATTTTCTTGGTATACTCATTTCATAGTCTCCGCTAATAGCTCTGTTACTGGAAGCTCTTGGGGCTCCAATCCTGCTGTCTCTTTTGCCTAGTGGCTCTTAGATATGGCAGATGGTTTCCTTGTGCGTTTTGTAACTTTGGTTTTTGAGTTCAATTCCAGTAGAGCTCTATCTGTGCAAATACCAAGCAGCCTGAGTTAAGGGTCTCTTCAGCTCTCCAGGGTAGTTTTGTATTTGCTTCTGTGGTCATTCCAAGGATATGACTTGCCTAGAACCAGTGCCGTGTTCATTTTTCAGCTTAATGGCTCCCAAGATCATGCAAGTAGAATACATTAGAATCTCAAACTTGTGCAAAAAAAGTGTGTTGTCAATGAATATTGTTATGCATTCTCAAGGGGAAATTTATCCCCCACTCGGAACTCAAGAGAAGACAAATAAATCTCACTATAGTATATCTGCCAGTGAGTGAGTTTTTTCTATCAATTTCTCCAAAGGTGTAGCTTTTCAATGCCCCAGATTTTTTCAGTGATCTCCGTTCCAATTTCCTGCCACACAAGGTCTCAAGATCTCATCTCCCATATCCATTTGAGCTTTAAAATCCAGAAGCCTTATACATTGTCAGTGGGAAAGCAAATTAGTACAACCTCTATGAAAAACTGTATGGAGATTTCTCGAAGAACTGAAAGTAAAGTTACCATTTGACCCAGCAATCTCAATACTGGGCATCTACCCAAAGGAAAAGAAATTGTTATATTAAAAAGATACCACTCTTTTTCAGGCTAGAACCATGGAGGATGTAGAAGAGAAGAAGAAGAACATTCCTGCTGTGCCAGAAGCCCTTAAGAAAAGGAGAAGGGGCCGGGCGCGGTGGCTCAAGCCTGTAATCCCAGCACTTTGGGAGGCCGAGACGGGTGGATCACGAGGTCAGGAGATCGAGACCATCCTGGTCTACACGGTGAAACCCCGTCTCTACTAAAAAATACAAAAAAAAAAAAAAAAAAAAAACTAGCCGGGCGAGGTGGCGGGCGCCTGTAGTCCCAGCTACTCGGGAGGCTGAGGCAGGAGAATGGCGTAAACCCGGGAGGCGGAGCTTGCAGTGAGCTGAGATTGTGCCACTGCACTCCAGCCTGGGCGACAGAGCGAGACTCCGTCTCAAAAAAAAAAAAAAAAAAAGAAAAAGAAAAGGAGAAGGAATTTCACAGAGCTGAAGATCAAGCACCTGAGAAAGAAGTCTGCCCAAAAGATGCTTCAAAAGGCCAAGAGGAAGCTTATCTATAAAAAAGCAAAGCACTGTCACAAGGAATATAGGCAGCTGCACAGAACTGAAATTCAAATGGCAAGGATGGCAAGAAAAGCTGGCAACTTCTGTGTACCTGCAGAACCCAAATTGACGTTTGTCATCAGGATCAGAGGTACCAATGGTGTGAGCCCAAAGGTCTGAAAGGTGTTACAGCTTCTTCACCTTCACCAAATCTTCAATGGAACCTTTGTGAAGCTCAACAAGGCTTCAGTTAACATGCTGAGGATTGTAGAGCCACATATTGCATGGGCGTACCCAAATCTGAAGTAGGTAAATGAATTAATTTACAAGCGTAGTTATGGCAAAATCAATAAGAAGTGAGTTGCTTTGACAGATAACACTTTGATTGCTTGATCTCTTGGTAAATATAGTATCATCTGCATGGAGGAGCTGATTCATGAGATCTATACTGTTGGAAAATGCTTCAAAGAAGCAAATAACTTCCTGTGGCCCTTCAAATTATCTTGTCCGTGAGGCGGAATGAAGAAAAAGACCACCCATTTTGTAGAAGTGGAGATGCTGGCAACAGGGAGGACCAGATCAACAGTCTTACTAGAAGACTGAACTAAGGTGTACAGCATGATTATTTTTCTAAGCTTGTTGGTTAATAAACAGTACCTGCTCCCAAATTGGAAAAAAAAAAAAAAAAAGATACCCGCACTGGTGTTTGTCACAGCACTGTTCACAATAGCAATGTCATGGAATCAACCTAAGTGTCCATCAGCAGATGATCAGATAAAGAAAATATGGGATATACACACCATAGAATACTATGCAGTCATAAAAAAACTGAAATCATGTTCTTTGCAGCATCATAGATAGAGTTGGAGGCCATTATCCTAAATAACTCAGAAACAGAAAATGAAATACTGCATGTTTTGACTTATAAGTAACAGCTAAACTCACAGACATAAAAATGGAAATAATAGACACTGAGGACTCCAAAAGGGGGAGGGATGGGAGGAGGGTAAGGATTTTAAAAATTACCTGTTGGGCTGGGTGCAGAGGCTCACATCTATAATCCTAGCACTTTGGGAGGCCAAGGCAGGAAGATTGAGCCTTCTCGAGCTCAACTCCTGCTTGAGCCCAAGAGTTTGAGACCAGCCTGGGAAACATGGTAAAACCACAACTCTATTTAAAAAACACAAAAATTAGCTGGGAATGGTGGTGCGTGCCTGTAGTCCCAGCTACACAGGAGGCTGAGGTAGGAGGATCACTTGAGCCCAGGAGGTCAAGGTTGCAGTGAGCCATGATCACACCACTGCACTCCAGCCTGGGCAACAGAGTGAGACCCTGTCTCATAAAAATACAGACAAAAATTTTAAAATGGCCTATTGGGTACAATGTTCACTATTTGGGTAATGTTACACCAGAGCCCAAACCTCACAATTATGCAAAATATCCATGTAACAAACATGCACATATACCCCTTGAATCTAAAATTATTTTTAAAATAAAATAAAACAATGCCTAGCAAAAAAAAAAAAAAAAAAAATCCAAGCCCATTATTTACCAGCAACAATAAACTCTGGACCCTCTGAGACTGCATGACTAGCGGCCCTAGTTTTCAGCTCCCTCTGGTTCTAGGCATTTGAAAAGATGTTTGTTCAGGTTAAATTTTGTTATCACTTATGACAATTTCTAATGTTTATGAATAAATACTGGGTAGCTAATCCTTTCTGAAAACTACTAGTAAGCCTACATTGGTATAAAACAACTAAATATCTTATGTCATAGTTGCTCAATGTGTTATAATGTACATTTGAATTTACGTATAATGTGTGACTATGGAACAGTCTTTTTTCCATATCAATATGAATGAGAATAGATGTAAAAATCAAGAATAAAATCTAGTGGTGAAAAAATAAAAGGATGTCCATTACATTCTATTGAATATTTCTAGGTATTTTCTAGTAGGAAGGTTTTCAGACTACTTAGACTCCTATCTTACTGGAAATGGAACCAGCAGTTACATTAGATGCATTACTCCATTTAATCCTCATCCCAACCCTGAAAGATAGATAATCATACTCCCATTTCACAAATGAGGAAATTGAGACTCATAGAAGTTACATAATTTTATCAAGGTCACACAACTAATGCTGTCTGATCTCAAAGACCACATAATTCTCCTTATCTCACATTACTTCTTTGGAGAGCCAGCCTATTTCCTCTACTGTGCCTGAAAGAAAGGAGTCCAGAGTTTGTGAACAGTTTAAGCCAAAGAGTCCTTTGAATGTTCTCCTTGAAAAACAGTCTTGAGAAAAAAAGTTTCTGGCAAGGTTCCATTATTAATTATAAGGGTGAGTGGTAAGCCAAAAAATTATGAAGCCTGGATGTGACTTGACATCACCTTTGGGGAAATCATCAAGAATCCCTGAATAGACTCGTGTCTGAGCACACAGAGAGAGAGAGGCAGACCTTCCCTCCCCAGGTAGCCAGCCCCATTTTATTCAAGGGTGGGTCAGCAGAAGGTTTGGAGGACTGGCTCTGCCTGAAATCTGTAGGAGAAAGTGAATACAGGAGAGGTTAATGTCCATGCTGAGGAATCATGAAGCCGATAAAAACCTGGATCATTGGGTTAGAAGCTGGCCCAAGGCCAGACACAAAATATAGCCATAATGGGAGCCTTCCCAAGTAGAAAAAGGTTATTAGTGGAATCACATTAATCACAATGATTAATGCTGAAACTCAAGCCTTTTATTATGTAAAAGGCTCAAAAAAGTATATTGGCAGAGAGGGAAAGGGTTCCAATTTTGCAGAAAATAGTGAACCAAAGAGGTACAGTAAATATTCAGGATGTGATTTGAAAATCAGAAACCTGGACGGGTCACACAAATCACGCTTAAAAGCTGCTTATGCAAAGAAAGTTGCCAGAAAGCAAATATGCCTACAGATGGCCCATCAGGAGGCAGTTGGGTACTCCCAGCTTGCTGCAAGGGCAGCCAGGCCAAGGGAGAGGACAAGGCCAGGAGGGGCCCAGGGTGTGGGGTGGAATGAGAACACAAGCCAAGAACAAAGATCTCACTGTCCATAATCCTCCCAGAGTCCTCAACCTGCCAAGGGCAATGCCCAGGAGAGGTCATCTTGGAGCTCCAGGGCCTTTAAAATCTCCTACCCTGGACCAGTTGGGGCAGAGGAACAGTGCTAACCAGGTATGACTTGTGAGTAGAAAGAGAAATTACAAAAAGAAAAAATCCCAAAATTTAAAACCAGTGCTGAATCAAAATAAAAGTACACAAACCAAAGCCTCACCCATGAATCCAAACCAAGCTAGATGAAAGGTTGGTCATAAGGGAGACTCAGAAGAATGAGGCCATTTAAAAATGAAGAAGAAAGTTTACACTGGAGAAAGTCTCTAAACTGGAATTAGGTACTCAGGAGGCTGCTGTGGTCTGACCATTACCAATGGCAGGGACCCAGCTCACAGGCAGGAAAGGAACACAAGTGTCCTTCCATATTCCTGGGCTTCTCAAACTGAGAGCAGACCATTAAATAATTATTCCCTGCCTTACATCTTGTAGAAAAAAAAATTCTGGAAGAAGAGAGGCAAAGTATGTGTCTTTTAAAATTAATTTTTAACATGCTTGTTTCCAAAAGGATCTAGGGTATGTCCCACTATTAAAGCATATGCACATGGCAGTTAAATAAAGATGCTTGGCAAAGACTGGCTCACTCTTCACCAAACCCATTTTCTCTTCTAGCCAATAACATATGAACAGAAATATTAGTGCCACTGTCAGGGCTGGCCCATAGACACCTACTAGGCATGACCACCCACAGTCTTTCGTCATTTCCTGGCTAAATGCAGCAGGCTCTGAGTGGAACGACTCTCTGGGTCCCTGAATCTTTGCCTGTGGGACAACTGCCTGATGATCAGGAAAACACATGTGCACTTCACATGGGAAAACAATTCCGACTGCAAGAAACCACTATGACTTGGAGGATTATTGTTACAACAGCTGACATTCTATTTAATACAGAAGTTGGTAACTTGAACAGGAATACTGACATGATAAAAACTAAACACAGTATTGGCTTAGCACTCAGGTGGCAGGCAGAGAGGAAACTAATTCTGAGTGGAAAGATGGAGACCTACAATATTCCATGGCAAAACATTACACTTGTCACCTGGCATAACTTGGAAGCCAGAGCATGTGCCAACTGAGCCTATAGCTCTGGAAAAGAAGTTGAAGAAAAGCTCAAACTTTTTTTCTGCTTTTAATAAGAAGGAAGAGGGAGGGAGAGAGAGAAACAGAGAGTGAGTCAGGGGCCTCTAAGGATTGTAAAATCCTACTATTTTAAGGCTGCAAACAGTAATAGATTAGACTGAAGGAAGCATTAAAGAAAAAGGACTCCCAGAGAAGAGTGTATTCCCAGCCAAAGCCTCTCATTATGATGCCCTACCTTCTATGGCCTTTCTGTTCCAACATGAAGCTCCCTCAGCTCCTTGCCTCTCTAGCACATGCACAGCCCTCACTGAGGCTCTAGGGAGCCTCTCATTCCCTGGACATTGTCCATGGACCCTGAGGAACTGGAGAACTCTCCCGGACCCAGCTACATGGAAACTTCCCTCAGCCATGTCTAATCTACATCCGGCCTCAGCCACTGTGATAACAGACACCACAGTGCAACTGGAGCATCTCCAAAGGCCTTGCAATTTTCTTAGTCTATGGCTTAAGAAATGTGAAGTTCCCAGCCACCAGGTTTTCCCCTACCAACCTCTCCAGGTGCTTCCACCACCCCTTGATTCTCCTCTCTACTCCCAGTTCTTTCTCCCCATACCAGAAGAGATTCCTTCCTCCTATTCCTATATGAAAGAAAATCACCTCTAAGGAAGATCTTTCAAAAATATTGACCCTCTTATGCCTAGGCACATCTAGGCTATAAGATCCTTAATAGCAAGGATGCCTTGCCTTCAGGACTCATCCAGTGTCTGACATGCAGTAGGCACCAATGTATTTTTGGTGAAATAAACTGAACTGTAGTAAATTAGGGGACAGAGGAAAAGGGCTTGCAAGCAAAAAGTGGAAGAGAAGCTCCAAGGTCTCAAGATAAAGACCTGGGGAAGCAGGGAGCAGCGGGAAGGGTGGTGGAGTTGCAGCGTGTATCTCTTGCCTGTTATAAACTTCCCAAGAGGACTTCTGAATTCAACTTGTTGCAATCCCTGTTTTCCTGCAAACCCCAAGAAAGGAGTACAGGCGTGACTGCATTCACTCACAGAGGTCCAGACTTAAAGCCCAAGCTTTATTCATTATAATTCAAACACATCTGGGCATGAGTAGAAGGCTGGTGGGGCAGGCTTTCCAAGGATCGGTTTGCATGAGGCACTAAGGAGTCCCCTGGGAAATAATCCATCCCAGGGGAAGAAAGAGTTGAAGGGGAAAGTTTGAACCAAACAGAATAGTGGGTCAAGAAGGGAGGGACAACTCTGAGTACAGCATAATGTCTATCTTTCAGCTTATTGTCTAGTCTACTCCCTGTGGATCTGTGCCAGAATCCAAGATAAAGGACACTGCATTAAAAATAATTTTTAAAAGAGAGAGTTTTATCTTTTTTGAAAAAAATTATATATTATTCAGTTAGTACTACAGAAATTGAAAGAAAGTTTGAGATCTATGCAGAGCAATCATATGTCCCAGTTCTCCCAAGACAGTCCCAGTTTGCACCTGTTGTCTCAGCAGGTAACCCTGTTCCCTGTTTCAGCTTACTTCTGAAGTGTCCTAGAAGTTGTATGGTCACCCTGGTTCTGAGGGACATTTTGGGGATAAATCTAGGTAAGTCACACACTCTTTTTCTAACATATAATGTTCTTGTGTCCATAAAAGGAGCCTACAAAACAAAGAGAATAAGAAAAAGGAACACAAATTCCATTTTCATATGAGACTAGGTGACATCTGTAACCCAGAAGAACATGAGATGAATCCAGAAAGCAAATAGAAGAATCATAAATGGCTCAGCAGGGCAGACTGAACTAACACAGAAGTGTCTTTAGAGGGACTTAACAGTGAGAAGAGGGCTAACATACCCTGAAGAATCGAAGAAAAACTAAGGAACTGGAGACACCAGCTACCTAGAAGGCAAGAGTAGAACCATCACTGTGTGCTATAAAGAAATTATCCCCTCAACATCCCATCAGGAGATGGGATATAGATTCTCTACATGAGTTGAACCAGACTTGCCTCATCTCAGGGACACCAGGCCCAGAGGAGGGCATGCGAATCAAACTCAAACCAGGGAGAGTTAACTGAACACTGTATCCTGAATCTGAGACTCCAATTATTTTCCCAGTTCCAGCTTCAGAACATTATCATTTAGCCTTCCATTCTCCAAGAAGATTTTAAAACATAAAACACCCTGGGGGTGGAGGATTGAAGGGAAAACCTATAAATAATGACATTTGAGGCAATCTGGCTGGCCAACAAATTTTCCTACTTGAAATTCTATAAGGCAACAAGACCAGCCCAAGTCTAATCAGGTTTTTAGTGCTTCATTCTTAAATATGAATGGGCACCAGGCTTTGGGGCAGCTGTCAACGTGAAAGACAGAGGCTAAAACAAACAGGATAAAAAGAACAGTGGGGATAAACAGAGACAAGATAAGAAGCAAGAGAAAATATTAAGAAAATTATAATTAATGATAACCAATGACTTTAGAGGATGAAGAAAGATAGGCTACTATCTTCCTAAAGAAAACAGTCAGAGAATATGAGTAAGCTCTTAGAAATTTAAATATTATCTCCAGATTTTTTTAATTATTGAACAAAAAGATAGAGGTGGACATTAGGAGAGAAAAACTGAGGGAAACGGAGGATCAATCCAAGTGGACAATACCTGCCTCGTAGGAATTCCAAAAACAGAGAAAAAAATGGGGCTCAACAGAGTGGGTGGCACATGGTTGCAATCCCAGCACTTTGGGAGTGTCATGTGGGAGGATAGCATGAACCCAGAAGTTTGAGACCAGCTTGGGCAACACAGTACAATCCCATTCTACAATAAATAAATAAATAAATAAATAAATAAATAAATAAATAAATAAAAATTTAAATTAGCTGGGTGTGGTGGCATATCCCTGTAGTCCTAGCTATTCAGGAAGCTGAGGCAGGAGGCTTATTTGAGCCCAAGAGTGCAAAGTTACAGTGAGCTATAATTGTACCACCGCACTCCAGCCTGGGCAACGGAGTGAAATCCTGTCTCTTAAAAGAAGAAAAGAGGCCGGGCGCGGTGGCTCAAGCCTGTAATCCCAGCACTTTGGGAGGCCGAGACGGGCGGATCACGAGGTCAGGAGATCGAGACCATCCTGGCTAACACGGTGAAACCCCATCTCTACTAAAATACAAAAAACTAGCCGGGCGAGGTGGCGGACGCCTGTAGTCCCAGCTACTCGGGAGGCTGAGGCAGGAGAATGGCGTGAACCCGGGAGGCAGAGCTTGCAGTGAGCTGAGATCCGGCCACTGCACTCCAGCCTGGGCGACAGAGCGAGACTCCGTCTCAAAAAAAAAAAAAAAAAAAAAGAAGAAAAGAAAAGAAAATTATCAAAGAAATACTACAAGAAATTTTTCCATTTGAACAACCATTCAAACTGAAAGAACACACCAAGAACGTAACATACTGAATGAATAAAAGCACATCATTTGTGAAATTTCAGAACATTATGGATAAAAAGAAGATTTCAAAAGATCTTAAAAGTTTCCAGAAAAAAAACAAGTCACGAAAGAAACGAAGAAAGAGAATAGCATCAGATTTTTAAAAAGCAACATTGGAAGCTAGAAGAAGGTAGAGTAACACATTGTACATTCTGAGAAAAAGTTTCCAACATAAAATTATATACCCACTTAAACTATCAATCAGTTTTTAAAGTAGAACAAAAAGGATAGGATCTTATAAAATATATCTGCCATACTTCCCTTTCTCAGAAAACTACAGGAAATGGGCTCCACAAAAATGATGGAGTTAAACAAGAAAAAAAAAAAAGAGTACATTGCATCCAGGAAATAGGAGATTCAAGATAGGAGAAAGGCAGAAGGAATACCCAGGATGACATTCAGGGAACAACTCTTTGTGACTAAAGCAAGGGAAGAAAGGATCTAGGAGAAGTTAGCCTCTAAGAAAGGTTAAAATGTTAAATGATTTTAACATTGTCTGGCAGGTACATAATAAAGTATCCCTATAAATTTTATAAAATTCATCAGGGAAGGGTGGGAAGAGACACTAAAATAAACCAGGCTTGCAGCACATTCAGCATTAATCATTAGGTCAGCTTGCTCTTTGATCTGCTTTCTCACAGTCTTTTTGGTGCCTATTGCTTCAGAATCGCTGTTACAGCTCCAGAACCTGTTACAGGATTATAGTTCCAATGACAGAAAACCAAACACCACATGTTCTCACTCATAAGTGGGAGTTGAACAATGAGAACACATGGACACAGGAAGGGGAACATCACACACCAAGGCCTGTCAGGGCCCTGGGAGGGGGTAAGGGAGGGATAGCATTAGGAGAAATACCTAATGTAGATGACGGGTTGATGGGTGCTGCAAACCACCGTGGCATGTGTACACCTATGTAATAAACCTGCACGTTCTGCACATGTATCCCAGAACTTAAAGTATAATAATTTAAAAAAAGATTATAGTTCCCATGAACTACTCTACAGATAACAACTTAAACATTATAAAATGTTAACTTTTCCACTTGAGATATTCTTTCATGTCCTGTGTACCAGTGAAATTACTGACATCAGCTGGTCCGAAGGACCCCATGAGAAGCTGACTCACCCAAAAAAGTGTAGTTTCCTCATCCTGATGATTTCATTCCCTTTACCTCAACCAATCAATGACACTGATTTTCCAACCCCTCACCTTCCATAATCCCCTTAAAAACCCCAGCCCAGTACTCCTTGGACAAATGGATTTGAGGGTCTCCTCCCATCTCCTCACTTGATACCCTGAAATCACTAAACTCTTTCTCTGCCTCAAACCCTGCTGTCTCAGTGTATTGGTCTGTTACTGCATAGCATGCATATAAAGGTGTTGGTTCTGTAACACATGTAGAAAAATTGAATTGAGTGGAATTTTATAGAACTATGGCAAGATATGGAAAGATTTAGCCCAAGATTCCTGAAAATAAAATAAGTAAAAATAAATGAGATACTTACCAATTTTTGGAAAAATAAGTTGTTCAAGAAGGAAGTAAAATAATAATCTTAACTCATCCAGAATGAGTAAGATCAAACAATATGCTAAGAACAGTAAATATGGACTTTACTATGGTTATGTAGTCTTATAATTATAGTGGGAGGGTGGGAGATAGCAGGTGGTAATAGAGATTTAAAAGTCTCATCTCCCATAATAAACACTGTCTAGAAGTGATTAATCAAGAGAGAGCAGCATGTCTATATTATTTAGAAATATCAAAGTAAATGTCAGAAGAAAAAAGATTAAAAGCTAAAAGTGACTACTTCTGGAAAGATGGAGGAAGGCTATTAAAAGGGGAAAACTGGGTATTTTTTAAATAAGTATTTTAGCATTACTTGACTTTTTAAAATTATGGGCATGTACTTCTTCAACAAAAATAAAAAATACTCTTCTAAAGAGTAGGACTTCTTTGTAGGCTCTTTTTCCTCCATCTAGTAATTTTTTAAATTATAATAATAAATCTATGTAAGAAGATGGGAGCCTAAGGCTTTAATGAGGGGTGAAAGGCATTATCTCCATTTCAAAGCCATTGCTGAAGCACAGAACAGACCCAATAGCCTGAACAGTGAGTACCAAGGAGGTTTTTCATAATTTCTGGTATTCAGAACTGTGTGAATTGCCTTCCTGAGTTTAGGAAAGTTTCCACTAGAGTACTACTGCCTCCCTCAAGTCAGATTCTTGTTTCCCCAGTCTTCTTTGCAGCCAGGGCATGGAGCACAGGCTTCAGTATGAAGAAAAGTGATGTGAAGAAGGAGGCACGATCTGGGAGCCCTTCTGGCAGAATGGGAAAGCATGGCAGGGTTACAGCTGGCCCTCAAAGGCAGCAATGGCAAAGGTCTTAGCAGTCAGCATGCCAGGCCCAGCATTGGCACCATGGGCCACACTGCCCCTACACAGCAGGAAAAGGGAGCAGCCAGCCCATGGAGTTGGGCTTTGTTTCTAGCTGTGTTGATCAGCACCTGATTCTCTGATCTCTTCTATGATTCTTTAAACAACCTGGTATCATTTAACAAATTCGTTTTCTGCTTAAATTAATTAGGGTAGGTTTCGTTACTTTCAACTATGAACCATAACTGGTACAGTGAGCCAGACCAGCATAACCTGGAATGGACATTTATGAGAGGACAAGAGAACACTGAAAGGTCAAGATCCAGAGGAAACTCCCTTGTGGCAACCAGAGCAGGAGGAAAGGAAAACAGCAGAAGAACATGGGAGCTCAGAGGGCTGGGTTAGTAAACACTTGAAGATGTCATAATCTCCCTGAACTCATTGCAATAAATTTTAGGATGGGCTGGAATTCTGACAAAGCCCATCAGGACAGAACCAGAGAAGTATAGTTTCATTATTGTTAAATGATGAGCTTAGTTCTATCCCCCGAACTGATGTGTCTAGGAAGCAAAGTCCAGAGTAGTCAAAGACGTGAACAGAAACCTATGTGTCACATTGAGCTTCTCCTGGGTATTACAGTCCTCTGCTCAAACCCTCTAATGGCTTCCCCATCTTATTCAATGAGTCCCTCCCCAACATTAAGTTTCTGCCCTTACTTCCCACCCCCTTCACTCCTTATGCCCCAGCCACTGTTTTTGCTATTCCCCAAATCCAGACATGCTCCAACCTCAGGGCCTTTGCACTGGCAGGGCCCTCTCTCCAGAACACCTTTCCCGAGATTAAGCCATATGGCTCACCATTCCCTTTTTCCAAAGACTTAAATGTGGCCTGCTCTGACCACCCTATTTTATATCTCACCCTTCCCAAGCACTCCCCAAACCTCTACTTATTTTTTGTCATAACACTCAGTGCCATCCAGCTCACTATACAATTTACTCAGTTATTCAGTTATTAACTGTCTCCCTTGACTAGATTGAAGGTGTTGGATCTCAAGTGAAGCTAGAGAAGCTATTTGTTCATTTTTAATTTCTGTCTCAACTAATCTTCAAAGGAAGCAAAGTACTTTTAGCAGCTCCATGTTTCCAAACATGGCTGAAATAAAAGCAGTTGAATTCTACTGGCCTGAGGACAGCATGGCTTGCCTTTCACCTGAAATGAAGTCTAAAGGGTGATCAGCATGGCGGGCCGACTCAGTCTCTAATTGACAATCTTCCACAGCCCGTTAGCAAACAACTCAGAAAACACCAATCTCTGCTCTCAGGAGCCTTCCAAAGCCCCCTAACAGCCAAGAAGATCAGATTCCATTATTGTCTTCAAATCTGAAATCACTGATGTGAAAATGAAAACTCCAGAATACATACATGGGCAAGCACACACACATACACACGTACACACACACACACAAACATACACACACTCTATACAATAGGCAGTAGATTCTCTTACTCCCAATTTGAGGAGTTGACATTGTACCAAGACTTACTTACTACTAATATCAAGTATGTGAATGAAATGAGAATGGTTGCCCCTCCCTGGTGCAGAATTCCACTCATGCTAATGTCTCTAGCAGTGTCCACATTTGGAAATAAGTGTGAGGTATGTGCTGCCAGGGGTCTGGCCAGCACTCCTGAGAATTCAGGCGAGCAGCCACTGCATTGCCTCCGTCAACCGTGTGCTCCTGCATGGTCCTGGCCCCACCCAAGGAAGTGTCAATATAACTGAAAACCACAAGCATCTGGAGGGCCACTTAGGGTCTCTAAACCCTCTCCCAGATGAGTGGGGGCTCCACCCAGGCTGGATTTCAGGAGCATGCCAAGTGGGCGTGATGGTAAGGCACATCCGCAGAGTGAAATGGAGAGCAAAAGGAAATGGAAAACTGCTTTCTTAGTCCATTCGGGCGGCTATAACAAAATACCACAGACCATGTGGCTTATAAACAACAGAAATGTATTCCTCACAGTTCTGGAGGCTGAGAGGTCCAAGGTCAAGGTAAATTCAGTGTCTGGTGAGGGCCTGCTTACTAGTTTATGGACAGCTGTCTTCCTGCTGTATCCTCACATGGAAGAAGGGGCAAGGGACTTCTTTGAGCCCTCTTTTTTTCTTTTTTCTTTTTTTTGTTTTTTGTTTTTGTTTGTTTGTTTGTTTTTATTTTTTTGAGACAGAGTCTCACTCTGCTGCCCAGGCTGGAGTGCAATGGTACAATCTCAGCTCACTGCAACCTCCACCTCTTCCTCTTGGATTCAAGCGATTCTCCTTCCTCAGCATCCCAAGTAGCTGGGATTACAGGTGTGCACCACCACGTCCAGCTACTTTTTGTATTTTTGGTAGAGACGGGGTTTCACTTGTTGGCCAGGCTGGTTTCAAACTCCTGACCTCAGGTGATCCACCCTGCCTCGGTCTCCCAAAGTCCTGGGATTATAGGCGGGAGCCACCACACTCAGCCATCTGGGCCCTCTTTTAGAAGGGCACTAACCCTACTCATGAGGACTCCCCCCTCATGACCTAATTCCATCCTCATGTCCTAATTCACCTCCTAATTCCATCACACTGGGGGCTAGTAACTTATGAATTTGGTAGGAGACACAAACATTCAGAACCTAGCATGTGCAAAGACAAAGAGCATTCAGAAGCAAGGAACCTTCTGAATCATCAGGTCTAAGGAAGCAGGCAGAGAAGACAGAACAAAATCGAGACTAGAGGCTCTACCCAAATGCAGGACAGATGCAGCAGACAGGTGTAAAGCAGTGCCCAGAGTGGTTCCCTGGGTACCAGGGCACGGAAGAGGAAAATGTTTACAGAGCACGTAAGGTCTCTTTCTTGAAGAGCGAGGGGGCAATTGAGGATCCTGAGCCAGATCCTCAATTGAGCCAGATCCTCAAACCAGACTGTGGGGGAAACAGTCACTGAGGAGGTGGCTGGCATCACTGCCATCAGGGTTGATGGAGGGCCTAAGTCCATGTGGAACACAACAAGGAGGACAGAGAGCAGCAGCCTAGGATTCCAGGCAAGAGAAGGGCATTGAGTAAACATGTGCTAGACCCTAAAAGCAACACTGGCCACTGCAAAGATGTTCAAAAATTGATTTTTTATAAGCCAAAACTTTTTTTTTTAGAGACAGAGTCTCACTCTGTCATCTAGGCTGAAGTGCAGTGACGTCATCATAGCTTACTCTAACCTCAGCCTCCTGGGCTCAAGTGATCCTCTGACTACAATCTCCCCAGTAGCTGGGACCACAGGCACAAGCCACCATGCCCAGCTAATTTTTTTAAAAATGTTTGTAGAGATGGAGGTCTCACCGTGTTTCCCAGGCTGGTCTCAAACTCCTCAGCTCAAGCAATCCTCCTACTTTTGTCTCTCAAAGCGCTGGGGATACAGGCGTGAGCCACCGCACCTGGCCCCAAACTTATTTAAGTACATTGAGTGATGATTTTTAAAATCACTGTTGTGATATAAATAATCTCTGAGCCGCAGTGTAACTTTAGATCCCCAGATATTTTAATTTCTTGAAGCAAGTCAAACAAGTACGCAAATAGAACTTATTCTCAGCGTTTCTACCCTCCCTGCCACTGGGAGGGTGTATGCGATAGGTAGTCCTCCCAGGCAGGAAAGGAGAAACAAAACCTACCTGAAGCCAAATTCTGCAAAAAAGAGGAGGACCCTCTTACTTGCTCCTGATAGGGATCTGAATATTGGCCATAAAAAATTATTTCAGATTCATCCAGTTTGGTTATCTGCATAAAATACCTAAAGAGAATCTTTTTTAAATATGTTATTTTTAATTGACAAATAATAATTGTATATCTCTATGGGGAACAATGCAGTGTTTCTATATATATATATATACACACACACACACACATACACATACATACACATTGTAGAAAGATTAAATCAAGCTAATTAACATATCTACCACTTCACATTTTTTTGGTCTAGTGCAAACATTTAAAATCTACTTTTTAAGCAATTTTAAAATACAATTTTTTTATTTCACTTTAAGTTCTGAAGATACATTATTACTAACTATAGTCCCCATTCTGTGCAATAGAACTTATTCCTCCTAACCGAAACTTTGTATCTTTGACCAACATTCCGTAACTTGAAACTTTATGAAGGCAACAAAATAATTCCTTAAGAATGTCAATGACTTTCCTTCTCCTTGGTAAGGACACCATCTGGATTGCTCTGCTTGTCAATACTCAACAAACAACAGAGAATGTGTGGGGGATTCTTGTCCTGGGTCCCCCATTTCCTACACAGTACAAACCACCAGCAGATTCACGAGTGTTCTTATCTGTCCTAAATCCTTTTGTTTATAGTTAGGTTGCTCTTGGCAAATGCTACTTTTGACTTATCCTCTGCCTTTGCAGCCGTTCAATATACAATTTTTAAGTTCCAGAAGACTTGTCAAACTGCAAGCCCTTTTGGATTTAACACTCACAGTTTTGACCATGCTTGAATGGCACTGAAGGCCTAGGGCATCTACTATTTTGCAGTTTTATTGAGGAACAAATTTCAATCCTATATTCTACAGGATCAGTGGTCTGAGCCAAGTTATCAACTTAGCTAGTGAGTAAATCTACTTGGATCCCCAAATCTGCATTTCAACATGAATCAGTCATTCTCTCCTTGCTGTCATTTACACCATAAGTTTTATGAAGTAACTGAAGTTTTGTTTCTGTGTGCAAAGTGGCTCCCAAAAGAAAATCAGCTGCTGGTGCTGATGATAAAAATGAAGAAAAAGTGAAGATGTCTCAGAAAGTAATGGTTCTTATCAGAGAATTGAGCATTCAGGGTGGAATGTCACATTTGGCATCTATAATCTAATAGACTCCACTATGCATTCTATATAATAACAATGAAGGCAATTTGTAAAATGGCTTCAGGACATTTCATAGCCAGCGTAAAATAAAAATTGCTCATTGGGTGAGCAGTAAGTCATTTTTGTAAGAGTCACTTACATTTTTCAGCTATACTCACAAGGAAAAAGTACATGCTAGAATGGTGGGGATTCCTGTTGCTCCTGAGACATACATTGACTAGCAAAGACACATCTCAACCATCAATTTTATTAGGTTTTTATTCACCGGCAGTAGCAAAAGGTTTTGCTCTTCGCAGCCCCCTGTGCCACACGGCGGCTGTGTCTGTGATGTTGCCACCCTCTGTCTCTCTAACGTGAGGACTCCGCGATGACAATGACTCTTACCTATGATTGCCTTTCATGTACTCAGGTGACAGATAGGGTGGGGCCTTCGTGGGTGGACTCTCTTCCTGCCTGGACTTAACTCTGAAAATAGCTCCCTCTTGAGACAGAGAGATTTATATGGTGACACTCCCTGGCTTACAACACTGAAGAGCCCCCAGAAATCACAGTGACTGTTCAATCATTTTATTTATTCACTTACTCATTTTTCCTTTTTATGTTATGCCCTTAAAAAATAAACAGCACAACTCTTCATCATCTTGAAGACCACACCTCTTTGTGATATCGGCCATCAACCATTTGAGTACATATACACATATTATTACCTGGGGAAGATAAAATTTTCTAATGTGATGGGCCTAACCTTAACTCCCAGAGACATGCCGAACTGCAAAGGTTCTCATCTCTCTTTGGAGAAATAGCCCTCCTTTTCACCATTTTCTCACAAGTTGGGCAGAAATTCCATGGCCTCTGATAGGGGGCATGCTTAGCATATTTGACACCTGGGACAAATTATTTTATGATACCCCCCTCCTCTATAACACAGAATTATTTTAAGTAATAATCATAAAATAAAATAAACAACAATCATTTCTTGGGAAATTCAGAGAGTAATAAGTTTCTTCTATTGAATCTTGTATGTATAAAATGATGTCAGTAAAGTTAAAATATTATGGGTACCCTAGATGACCAGTCCCCAACATTATGCAATATACCCACATAACAAACATGCCCATGTACCCCTGGAATCTAAATAAAATAAAATAATAATAAGGCCGGGCGCGGTGGCTCAAGCCTGTAATCCCAGTACTTTGGGAGGCCGAGACGGGCAGATCACGAGGTCAGGAGATTGAGACCATCCTGGCTAACACGGTGAAACCCCGTCTCTACTAAAAAAAAGTACAAAAAACTAGCTGGGCGAGGTGGCGGGCACCTGTAGTCCCAGCTACTCGGGAGACTGAGGCAGGAGAATGGCGTAAACCCGGGAGGCGGAGCTTGCAGTGAGCTGAGATCCGGTCACTGCACTCCAGCCTGGGCAACAGAGCAAGACTCTGTCTCAAATAAATAAATAAATAAATAAATAAATAAATAAATAAATAAATAAAATATTACAGCACAAACAGGAAAAAAATGAATAGCTTAAAGCTTTGTAATCACCTATACTCCCCTCCCCAGTCAGTGTGTGCTCAGGGCTGAGAATATCTGCAAAAAGGCAATAAAGTCAGCAGCTGCCTTGTTAAGATCATAACACACTCTACTCTGGCTGTATCATTCTCGATTCCATTTTAAGGAGGAATTTAGACCTTCACATATTTATCCCACTTAGCCTTTTGGTTTCATCCAGAGCATCTAATACATTCAAAACTATTTTAGTAAACAGACGCTCAAGATGTCTCCCAGGATAACACGGTGTCCTCGATATTGCCTGCTTTTTGGCCAAATTAGTGCAGATTCATGTCTGGTTCTCTAGTTACTATAGATAACTTCCTAGAAACATATAACGGCTTAGATAATGTCTCCATAATGTACCAGTCATTATCTTGGCAGTTTTATCTTTTTTGAAATATGTCTGTGTATAGAATGAGGTCCTCAAGTCAGAAAATCCATGCACAATAATCTCCACGCACAGTAATTCTTGTGGGATGCATAGGCCTCTTAGTCCATTCCTTTAGCTGCTCTCTCAGTCTGGGCCTTTCCCTTTATGTGTTTTACAAAAGTGTTGGTACCTGTATTTCATATGCATTGCTATTCCTAGAAAGTAAAATTAGCCTCTTCCCAATTCACTTAATAAATATTTACTGAGTCCCTGTTCTGTGCCAAGCACACAGAATATAAGAGGGAACTAAACACAGTCCCTGCCTTCAAGGAATTTAAGTCTAGTTAGAATCCAGACAACACTCAGTTAATGACAATATAGGAGTTTTTGATGAAGCCTTGGCTCTCTGACAGATGACAGTACTTCTTCCCTTTGTGGACTTGGTAAAGATACTCTATAAGACCAAAAGACCTGTTAATTTACACCAATTATAAAAGGGAAGTCAATAGATGCCTGTGAGTTCTATAGTCTTTCTATTGTGAACTTGCTTATTTGTAAAGTCTCTGTTAGAGACTTTAGAAATACCAACTCTCAGTACCCAAAAGGAGAACAGAAAGACTGTAATTGGATGACATCGTTGCTAATCACCCAGGTCTAAAACAAGCAGGTTACATAAAGAAGCAGCAGCAATGGCAGAGCCTGATTCTGGACTTGCCTTCTTCTGTGTGTACCTCATAAAAGGAACTGGAGCTAGGCTGCTCTCCAGGTATGTGTGGGTCTTGGAAACAGTTCAAGGAGAGAGATCTCGTCCCTAGAGTGCTGAGAAGGCACTGCTGCCAAATTCTGATTCTTAATGTTACCGTAAATAGAAAATGAAGAAAGTCTTTCAAACCACTTATAAGGAATATCTGCTTATTAGAGTTCTGTGATATTCACTTTATTGCTGCGGTCTGGAACCAAACTTGCAATATCTATGAGGTATGTCAGTATTTATATTCCAAAGATTTGCTACAGGGAGGGACTTGATTACTATCAAGATATTTAAAACCAGGGGTGCTTTAGCAAATTAAGCAACAAATAAGCCCAAAAACAGCTCAACTTCTAGGTAGATAAAAGAAACCAATCCTTGCCCTAGCTGCCTGACAGTGGAAAGAACAATCTCTTTTAGGGGAAAATATTATCTATTTCAGACTCTACTATTCTATTATATATAATGTGACTTGTAACCAGAAGAAAAAGTAGTTAACACAAGCAAGTGGTCTCACAGATGATCAAAATGTTGGAATACACAGAAAATATCTTTAAAGTAATTATTATTCATATATAAATAAACTAGAGCACACTATCAATAAATCGGGTGAAAAGATGAGGAATTTCCATAGATAAATGGAAACCAAGAAAAAACAAACTGAAAAATAAACTATTCAAATTGAAGAAATCACTGGATAGCCTTAACAACAGACTGGACATATCAGAAGAAATGATTGTCCACGTGTGGTGGCTCACGCCTATAATCCCAGCACTTTGGGAGGCCAAGGTGGGAGGATCACTTGAGGTCAGGAGTACAAAAGCAGTCTGGAAAACATGGTGAAACCCGTCTCTACTAAAAATACAAAAATTAATTGGGCGTGGTGGCACGTGCCTGTATTCCTGGCTACTCTACTTGGAAGCCTGAGGCATGAGAATCACTTAAACCTGGGAGGTGGAGGTTGCAGTGAGCCAAGATCGCACCACTGCACTCTAGCCTGGATGACAGAGCAAGACTCTGTCTCAAAAAAGAGAAAAGAAAAAGAAGAAATGATTAATAAACTTGAAGACAGGTTAGTAGAAATTATCCAAACTGAAGCATAGAGAGAAAAAATATATAAAGGGGAAACAAAGAAAAAAGCATCAGAGACCTCTGGGACAATATCCAATGTATAATTGGAGTCCCAATTTCATGTTTGAAATGTTTGAATAATAGCCAAACATTTTCCAAAATTGATTAAAATTATCAACCTCCAGATTCAGGAGGCTCTACAAACTCTACGCAGAATAAGGGAAAAGAAACCTACACCTAGTATATCATAGTCAAAACGTTGAAAAGCAAAGATAAAGAGAAAATCTTAAAAGCAGCCAGAAGAAAAAAAGACATATTGCATTCAGGGTAATAATAAGAACAGTGAGTGACTTCTCTTTAGAAACAGTGGAAGCCAGAGAACAATAGAATTACATGTTTTAAAAGTTTGAAAGAAAAAAAACCTGTCAACATTAAATTCTATACGCAGCAAAAGTATGCTTCAAAAATAAAGGAAAAATAAAACTCCCACCTCCAGCATTTTTCTATTTTTTCTGCTAAGTACAACTAAAAGCACTGAACATTATATGTAAGTGAAATATAAAAAGATTCAGAAACATGAATAAAAGGCAGACTGGCTAAGGATCCCAGAATCCAAGGAGTGACTTAGTGGTAAGTTCCATGGGTTTTCTTTTTGCCTCCTATATCTGACTTGGAGCCAAAAAAAAAAGCTAGCAACCCAGAAATGCCAACAGGCACAAAAAACAAAAGCGCTGGCAAAAGCCTGACTGCTCCAGCCAAAAAAGCAGGAAAGGGGCATGCTAGCAGACAGAAAACTTAAAGACAAAAATGACTTTGCTTCAACCAAACACTACAAAAAAAAAAAAAAAAAAAAAAAAAAAAAAAAAACCTGTGAGCACACTCCACCCACATCAGTAAAGTCCAAATGAAAGCCTGAGCTTCTACTCTCACTACAACAAAACACTCCAATGGCCCTGCCAGGGTAGGTAGTGTCAGAGAAGGACAAGCAAGAAGCCAGGACTTTCATCCCTGACAACTTGCAATGGGCCTCCTCTGACCACAGGATCAGTGGAGACCACACAGGGAGCCTGCACTTGCACTCCTGCTCAGAGGTAACAAGAAACCACCCACACACACTGGCAGCCCACAGACATTAAGTAGGGAAACTGGAATTATACCTTCAGCTGTCAGGATGAGGTGGTGTTTCACCTTCTCCAGCCAGAGCAATGTCAGAGAAAGCCAACTAAAACAGAAGGTTTAAAAAGGATCTAAAATTTTAAGATATAATATGAAAATCAGGTCTCAACAGAAAATCACTCTCCATGCTAAGAACCAAGAATATCTCAAACTAAATGTGAAAAAAAGACAGTCGATTCCAATGCCAAAATGACAGAGATGTTACAATAATCTAACAAAGATCTTAATGCAACCATGATTTTTTTAAAAGTACTTCAACAGGTCGGGTATGATGGCTCATAGCTGTAATCCCAATACTTCGGAGGTGGGAGGAGTTTGAGACCAGCCTTAACAAAGAAATAGAACATCTCAGCAAAGAAATAGAAGATATAAAAAAGACCCAAAGGGACATTTTAAAACTGAAGAATACAATAACAGAAATAAAAAGCTCAGTCGATGGGCTCAATGGCAGAGTGGAGAACACAGAGAAAAGAATCAGTGAACAGGAAGGTTCACTGGTTACATACTGTTGAGGTTACATAACCTCAACCAAGTAAAACTAGGCTGAAAAAAGAAATGAACAGAACCTCAGGACTGCAAACAAAACAAAATAGGACTCAGGACTGTAACAAAAGACCTCATTTTCATGTCATGGGAGTCCTGAAGAGAGCGGAAAAAGAAGGCAGGGCTGGAAAAGCACTTGAAAATGTAATGGCTGAAAACTTCCCAGATTTTGCAAGAAACATAAACTACAGATTCAGAAACCCTAGCATACCTCAAACAGGGTAAACCCAAAGAAATCTGCTCTGAGAGGCATCATAATTAAACTTGTGAAAACTAAAGAGAAAGAAAAACCTTGAAACAACCAGAGAAAACAACATCTTGTCTATGAAAACCAAGACAAATGACAGTGAATTTCTTATCAGAGGAGTGGTTAACGCTGGCCAGGTTATCAACAAGGCAACTCTTTCTATAACTAAATCTTCATATGGGTGGTGGCAACATGATAAAAATTCATCCTAGCTGTACACTCAAGATGTGTGCATTTTGGGATGTAAATTGTTCCTCAATAAAGTACTATAAAAATACAGTACGAGCATTAAATGTTGGTTTGGAATAAGAAAGAGAGACCTGAGAATGAAGTAGCTGTATCATAGTGGACTCCTCTATAGAGTGGCCTAAGATGGCTTTGCCACACATAAACTCTTCTCCCACCACTCAGTCTACTGGTGGGAGAACAAATAAAACTGTCTTTTCTAATGAGTTTGGCTGTTTCAAATGACTCCCTTAGCACATCAGGGTGGTCGGACTGTAGGGTCAGACTGTAGGGGGTCAGACTGTAGGCCCCCCTTTTTATAATGTGTATATATATATACAGGGTCTTGCTATGGTGCCCAGGCTGGCCTCAAGCGATCCTTCTGCTCTGCCTCCCAAAGTGTTAGGATTACAGGTGTCAGCCACTGTGTCTGGCCAATGTCCCCTTTTAAAACCTTCTTTTTGTTGTCTAATTAACTCCAGCCATTTTTTGAACTAACCACTGTTTTCAGAGGCTAGTTACTATCCCAGAGATTCTCACTAAGGCTTTCAACCCTCATACGAATTCCACTAATTTGGGACACTTAAAAAAAAAAAAACGAACAAACAAAAGAAAAAAAAAAAAAACACCCAGGCCCACAGACCAATTCAATCAAAATTGTTGTGGTGGGTCCAGGCGTAGGACTGCCATCTGAAGCTCCTTGGTGATTTTAACATGCAGCCAGGACTAAGACTGCCTGCACTAAGCAAATGAGCACAGCAGAACCGCAACCTGATCCTATCCAGATCTGACTATAAACAGACCCAAAGCAGGCAGCACATAATTTGGTGCAAAAAAAAAAAAAAAAGGAAAAAGAGTCCTATTCCCAATCCAGGCCAAGGGGCGGGGGTGGGAGGTGGGGGCAGATTTTCCTCTGTGTTAAGTGGCAATGATTATGAAAGAGCATGTCAGGCTACTTAGGTTTTCTGGACAGCTCCATCTCCAGCATGAGGCCTTTAATTAAGCTCGGTCCCCACAGCACATCAAGAGACAACTGGGAAAAGAAACCCGCCATCAGAACTTCTCACTGGACTCAATCTCCAGATCCAATTCAATCAAAAACATTTCCCCACAAGCTTTATAAGAGTTATGCGTCCTCAGCCTCCAGCAGCTCTGAAATAGCCTGTGGAAGACACCTGCGCCCTGAACTCCAGACACTTTTTTATTAAGTCTGACTCTGAGAAGAGTTGGCGTCAGTGCAGGACCTCTTTGCAAGTCAGGCAGATCCTTGGCTATTTGAGCACCAAGTCCCAGCACATGAGTGCTGTGAAATCTAAACACTTGCCAATATCGGTAATGACCCCAGCTTTCCCCAGACTCTCCTTTTGAGGTCTAATGGCAGGTGTAAATAACATTTCTGCCCTGGAACTGGTATTGAGTGTGCTGGGGGTAAACCCTGAATAAAGCAGCTTTTCCTTGCAAGCTCCCCATCTCAACTCTAGCCCTCACTAAAGCATACCTTCTTGGCTGGGACTTGGACACCTGCCTTGTATCTGCAAGCCCCCATCTCTCTCTGGAAGCTGAACACTGCCGTTTGTACCCCTGTAAACAAGTTATGAACTTGCTACGTGTAGATATGAAAATGGACACCTCACGCTCTTGAAGCTCTATCATCTTCTGCTTACATACCCACTTTCCTGCCCAAAACTGGGCTCCCTGAATTCCCATACCTGCTAACACAAGCTTAAATAAGCATTTCAACATTGAATATTGGATCTCTAAGACACCCTTATCAACTCTATTTGATTTCAACATTGGCTATCGGATCTCTAAGCCATTCTTATCAAATCTATTTGATTTCCACATTGGCTATTGGATCTCCAAGCCACTCTTATCAGATCTATTCACTGCAGCTGGGTGAGTGTCCTCAGCCTCTGTCTGAGCCCGGACTTCCTGCACCTCCCAAGGAGCCAAGTTCCTGAGCTTCCAGCACATCTCATGAAGACCCCATCAAAGTTCTGACCTTTGAAAATCCAGAGTTCTTCAGGTAGAAATAAATAAGCATTCTTCTATTAATTTACCTTTTACCCCAAGAAAGAACATTGATTATACATATACATGACAATAGAATTTTGGACAAAAGAGAATTGCTTTGCCCTAGAGTGGCAAGTAGTTTTCATCTCTAGTAACCCTAATCAATCAGCAGGAGCCGCTAGAGAGCCACTTAGAGAAGAATTCTGAGGCTGTCTCTGGACTCCACTTGAAATCTTATCTTGATTGATTAGCAATGTCTGCCATAGACAAAGATGGGAGTATCAGGATTATGTCAAATATCGTCAGACACTGATTCTACTCCATATTAGCAGCAGAGTCAGGTCTAAAACCCAGGTTTCCTGACACCCAGTTGTTCCCATATGCATTACACAACATCTAATAGATATGCATCCAATATTATAAAATAGAAAACTGGGTATGATCCATTGCATTCCAGAACTCTTTTTGCCTTCAAATGTCTTTACATGAAAAATATCAAGTCTTCAGTAAGTTAAAGGGTTGGTTTGTGGATCATTAGCAACTTGACTGTAAAACCTGAAAACAGATCATTGGGAGCTCTCACTAAATGACCGTCAGAGAGAAATTAACCTGAAATTAAGCTCACAGATGATCATGTAAACTAGTGGTGAAATAAGACATAGTTTATAAGAACTCCATTTACCTTGAGTTTTTCAGATCATGACTCCTAAGGAGATAAATACATTCTCAAATTGCAAAGAAAAATTAAAGGAGACATAATATTTTCTCTTTGGTGATCTTCATAAGGTGTGAAAATGATTCTCTTTGGGATACATGATTTATGAAGTTAAACACTTATTTGAAAAGAAAAAGAGAAGTTTTACAGTTTTACAGCAATTTTCTTGAGTTAATGGATTAGCCAGAAATCCCATGAAGAGACGTAATACGTTTCTCCCAGGAGAAGAAACCCCTAAGCAACTCTTCTCATTGTAACGGAGGTGTAGTGAGACATGATGGAATAACCAGTAAATTGAAGGAGGATATCCAAGGACTTGGACCTGATAGACATGAGTTTCCCAGGAAAGAGTTAGCAGAAAGAGGGAAGGAGGGAACTCTGGCTCTGAGAGCTCAATAGTGCAGACTGCCCAGTGGTCACTGAGCTCTGCATGGCTGGCACTGACTGTGGACCTCTGGCTAATGTGGTGAGGGTCCACATTAGATGGGAATAAAGTGAAAGGAGCTTCTCCACGGATGAAGAAAGATGGCCAGCTGCCTGTGGACTTGCTGAATTACTGTTTTTCTGGTTGATTTGATGTCATGCTAGCAATTCGCAGCATTATGCTACTTGACTCAAGTTTACAGACCATTGTTTAGGTAACAGGGCCCCTGTACTTGCCCCTAGTAAGGACTGAGAACCAGCTGCCTGCCCGTGGTCAAATCTGTGTCTCACCGTCACCTTTTGAATCTGCAACACAGTCTATAATAGCAGCATCCTGGAAGAATAATGATCCTCGACAATAAATGGACAGAGGGTTCACCTTCCATTACAGCAAGAGTGACTTGCTGCCTGCCAAAGCTAAATAAGTTTTTTGTTTTTTTGTTTTTTGTTTTTAAGAGACTGAGTCTCGCTCTGTTGCCCAGGCTGGAGTGCAGTGGCACAATCTCGGTTCACTGCAACCTCCACCTCTTGGGTTCAAGCAATTCTGCTGTGGCCTCCAGGGTAGCTGGGATTACAAGTGCGCGTCACCATGCCCGGCTAATTTTTGTATTTTCAGTAGAGAAGGGGTTTCACTTGTTGGCCAGGCTGGTCTCGAACTCCTGACCTCAGGTGATCCGCCTGCCTCAGCCTCACAAAGTGCTGTGATTACAGGCGTGAGCCACTGTGCCCATCCCCAAATTAAGTTTTTTAAAAGATCCAAGATAAAACCTGTGTCACACCCAGAAACTTCACATACTGAAGCTACATTGGAATTTCTGTGCACACAGATAAAGATGCTCACTGATTTTTTTAATCTACTTTTTTTAATAAAAGAAGGCAAAACAAAATTATATCAATAATTCTTGTAGACTGGATCTATATATCTATGTCAAGCAACTGCCTTTGGCAATTTTTTTCATTTTTTAACTCATAATTATAAACCTGCAAGAGGTGTGGTGTATAATGAAATCACTGATGTAACCTTAACTGGCTCCCTGCTAATAGGTGTCTCTCTCATTTTGCAAATTATAAGCTGCAAATGATGACTTGCCTGGAAAGCAGTGATGGGAACTCATGAAGCTTAGCATCAACAGTTAGAAAACGCCCATGAGAAGCCATTGCAGGCAGATTTATTATGACATTACACAATACATGTATGGCATTAATTATACCCTCCAAGTTTTTGCTAGATCGCAGCCCCAGATAGTGTGTCAGGCAGTAACACCCCATCCACAATGTCTCTTAGCCACT
Source organism: Rhinopithecus roxellana (assembly GCF_007565055.1). Lineage (NCBI taxonomy): Eukaryota > Metazoa > Chordata > Mammalia > Primates > Cercopithecidae > Rhinopithecus > Rhinopithecus roxellana. Next base: position 8,468,127 of record NC_044567.1, on the reverse strand, counting down.
TATCACTGACATCTTTGTCACGAACAGCCTGCTGCACTAGAAGCCCCCAGGCCCAGGCTCAGAGGACAGGCTCCAAATGTTCCATCCTGTCTCAGTCTGGAAGGCAGCCTGGTGAAGTCGAGCTAATGATGAGAAAGCAGTACCCTCCTCCAAAAAAAGAAAAAGACATCTCAAGATAGAAGAGGAAATGAGAGATTGGCTGAGAGGCTACAGGACTACAGAATCGGGGAGAAAGAACTTGGAATTGTTGAGCAAAAGCAAGATAGTGCTAGAGGTGGAAGTAGGAGAAGAGGCAGAGAAAATGTCTTTATATCTTCAGATTATTGATTCTCATGCCCAGAAGGGATCTAAAACTTCCAGCCAACACTTTGGTCTTTAAACCTTGATAAAACAGCCCACCAAAAGGGCAGACAAACCCCCCTGCACAGCCCAAACACAAAAACTTTTCACTTCCAAGATAGTTCATTTTGTCTTAGCCAGCTCTGACGATCAGCAAGTTTATCTTTCTGTTGAACCAAATTCTGTCTCCCTGTAACTGACAGCTGCTAGAAGAAACCCAGAATGACTGCTTCCTCCTTCAAGTGATAATAGCAGCTTCAAGTATGATGAGAGCTATTGTGTCCCACAGATGACCCTTCGTCAATATAGCATAGATGCATCTGTTTCTGACCCATGAGAACACTATTATCAAAAACAGAAAAAGAGAATTTTTTAAAATAAATAAGTGTATAAAATAAACACATGGAAGAACTTTGTGATAATAAGGAACTGTTAAAAGATAATTTTCCCCAAAAAAAGTAAAATCATGACATTCATATAGATATAAACTAAACTTGTGTTCAAGATTTTATTTCATTCACGACTGAATGAGGGAACCACTAAGATGTTAACACCAATTCAAAGGACAAACCAAAGAGCAGACACACTTATAGATGAAGAATATCGAAATGAACATGCAAATAAAAGCAAAACTGGCTTATTTCACAGTAGGAGAAAGAAGCCAGTTAAGCCTCTATGTGGACAGGACAAAATTTGCATGTCTATAGATAATAATTATTTTGCATTGCTAATAGTTGCCTACAATTTTGAGGTTAAAATAGCTCAAAGGCAATGTATTCCTTTCCTAGGGCTGCCTTAACAACGTACCACAAACGGGGTGGCTTGAAAAGCAGAAATTTATTGTCTCACAGTTCTGAAGTTTGAGCATCCACTATCAAGGTGTCAATAGGTCTGTGAGAAAGAATCCATTCCATACCTCCCATCTAAGTTCTGTTGCTTTGCTGGCAATCTGCTATATTCCCTGGGCTATAGAGGCATTGCCCAGATCTGTGCCTTCATCTTCACATGACAGCACTCCTCTTGTGTGTGTTCATGTCCAAATTTCCCCTTTTCATAGCAACACCAGTTATTGAATTAGGGGAACACCCTATTCCAGTATAATCTCATCTTACATCTGCAATGACCCTAATTCCAAACAAGGTCATAATATGAGATACTGGGAGTTAAGACTTCAACATATTACTTCTGAGGGGACAGAATTCCATTTATAACAGGTGCAAAACTTCCATATAATCAGAATAAAATAATCTGAAAGAGTATGCTCTAAACAATGCATAAATTTCCACTGAAGCACAAACTTCTTCCCTACCTAACCATGTAGAGAACTTCCATTAAAAATTTCAGGAAATATTGAAAGAGTGATACCTGGAGACCTGGATATTTAGAACTAATTCTCAGGGATATTTTGTGTGTGTAATTTGTCAAAACATTATAAATTCTGTTCTGCAGATCATTCGCCAATGACCTGATGGAAAAACATCCACAATTCAAAAGGCTAAGGAAATTGCCTACTGCTGCAAATGTGTCCACTTGCTTAAAAATTTTGTCTACACAAATTTTAGCAGATGCTGTTTGAGCTGGGTTTAAAACAAAATCTCTGTTATGATAGCAATAATTTATTTCTATAGTGCTTTCTAATGTAATTCTCATGACCCTTGGAGGTAAAGAGTTTGGTTCTGTTAAAAATAATTAAATGGGAAACTACTGGACTGGGTACTCTGACATCCTGGCTTCCTACATAAGCAAACCAAAATCAAACTCAGAATTTAAAAGAAAGCGAAACAGGCTAGCAAACTTACAAACAACCAACTGGGATTAGTTATATCATCTTGAACTTCCCACCAGGATAATCCAAATAGAGAAATTGCTCAAACTTTAACCAAGCAAATAACTTCTTTGCCATGTTTCTGCATTTACCCTACAAAAGCCTTCCCCTCATGCCCCTTATGGAGAGCCCTTACCCACTTCTAGTTTGCCTGTTTCATGAATCACCGTCTGCTCAAAAAACTCTTTAAAATTCCAATGTGCCAAAGTTTATCATCATTTTTTTATGTACAGAAAAATTGGAACGTAAAAGTTTATATTTTAACAGTCCCCATCTAGCCCAATATGATGGCATATGCCTGTTGTCCCAGCTACTTGGGAGGCTGAGGCAGGAGAATCACTTGAGCCCAGGAGGTCAAGGCTGCAGCAAGCCCTGATTATACCACTGCACTCTAGCCTGGGCGACAGAGCAAGACCCTGTGTCTAAAAAGAAATAAAATAAAAATTAACAGCTCTCATGTTACAAATGGAGAAGTGAAGCTCAGAGTATTTAAATCTCACATAGTAGGTGCTCCTCTGAGAAGAAACTAGACTTAAATCTCCAGAATCAGAAAGCTGGATAGAGACTGTGTGGCAAACACAGCTTCACTTTATTATTGTTCTACCTTCTCTTCGCCTTTGCCCAAATGTCCTTATCAATTCTTTAAATGGTTGAGTAGTGTTTGTTTCTCAACCCACGTCCACATGCCTTGTTGAAAAAAAGCAAGGAATAAAGAAGTTAAAAAGCCACACAACCAGGATCCGAATATGGTAGCAATGCTTCTGCCTGTGTCCGCATAGCTACTAGGTAATGAGTCCTGCCCCACCACCTCCTCTGTGGGTCTGGTGAGCAGGACTGGTGAGCAAAACTGATGCTCAGAGTCCTGGAAAAACCTGTCAAGTGCCCCAGATTCTATGTCTCATATGCATAGTCAGGGTTTAGAAAAAAAAAAAAAAAAAACATTTCGGGAGAATTACACCCTCCTGTAGCATCTTCATGTGAACAAGATCAACAAAAACAAGACATGTGGGATCTCAGAACTGCAGAGGAGCAGCGTATGTTATGTGACAGGGACTGGCACCTAGCTAGCAAGTGTTCAATAAATATTAATTTAGTTAATGTTCTCCTTTCCATCCCTTTAGTAAAGCCAGATCCACACAGCATGCAGACATAACTCATCCCTTTCAGACATGTTTATCTTGCTTTTTTCCAGCATTCAAAAGTTAAAGAGAAGTATAGAGTTTGGTTTACAAGATGAAAACGTTCTGGAGATCTATTGCACGAAAACATGAATACTGAATGCTACTGAACTGTGCACTTCATCGTGGTTGGAATGGCAAACTTTTTGTTACTTTTTTTTTTTTTTTTTTAAGAGATGGGGTCTCACTCTGTTGCCCAGGCTGGAGTGCAGTGGCACCACGATGGCTCACTGCAGCTTTGACCTCCGGGGTTCAAGCAATCCTCCCACCTCAGCTTCCCGAGTAGCTGGGCCTACAGGCAAGTACCACTATGGCAGGCTAATTTTGTTTATTTTTTTTTGTAGAAATGGGGTCCCCCTTTGTTGCCCAGGATGACCTCAAACTCCTAGGCTCAAGCAATCCTCCCCTCTCAGCCACAAAGTACTGGAATTACAGGCATGAGCCACCACACCCTGCCTATGTTACATGATTTTTTACCACAATTATTTTTAAGGAGACCCAGAAGCTTTCTAATCGGTTATGGTTATTCCTCAGTCATTATTGATTCAGACAACTTTTTTCCTACAGGAGACTGAGGTTTTTCTCCATACAATTGGCAGGTAGTTAGGTGAGGAGATACTCCTTTTCTCTTGTTTTGGATTAATATTTGCTGACCTTTGTTTTGTCAAATGCCAAGTGTTGGTTATACCCATACATTCACACTTTATTAGTATGTACATGTTAACTACAAAAGCGAAGGGAGGGAGGACCAGAAAAATCAAGAAAGCCATTTTAAATGAAACTGCTTGCTCCAGATATCTTTGGGGAAGAGGCTGCTTTTCAAAAAGGATTCTTATAATGTCCACCCCCTTTCTCAGATTGAGGGTAATTTGGATCCAAGAAAATCTGTGTATGAATTCTGCCCCCGACTCTCTACACCCACCCCAAACATAACTATTTCCTCAAACGCTCCCTCTGTGGGTGTAAAGCAGCAGCAAGCAGTGAAGTCCATTACTCAAATATAAATTGCGTGGTGACAGCAGGGGGAACAGCTACTTTCTCTCCCCAAACTGAAGAAGGAGAGTCCTCAAAGTACCTCCAAATAGATTGTTTAGTTATCAGGTATTTACTGAGCGCCAGCTATGTGCCTGACACCACGCTAGGTTCTGCAGACTGTAATTCTAGATGTGGCACACATTTCTGTGCAGTTACTTGCTGTGGATGGGCAATTCTGATTCCTGCAGGCAAGTCATTAGCTGTTCCCTTGCACGTACAGAGGCATGAACCAATGTTGCAGTAGAGTGCAAATCCCTCTCACAGACTTAGCAGTGTTTTTATATTTCTCACAGCTCCAAACTGCATGTTTTTTCTTGCAAAGGATCCATGTGAATCAAACGATTTACTTTGCTTCATAGGCCTGTCACAAATAAAATTAATCTAGCAGGAAAGAGGCAACCCTCCCCTGGGTATTATCCACAGTAAGGATGAGTGCTGGGCCAAATTCCTTTATGCAGGCCTCCTCTTGTATCTGAGAAGCACTGAGAAAAAGGGCTGGAGAGAATCTCAGGAACTTTCTAGCCCCAACTCTTCTTATCCTAACGGGAGAATCTGAGGCCCAGAGATATTAAGCAACTTGCCCAAAGTCACACTGCTGGAGCCAGAACCCAGATCTCCCAGAGCCAGGCCAGGGACTTTTCCAACACATCCTAAAAGAGCTTGGTTTGATTTTAAAACATCCCCTCCTCCTCCTAGTGATCCGTAATACCTGACACTTTATTACATGTTTGCTTAGGTTTTGCATTGTTGGGGCTTTTTTTTTTTTTTTTTTAAGAGACAGGATCTCACTCTGTCACCCAAGCTGGAGTGCAGTGGCTCTCACAGCTCACTGCCCGCTCAAACTCTGGGCTCAAGAGCTCCTCCTACCTCACCCTCCCCAGTAGATGAAATTCTTTGAGTACTTCTTTTGAAATTTCACGAGAGCGATTTTTTTTTTTTTTTTTTTTTAAGACGGAGTCTGGCTCTGTCGCCCAGGCTGCAGTGCAGTGGCCGGATCTCAGCTCACTGCAAGCTCCGCCTCCCGGGTTTACGCCATTCTCCTGCCTCAGCCTCGTAGCTGGGACTACAGGCGCCCGCCACCTCGCCCGGCTAGTTTTTTGTATTTTTTAGTAGAGCCGGGGTTTCTTTTTTTTTTTTTTTTTTTTTTTTATTATACTTTAAGTTCTAGGGTACATGTGCATAACGTGCAGGTTTGTTACATATGTATACTTATGCCATGTTGGTGTGCTGCACCCATCAACTCGTCAGCACCCATCAATTCATCATTTATATCATGTATAACTCCCCAATGCAATCCCTCCCCCCTCCCCCCTCCCCATGATAGGCCCCAGTGTGTGATGTTCCCCTTCCCGAGTCCAAGTGATCTCATTGTTCAGTTCCCACCTATGAGTGAGAACATGCGGTGTTTGGTTTTCTCTTCTTGTGATAGTTTGCTAAGAATGATGGTTTCCAACTGCATCCATGTCCCTACAAAGGACGCAAACTCATCCTTTTTTATGGCTGCATAGTATTCCATGGTGTATATGTGCCACATTTTCTTAATCCAGTCTGTCACAGATGGACATTTGGGTTGATTCCAAGTCTTTGCTATTGTGAATAGTGCCGCAATAAACATACGTGTGCATGTGTCTTTAGAGCAGCATGATTTATAATCCTTTGGGTATATACCCAGTAGTGGGATGGCTGTTAGCCAGGATGGTCTCGATCTCCTGACCTTGTGATCCGCCCGTCTCGGCCTCCCAAAGTGCTGGGATTACAGGCTTGAGCCACCGCGCCCGGCCGAGAGCTATTAATATTATTGGAGACTTTCAGACAGTAATTTTTAACCACGTGTAACTTGAAAAAAAAAATGCCTGAACTCCATACCAAACCTGCTGACTCTGAATCTTAAGGATGACTTTTAAGCGTCATGGGAATTTCTGAAGGCCAGAAACCACGGCTCCAGGTTATTCCAGAATCAGTCTGGGAATGGTCCCTTCACAGGGCATAATTTTTTTCAGGGTCTTAGTATTTTATTGATTTTAAATGTACATATCATTTCCAACTATAGCTACTATGCTAGTTCAGAGGCTTGGGCATGCTTAGTCAAGGATTACACAGAATCTGCCTGGAACATGAGACTACATTGCACAGGCTAATGGTTTATTGCCATTTCAAGTAGTTCTTGGGTTTTTTTTTTTGGGGGGGGGGGTGTTGTTTTGTTTTGTTTTTTGAGACAAGATCTGACTTTGACATCTAGCCTGAAGTACAATGGCATGATCACAGCTCACTGCAGCCTTGACTTCCCAGGCTCAGGTGATTCTCCCACCTCAGCCTCCCGAGTAGTAGGTATGTGCCACCATACCAGGCTAATTTCATATATTTTTTGTAGAGTTTTACCATGTTGCCCAGGCTGGTCTCGAACTCCTGGGCTCAAGCGATGCACGCACCTCAGCCTCCCAAAGTGCCAGAATGAAAAGCATGAGCCACCACACCTGACCTCAAGTAGATATTCATTAAATGTTTATTTAATATCTATTTAGTGGGGACAGGATCAGGCCTAACTTTAATTTTTTAATACATAATTGGAACTTTTATTCTAGAAGCAGGGGGTACATGTGCAGGTTTGTTAAAGGGGTATATAGCATGATGCTGAGGTTTCGGTGTGACTGGTCCCATCACCCAGATAGTGCACATGGTACACAATAGGTGTCTTTCAGCCCTTGACCCCCCTCCCTCTTTAGCTGTCCTCAGTGTTTATTGTTCCCAACTTTATGTCCATATGTACCCAATGTTTAGCTTCCATTTATAAGTGAGAATATGGGGTATTTGGTTTTCTGTTCCTGCATTAATTTGCTTAGGATAACAGATTCCAACTGAATCCATGTTGCTGCATAGGACATTATTCTATTCTTTTTTATGGCTTCATAGTATTCCATAGTGTATATTTACCATATTTTCTTTAAACAATCCTCCATTGATGGGCACCTAAATTGATTCCATGTCTTTACTATTGTGAACAGTGCTGCAATGAACATACAAGCACACGTGTCTTTTTGGTAGAAGAATTTGTTTTATTTTGGGTATATAACCGGTAATGGGATTACTGAGTTAAATGGTAGTTCTGTTTTAAGTTCTGTGAGAAATCTCCAAACTGTTTTCCAGAGCGGCAGGACTAATTTACATTCCCAGTGACAATGTATCAGTGTTCCCTTTTCTCCACCGCTTCACCAGCATCCATTGTCTTTTAGACTTTTTAATAGTAGCCATTCTGACCAGTGTGAGATGGTATCTCATTGTGGTTTTGATTTTCATCTCTCTAATGATTAGTGATGTTGAGCATGTTTCCATATGTGTGTTGGCTGCTGTGTGTTTTCCTTTGAGAAATGTCTCATAGGGCACATTTTTCAGCAAAATCATTTCACAGAGAAAGAAACAAATGCTTCTAAGAGTTAAGAAAGTCAGTAAGGGCCGGGCTCATGCCTATAATCCCAGCACTTTGGGAGGCTGAGGCGAGTGGATCACGAGGTGAGGAAATCGAGACCATCCTGGCCAACATGGTGAAGCCCCATCTCTACTAAATATACAAAAATTAGCTGGGCTTGGTGGAGCACACCTGTAGTCCCAGCTCCTCGGGAGGCTGAGGCAGGAGAATCGCTTGAACTCGGGAGGTGGAGGCTGCAGTGAGCCGAGATCGCACCACTGCATTCCAGCCTGGGGAGAGAGCGAGACTCCATCTCAAAGAGAAAAAAAAAGAAAAAGAAAAGAAAAGAAAAGAAAATCAGGAATGTGCACATACAAAATCTCCACTTTCATTATAAAAACAGACATGCTGGACATGCTTACGAGGGAGGTTCAACCTCCTGCATCTGGGGCTGCACTTTTGCTACTTGTGTGAGTCCAGTTAGAAAACAGAACACTCACACATGCAACTGACATGAAGCTTATTATTTATGGACAGACAGCAGGTGACAACGGAAGACTAGGATTCATGACAAGCTGGCTCCCTCGAGGCTCAGGAAAGCTGCTCAGGTAGATGGAGGCTCATCTCATCTCCTCATGCCCCACTTTCACCACAGCTGGGGCACCCTAGAAGGCAGCCCACCCTGGGTTCTCTACCCCAGAAGTCACAGGATCGCTGCGCTGAAGTACTAAAAGACATCCTGTTTCTAGCAGGGACTGGAGGAGCCCAGGCTGTTCTGGCCAGTCTCTCCTTATCTCAGGATGTTGAATTCCCAGTACCTTCTACAGTTATTCTTGAGAACTACAAGTGAAAAATTGAAACTGGGTTGGAAAGTGGGTCGGTCCTAGACTACCCAGAAAACTGTCTGACAATGATATTTTTTAATATATAAAAATACATTGTATGGGATAAACGAATTGTCTTATATTCATACAGTGAAACAATATCCATCAATAAAAGGGTATAAATTAGTAAGACAAGTATCAATATGGATGAATCTCAAAATCATGATGTTGAACCAAAGAAGCCATACAAAAGAGTGCATATTGTGAGATTGCACTTACACAATGTTCAAGAACAGGCATAACTATCTATTGTAATAAAAATTAGGCTAACTCGTAGGAGAGATCGTACTACCAATAAAGGGACCAAGGAAAAATTCTGGAGTGAGAGAAATAGTTTTTGGTTTTTTTTATTTTTTTGAGACAGGGTCTCACTCTGTTGCCCAGGATGGAATACAGTGGAGCAATCACAGCTCACTGCAGCCTTGATTTCCCAGGCTCAAGCGATCCTCTCACCTCAGTCTCCAGAGTAGCTGGGACTACAGGTGCACATCACTACACCAGGTTAATTTTTGTAATTTTTTGTAGAGACAGGGTTTGTTCATGTTGCCCAGGCTGGTCTCAAACTCCTGGGCTCAATGATTTGCCTACCTCAGCCTCCCAAAGTACTGGGATTACAGGCGTGAGCCACCACACCCAGCTGAGATAGGTTCTGTCTTGATGTCACATGTATGTTAAGTACACTTAAGATTTTATCTTTTACTGTATATAAATTGTACCTTAATAAAACATCATTAATATGAAAATTCAAAAAGACAAAATACAAAGCTGTATTCAAAAACAGGAGGAAAAAAGGAGCAGAAGAATATAAAATTGAGGGTAGTAACTACCTGTAGGGAGAGAAGGCCTGGGTCAGTGCACGGCGCTGAAAATGAGGCTTACCTTTACTTCTAAGAGTTTCTATCTCCTATGAAAAGCAAAAAGGACAAAACCATTTTTAATTCTGGACTGTTAGATTATGAGTGTTTGTTAAATCACCCACTGTACTTTCCAGGTTTTGTTTTTGTTTTTAAGAAAGAAGAGAAATCAATGTGAGAGAAGGCTCAAGAGTCATAAGCAGAGGCCACATCTTTCACCGGGTCCAGCAATCTTTCCACTCTCCAGAGAGGGCTATTAAAGGAGTTCTTCCTCAAATGTGTGCATTCTTCAAGAAGCTTTTCAATGAAAGGACATGTGTGCTAATTGGTGTTTTGCCTTATAATGTTTGCACTTCATATTCAGTTTGGGGTGTTAATGGGCTCCGTTTATTCACTCAGATGAAAAATGAGCCATAAACTCCCCTCCGAGAATGTTTTACATCTTAGTTTTCTCATCTATAAAATTGATTGGACCAACTGATCTGTAACTTCCCCTCATTCATTCATTCATTCATTCAGCTGCTCAGATGTTTTTTTGGCTTTCACTATTTGCCAAGCCCTGATGCTATGTCTCGTTCAGCTCTGATGCACGTACAAATTCATTCAATCATGTATTCATTACATATTTATTAAGCATCCCTTGAATGCCAAGCTCAGTGGCAGGCAGTGGCCAACAGGCTGAGAGAGGAGCTGTGGATACTACTGACCCACAGGCCAGGGGATGCTTGAACCAGACAGGAACTCATCCAGCCCAGCTTTGTAACAGGTGAAGGAAAAGAGATCCTGAGAGAGACTGTGACTGACCCAAAGTCAGCTACCTGGTTAGGGGAAAAGCCAAGGCAAAAGCTTGGTCTACCTGCTTCCAGATCTCACTGAAGCTGGTGGTCTTCCTAGAGGACAATAGAATAAATATCAGGGGTGTGCATACATAAATGCCAAGTTGCTTTCACAATGAAGAATGGCCATAGGAACCCAGAAGAGGAAAAGCATAGCTTCTGACTAGGGTCGTAGGAGAAGCTTGAAGGACAGCTAGCATTAGAAGCAGGTGAGAATCCAAGAGAACGTAACAATCAGCAAAAGAGAAGATGCCAGAGGCACGACAACTTGCTCAGTGTTCAGGAACGGTGAGAAAACAAGTTTGGCTTCAGCAGAGAATTCAGGAAGACAGTAGGTATTATACTGGGAAATCATTACTATTTATAGATTCTTCCAGTAGATTTGGATGTTTGTGGACTTGGTATTGTGGCATGAACACCGGAAAGAATTGGAAAACTCAATCCTTTATTCAAAAAACCTGATTCTGCAGCGCCTGCTAAGTTCCAGGCTCTGTTCTAGCCCACTGGCAGTCAGCCTTTTCTACATGTTAGAATTACGTGGGAAGTACATATATGTCAGATACACATGATGGCAATAGCTTAACTTCAGAAGAAGAACACGTGTTCAGAGTTCTGCACTAAAGAATCCAGCACTGGCCAACCTGGAGATTCATTCCTTATCTGTGAGGAACATCTGAAGGCCTGGCCCAGCCCATGGAACACAGGTCATACAGGGGATTGAGGCCCTTTATTTGGGTTTAAATGAAGGTTGCCAGGTGGAGGTTGTTAAGGGGAGGGTGCTAAGTGAAAATGCTATATAAACTGCATACTTTTGTAAGCAGTTGTGGTTCTCCTGTCCAGCCGACCAATGCTGGACCACCATGTATGTAAGTCCCCTCAATAAACCCGATGTTTCATTCACTGGCTCTGGGTCTCTTCTTCAGCCTCTTGAACATGGTGCCACTCCTGTTGAAGTTAATAGGAGTCTGGCATGACAGTGTATTACTCAGCTCAGGTACATAACAAAGTACCACAGACTACGTGGCTTAAACAACAGAAATGTATTTTCTCACAGTTTTGGAGACTAGAAGTCTGAGATCAAGGTGTTGGCAGGGTTGGTGTCTTCTGAGGCCTTTCTCCTTGACATGAAGATGGGTATCTTCTTCCAGTGTAGTCACATGGTCTTCCTCTGTATACATCCATGTCTTCATCATCTTTTTTTTTTTCTTTTTGAGATAGAGTCTCACTCTGTTGTCCAGAATGGAGCGCAGTGGTGCAATCTCAGCTCACTGCAGCCTCCATCTCCCAGACTCAAGCAATTCTCATGCCTCAGAGTCCTGAGTAGCTGGGATTACAGGCATGCGCCACCACAACTGGCTAAGTTGTGTATTTTTAGTAGAGACAGGGTTTCACCATGTTGGCTAGTCTGGTCTCAAACTCCTGGCCTCAAATGATCCACCTGCCTCGGCCTCCCAAAGTGCTGGGATTACAGGTGTGAGCCACTGTACATGGCCATCATCACCTCTTCTTATTAGGACACCAGTTATATTGGATTAGGGACCACTCTAATAATCTCAGTTTACCTTAGTTACATCTTTAAAAGCACTGTCTCCAAAACAGTCACATTCTAAAGTACTGGGGATTCTAACTTCAACATACAGATGGAGGCGTGGGGACACAATGCAGCCCAATACAGCTTTGAAAACATAGCAGTTCTGGAGTCCCAGAATTGGTCTGGATGGGGCCTGGTACTGGTATTGTTTTCTAAGTTCCCAAGAGATTCTAATGTGCATCCAGCATTAAGAACTACTAGCTGCAGATTCTAGTGCCAATGCAAGCCAAAAAAAAAAAAGTCGGGGGGCAACATTCTTTTCCCAGTTATAAAATGAGCCAGCTGGACAAAACAATTTTAAAGTCCATCTTAGTAGTGAAATTTCATGGTACAGAGGGAAGCAAATAGTCTCGAACCTAATTCTTCTTTTCATCCTAGACACTGTTACCTTTCATGGCATCCTGAGAAGAAGTGGCACATTTGGGGTTCACGAGTAAATGTAAAGAACTCAGAAAAGTCACAGGAGGATCAACTTCAGCCAATCAGGTGTTCCCCAGTAATACAGTTGGGCAGGATGCTCATGGCATTCTGCCTAAGTGCTATTGCAGCTGAAAGCCATCGGGAAAGCATCAAGGGGCCCTGCCATTAGTGTCTCTGAGCAGCTGCAATGGAACTCCTCTGAAAGCAAATTTGCACAAAGACTATGGTATGCTAATTAAAATGGAATTCTGTGTGGATATTTCACTTGTGGATTAGTTAAATGCAATTAGCATCTGGGGCAGAAAGGGGACTTTGGGAAAGAGGCTGAGCTGGGGACATTTTTGGGTGGAACGGAAGAGTTAGGCTTTAGTTACAGTGCTTCAGGGAGCTGACTCTGCAGTCTCCTTGGGAGCTCTGTTATAGTGAGACAAAATCCACAAAGCAGGCTGGGGAAACCCAGGCTATGAGATAGATTTCGTGGGTTCTTGAGCTTCCACCATCTTTCTTTCTAATTCTTGTCTTGCTTGCCACCATTAGGAACATAATATAATAAAAGCAGATTGATAAACGGCATGTTCACTTTTAGCCAGCTAGTAATACGAGACATCAAATTGCATGTTTCTGGAAATTTCCTACAATGAAGCTTTTAAAAGACGGGGGGGTGGAGAAAGAAGGTGAATTCCAAACTGCCAGGTGCAGTGGACTATAGGCCAGGAGAGACAAATCACTGGAGGGCATGTGTGAATTCAGAGAACTTATTTTATCTCCCTCTGCCCTAAGGCAAGACAAAAAAAGGCCTGGAAATAGGAGACAAGAGATGGTGGAAGGTAAAGCAATGTAGGGGGGCGCATAGTAGCTCAAAGTCCTTCAATTAACGAGGAAAAAACAGGGAATGTGAAAGAAAAATATGAGAGAATCCTCTGGAAGTTTAGGTGTATCTGTAAATGTGTGAACTAACATGCTATTTATTTTTTTTAGAGTCAGGCCAGCCCAGACTGGAATGCAGTGGTGCGATGACAGCTCACTGCAGCCTTGAACTCCCGGGCTCAATCAGTCCTCCCCATCAGTTTCCCAAGTAGCCGGAACTACATGCATGAGCCACTGCACCAAGCTCCCTACTGTGCTCTTTCTTGACTAATACTAGAAATTGAGAGTCCCACCAATGCCGTGCATAGTACAAGACATGGGCAGGACAATAAAGAGACGGTAGCAAGCATTTCCAGACAGGAGAGGGCAGAAGCGCCCCGGAGCAGCTTGCACCTAACATGGGTAAGACCCAGAAGGTATCCGTGCCCAGTGGAGAGGAGATACACGGAAGGCGACAGTCTCGGTGGGCATGCTTGACCAGCCATTTCTATGGCAAGCAGCACAGTGACCCTGGAGTGGAAGACTTGAAGGCCAGCCTGCCCTAGCCCGAGGGGATCCCAACTGCAGCCAGAATCAAGTCCGAAGTTCCCGTAAAGAGACGGCTAGTGTATCCAGTGGGATCCAGTCAGGAGACAGAAAGCACGCCAGTTATTTGAGCAAGAAAGAATGTAAAGAACTGCCAACTAGGTAACTGGAAATGCCAAAAGAGAATTTTAGGGTTATCATGGAAGTAGCGACTGAGGGAAGAGCCCCTAATCCCCTAAGGCTGGGGGAATAAAGGAGAGAGATTGTAATTATTAACAGTTGAAGCTTGAATCAGGAGATGTTCCATGGAGGTGAAACTCAGATCCATGAGGGCAGGGTGCCAGCCAGTTGGTGCCGATGTCTCTAGGGATACAGGAGATAGCTGGTTCTGTGGTGTTGAAAAAACTGCAGAGTAGATTCAGCGGCTGCTACACGGAGGCACTGCTGCCGCCAGGGTACATCGCTAGAGTGATGCTCAGAGACAGACAGGAAGCCCAGGGGAAGGCGGCCATCCCCTCTCCCTGCTCCAGCCTGGCCGTCTCTCTCTCTCTAGCACCGCCTACTGGCAGAGCCTAACAAGGTCTGCCGGCAAACAAATTGTTCACAGTCCCAGCCCCAAGATCCCAAGTATAGAGTATGGATGTGGAGGTTTCAATCCAAGAAACAACAGCTTGGCAGTAGCAATAACTGGCACAAATGGTCAGTCCCTATGAGGGACCAGACTGTATATGCAAACAACAGTGAACAACCACCAATCTTCCTCTGGTATTTTAGGATTAAAGGGGATTCTCTTCTTTCTGTGCCCTGCCCCTCCCTGATAACATGGTTTCTAACCATGAGATCCAAGGATTCCTCAACTTACTTTGCTATTGGTCACCATCTAGAACTCTGGAACTCTTTAGGTGCAATGTTGCTGCCACTACTACAAGACTGACCTCAAGAAGAAAGTGGTGTAAACAAGACCTAACGTCACTTTAAGTCTGTCCATACCTTCATGTCAAAACTTTATGGCACCACCAATACAACTTTATTGAAGGTTTAGGCATTACCAAGGAAAATTATCATGCAGAGCAGGAAACAGCTCAAAATTGAATATTAGATATTACTGTTGCTAAAGTTTATCAGATATTCTGTCTTCAAAGACTCTCTGTCCTTAAGGCTTGATCTGCTATCATATTCCTATGCTCTATTTTCCTATTCTCTCACTTCTTTGAGTTCCAGGCCCCAAATCCACAAGGGCTAGCTGAATAGTCCTGCTGATTTGTTGTCTACAGCAAATTCAAGTCCATTGTCTCAACTTCGCAAATCCAGAATTAGCCTTGAGTCTCTCTTTTCATAAGCAAAGGTCCATTATCAGGCTTTCCTAAATAAAACAATATTTTTCCCCTAAGGAAAATTATACTACTTCCCTAAAATACATGAACAACTGATGTTAATATTTTTATGATTCTTCTTTCTTTCTTCTCAATAGTTGCCCTGGAGTAGACCCTCCTGACACATTATGTCTCAGAGTCACTTGAATCTTCTGAACTAAACATATTGGACAGATCATAAGCTAGTCATATCTGCCTGTGGAGCTTCCATTTCCTCCTCAGCAAAATAAGAGAGTTGGATCAGATCTAATCCAAGATCTCTTCCAACAATGTGATTACATGAATATTCATATGAATTATGAAATTGATTGGTTCTTCTTTAGCTTTGGCTTTCTAACAGCTACCACAATACTTGATCCATAGTAGATGCTCAATAAACATGCATCAAATGAATAAATGAATCAAAGAATCATAGTTATAATTGTGTAGTTTTTTTAACATCTACAAGGGAAGGAGAAATCCAGTTGTGAGTCCCATGTGTGGCGAGCTGCAATTGGTCAATGAGCAAAAAGACACATTAATGATTCAAAAAAGGGAAAGTCTATAATTATATCAACAAATATGTCAAAAAGTAAAATATTTTATAAGCTCCAATCAATCAATTCATTTGTTCTTTCAGTAAATAATTTACTCATGGCCTACAGACACTAATCTAGCCACTGGGGACAAAAGAGATAAAAACCCATGTCCTCACAGAATTCATTACATTCAAAATTAAAACTTTTTTCCAATCTAGGAACAGAAGAAAACTTTCTTAACCTGATAAAGGATTTTTTTTAACCAAAAACCTACAACAAACATTATAGTTACTACCAAAACCTTAGAAGTACGCATATTGAAGTCAAGAATTAGTTGCGCACTGTCACCTTTTTTATTCAACATTGAAAAGCAGGCCCTAATCAATGAATTTACATAAGAAAAATAAATAAAATGCATAAGAATTAGAAATAAAGACTTGTAGATTGCTGACATAGAAAATTCAAGATATCTACAAATTATAAGAATAAGAGAATTCATCAGGATTGCCAATTGCAAAAACAAAATTTTAAAATCAGTGGAGTTCCTTTATACCAATAATAATTAGTAAGAAATTATAACAGAAAAAAAAGTACCCCTTGTTGCAGCATTCTATATACCTCTGAATAAATAAGATGTGTAAGAACTTTATAGTGAAATTACAGAACATTATTGGAAATTCTAAAGAACACCTAAAGACAGAGCTATGCCACGTTCATAAATAGGAACAATTCCATATAGATTTTTTCCAAAGCAATCCGTAAGTTTATGACAATGACTGCCTCTCTGAAAAAGAATTGAAAGGACAGAGAGAGAAAAGGAAATAAAAGTGAGTTTAGGAACAAAGGTGACTCAAGTTTATCTGTAAGGGTCTATTTACTTTATAGTTTTTAAAATGAAGGAGAAATGGGAGAGGAAGATTTGCTGGACCTAACTCCCCATTCTACTAAGCCTCCCTGACCCATAGCCTTCTCCCCTCCACGGAAGCAATCATCTATCTGTTCTTTGGAAAGGAAAGGAAAGGTAGCCACTGGCTGGATCAAAAGTGAACCTCTTGACTTAAGCACAACCAGTTCAAGGACTGGCCAGTAGTCTATGATGTGGCCTGAAAGAAAACAATGGGCTAAGCCAATCAGATTTTTTCCCCAAAAACATGAACTGGAGGCACTGAAAAAAAAAGATATCAGCTGCTATGGTCAGAGCTGGCAAAAGAGTTACTGAATCTTTTTTTTTTTTTTTTTTTTTTCTGAGATGGAGTCTCACTCTGTCACCCAGGCTGGAGTGCAGTGGCGCGATCTCAGCTCACTGCAACCTCCACCTCCCAGGTTCGAGCGATTCTCTGCCTCAGCCTCCCAAGTAGCTGGGATTACAGGCGCCTGCCACTATGCCCAGCTATTTTTTTTTTTTTTTTTTTTTTTTTTTTTTTGGTATTTTTAGTAGAGACAGGGTTTCACCATCCTGGCAAGCCTGGTCTTGAACTCCTGACCTTATGATCCACCCACCTCAGCCTCCCAAAGTGCTGGGATTACAGGCATGAGCCACCGCACCCAGCCAAGAGTTACTGAATCTTGTAAATGGGTGCTCTGGAGTGAAAATCTGCAGCCCAGCACTGCTAGGGCCATGGTCTTCCCAAGTCTGGCCATTCAACCTTTCTGGAGTTTCCATGCATGCAGCAAACTGTCAATAAACTCCAGTACTTGAAGCAACTTGGGTGGGTTGCAACCAACAACATCCTGCTAACAAACCTCTTCACCTATGAACTGAATGGCATCCCCTTCCAACTGCTGATTATTCTCATCCTCCTCTGGACCTAAAATCAATCAATCAATATCTTTCTCTCATTCTCATTCTCTCTCTCTCCCGCCTCCCACCCACGCCTTGCCTCCTTCATGTCTACACATTTAAATATTCAAGTCTTCAAGTCTCTTTAATCTTTCCCTCTGTCTTAATCAGTTTGAGTTGCTGTAACAAAATACCATAGACTGGGTGATGTAAACAACAGAAATTTATTTCTCACAGTTTTGGAAGCTGAGAAATCCAAGATCAAGGTGCTGGTAGATCCAGTGTCTGGTGATGGCTGATTCCTGGTTTGCAGATGGCCATCTTCTCATTGTACTCTTATATGGCAAAGAGCAGAGGGGGAAAGGAAGCATGCCCTCACATGCCTGTTTTTGTTGTTGTTTTGTTTTGAGACTGAGCCTCGCTCTGTCGCCCAGGCTGATGTGCAGTGGCAGTGGCGTTATCTTGGCTCACTGCAACCTCTGCCTCCCCGGGTTCAAGTGATACTCCTGCCTCAGCCTCCGGAGAAACTGGGATTACAGGTGCCTACCACCATGCCTGGCTAATTTGTGTATTTTTAGTACAGACGGGATTTCGCCATGTTGGCCAGGCTGGTCTTGAACTTCTGACCTCAGGTGATCTGCCTGCCTCGGCCTCCCAAAGTGCTGGTACTACAGGCATGAGCCACCGTACCCGACCTTCATGTCTTTTTATAAGGGAAGTCTTTGGCGCCTTCCATCTTGTGAGGACACTGGAAGAAGGCACTGTCTATAAGGAATGGGCCCTCACCAGACACCAAATCTGCTGGCAACTTGATCTTGGACTTCCTAGCCTCCAGAACTGTGAGAACTAAGTGTTGTTTATAAACCACCAAAAGTCTAAAGTATTTTGTTAAAGCAGCCTGAACCAACAAAGACATAAATATTAACATTCCTTACCATTTTTAACCATCGTAATGTTGAATGTCTTAGCCCTGAATAATTTCACTAATAGCAAACTTAATTTTTAAAAGTCTGCAAATTGGTGCGGGCCACTTGTATAGAACTATATATTTGGTCATTGATTGCATCTTAAATTGATACAGCTATTGCATTCAAATAAAAGAGTTCTCAACTCCCTGACTTTTACGGAACCTCAATTAAACCTGTTTATAAGCTGGTTCCCTTGAGCAGCCTCAGGGATGGAACAAAGAGTGAAGTTGTGTGGTTAATGCAAAGGTGTCTCTCTCAATCAAAAACAGACACTAAGGACCCTATTTTAAAAGGTACAAAGCAAACCTGGTTCCCTCTGAGACCACAGAGACTTGTTGACCATGTCAGAGAAAGAGTTAAGCTTCTTGTTTCCCCTTTGAACTTCATGCAAATATAAATGGTAAGTGCAGAAAATGTAGCAGCTTTGGATTTGCATCATAAATCACAAGCATGAGCAGCAGCCTTTCTTCTGGCAATTTTAGAGTTTATTACGTTCTGACTCATGTAGTCAAGAATGACATCAGCACAAACTCAGTTATGATATATAAGGTGATGACAACGCTGACTGATGCCCACTTTTAGCTTCCCATTTCTGAAAGTTGAAATGTGCCCTTTCTCCCTCCAAATGCAGTAAATTCACATTGACTTAGAAGACACCTTTCCAAATAAGATATCAAACTTTACGTAAGGGCATTTCTCTTGAAGGCAGTGGGTACTATTGCTGGCCCAGTTGGTTGCTCCGCTTCTGAAGAATTCTTGAGTGTGACTAAGGCTAGGAGCCCCATCCCAGTAGTTGTGGATCTTACTATAGGGTAGTTTAAAACTAGACAGATGACGGGCACAGTGGCTGACACCTGTAATCCCAGCACTTTAGGAGGCTGAAAGAATCACTGGAGGCCAGGAGTTTAAGAATGGCCTGGGCAACATGGCAAAACCCTGTCTCTACAAAAAACTTTAAAACTTAGCCAGGTGTGGTGGTGTGCACCTGTAGTCCCAGCTGCTTGGGAGGCTGAAGTGGAGGATCACCCGAGCCCAGGAGGTTCTGGCAGCAGTGAGCTATGATTGTGTCACTGCACTCCAGCCTGGGCAACAGAGCGAGACTCTGTCTCTAAAATTAAAATAAAGGTAAATAAATAAATGAAAGTAGACAGAAACCAATCTGGCTGCCATTCACTTGAGAGATTTTGTCATCTTCATAAACCCAAAGGGCCTGATAGGAAAGTTGACAGCTACCAGGGCTCTCTCAGGGGTGCCCCGGATCAAGACTGTAGTCGCTTACCTTCAAGATGGCCACTATCAATTCTTTTCTCCCTACAGACATGTGTTCTCCTCCTATCAAGAGGTGGAGCCTGTTTCTGAGTGCAGGAATAAATGGAAAATATTTCCCGAGGCATTAGCTCGTAGGCAAAGCTTTCCTTGAGTCCTCCAGGCTATTATGAGCTTTCTCCTCCAGGATATTGTACCTTCCTCCACCGCAGCACTTACCTCATTATGTGTAACTCTTCTATACCCACAAGACTGCAGGCCCCTTGGCAGTTCCAAGCAGAAAGTCTGGCAGGTGATGGGCAGCGTAGCACAGTGATTAGCTCCAAGGGTTTGGAAGATACCCTGTATCCCATTCGAATCCTGACTCTCCCACTAAGTTTTAGAAGTATGACGTTAGACAAGTTATTTGACTTCTCTGATTCTTAGTTTCTCCATCTGCAAAAGGGGATAAGAATATCTCATAGTGTTGTGTGGTGCAAGCATTAGATGAGATAATGTGTGCAAATGACTCAGCACAGGGCCTGGCACAGCAAAGCCTTCACTAGGTGGTGGCTATTATTATTAGGTACTCAACGCATGTTATAGAGCAAATGAAAACACTTCTAACCTCTCTCTGGCCCTATGAGATGGCTTCTTGTATTTCTCGTCTATCATCCCCTTTAATTGATTGCTCTTCACTTTAGCTACACAGTATTATTACCTGGGAAGCCTTAAAAAGTCAGATACCAAAAATAAATAATATTTTTTAAAGCATACACACACACACACCCCATTCTGATACCCAGGTTGCCTTTCAGGCCAATGAAATCAGAATATCTGGAGGTGACACCCAGGCATCAGGAGCTTTTATAGCCTCTAAGTGATCCCAACATGCAGCCAAGGTTGAGCACCACTCCCTTAAATGGAGGCATTTCTCAAGGACCAGTCTTTGGACCTCTGCTCTTCCTCATCTGCGTGGCCTCCCTGTGGGATCACATCCCTCTCACGGCCTCACTGTCTTCCCCTAGGCTGGTGACTCTCAGGACTCTCCTCTGGACCTATCTCCTCTCCCAAGCACCAAATATGGATTTCCCTCTGCTATCTGGCCCTTTCATCTGGATAACTCACAACACTTTGAATCAACAAATCCAAAACAGAAATCTCTGTCTTTCAACCCCACCCTCAACCTACCTCCCTTGTGGGTTTCCCATTTCAGATAAGGGAAAGGGCAGATTCCTAAGTGCTCAAGCTGAAAATCACAAAATATGTCTTTCTCTCCTAGCCCTGAAAGGATGGGCTGGGCCATTTGAAAGCCTATCTCCCTATTCACTTTCATCATTGAAAGGAGGTTTCCAAGTCAATGAATCTACTTTCTCAGTGCTGAGAGCGTCATTACCTGTTATGCCAAGAGGAGCCACAGCACAGATTTAAGAACAAATTCCGGAGCCAGGATATTTCTTAGATTTTACTCCTAGCTCTGCCACTTGTCATGTGTGTGAACTTGAGCAAGTTGCTTAACTCCTGTGCTTAGCTCCTCCATTTGTAAAGTGGAAATAATAGTAGTACCAACTTATAAGGTTGTCATGAGGATTAAATGACTTAATATTTTAAGCTCCTTAGAATAGTATCTGGCACATGGTACTAACCATTGTGTAAGAGCTTGTTAAATAAATAGGGAATCTGAGTATGTGTTAACAAGCCACCTAACAAGCATGTAAACCCCCTCAGGGCAAAAATAATGTCTTATTGGTCTAGAACACATTAAGTGTTCAAAAAATATGTGAGTGTTGATAGCTGGTGGTAGAAGCGGAAATTGGTACGTTTCTGGAGGACTGTTAGATAATATGTATCAAAATTTTTAGGCCAGGCTCCGTGGCTCAAGCCTGTAATCCCAGCACTTTGGGAGGCCGAGACGGGCAGATCACGAGGTCAGGAGATCGAGACCATCCTGGCTAACATGGTGAAACCCCGTCTCTACTAAAAAATACAAAAAAAAAAACGGGCGAGGTGGCGGGCGCCTGTAGTCCCAGCTACTCGGGAGGCTGAGGCAGGAGAATGGCATAAACCCAGGAGGTGGAGCTTGCAGTGAGCTGAGATCCAGCCACTGCACTCCAGCCTGGGCGACAGAGCAAGACTCTGTCTCAAAAAAATAAATAAATAAATAAATAAATAAATAAATAAATAAATAAATAAATAAAATTTAACACGACTATTATTTGATCCAGTAATTCCAACTCTTAGAATGTTTTCTATGGACACAACTAAAAAAATGTGAAACGATGCATCTATAAGAATACCCATTACAATGCTGTTTATAGTAGCAAAAAAGAAAAAAAATAGAAACAGCCTAATGTCCATTCATAGATAATCGGTTACATAAACCGTGAGACACATATACAATGGAATATCATGCAGCTATTAAAAGATGATGGGGCCAGGTATGGTGGCTCACATCTGTAATCCCAGCACTTTGGGAGGCCAAGGTGGGAGGATCACTTGAGGCCAGAAGTTCAAAACCAGCCTGGGCAACATAGTGAGATCCCCCCACCATCTCTTAAAAAAAAAAAAAAGTTTTAAAAATTAGCCCGGCATGGTGGCGTGCACCTGTAGTCACAGTTACTTGGGAGGCTGAGGTGGG
The DNA here is from genome assembly GCF_007565055.1 of Rhinopithecus roxellana. Taxonomy (NCBI): domain Eukaryota; kingdom Metazoa; phylum Chordata; class Mammalia; order Primates; family Cercopithecidae; genus Rhinopithecus; species Rhinopithecus roxellana. The sequence goes on along the minus strand of NC_044567.1, from coordinate 8,445,848 downwards.
AGGATCGTTTGAGTCCAAGAGTTCAAGGCTTGCAGTCGCCCTCCAGCCTGGGTGACAAAGCAAGACTTGTCTCAAAAAAAAAAAAATGCTACATATCTGTATTTTGAGAAAATGAAAAGATGTCTAAGATATATCATTAAGCTTTAAAAGCAGGCTACACCACAGTATACTTTTTTTTTTGCACATACATGTATATGTATTTACATATGGATAAAAAGCATCAAAAAGGTGTCAATTTAAAAATAAAATTAGAGAAAAAATCAGAAAGAATGCATATTAAATGTTAAACGTTATTACATCTGGACAGTGAGATTATGGGCATTTGCATCTTCTTTGTCTTTAAATTATAAAATGATATATTTATTAACGTGCTTTTGATTGAAATAATATTGAAGTATATGTACTGAAAAAAGAAAACAGTCCCCTCAACCTCCTGATCACTAACACCAAGTAGTATTCTCCACATGCAGCTAAACAGTTTGAGATGTGAACTTCCTAAACTTGTGTGTGTGTGTGTGTGTGTGTGCATGTGTGCATTCAAACATACTTGAACGTTGTATATGGGTTTTTTTTGTTGTTGTTTTTTGTTTTTTTTTTTTGAAATGCCCAAAAGTAAGTACAAGAAAGAGAGAGAGGAGATAGAGAGACTGACTTAAAAAAAAAGAAAGAAAAAAAGGCCTCAAACGTTTAGACTCTGCCTGGCCTTTAGCTGCTTATGGTAATTTCAGTGAAAATTTAGACTTTAGATTTGTCCTCTTCATGAGTCTAGCTTTGCAGAGGTTGAACTCCTACTGCATGCCAGGCCCTGACAGTTGGCAGTGTCTGGTCTGGTATGCAGTAGGTGATCAATATGTATTTGTTTGTTGGTAATTGCTAATACAACTTTTGAGGTTTTCTTTGGTCTTGAGGAACTGGTACCCTGCAGCATGTGGTTTGCTTTTTCTTTTTTTTTTTTTTTTAATTATACTTAAGTTCTGGAATACATGTGCAGAATGTGCAGATTTGTTATATAGGTATACATGTGTCATGGTGGTTTGCTGCACCCATCAACCCATCATCCACATTAGGTATTTCTCCTAATGCTATCCCTCCCCTTTACCCCCACTCCCTGACAGGCCCCAGTGTGTGATGCTCCCCTCCCTGTGTCCATATGTTCTCATTGTTCAATGCCCACTTATGAGTGAGAACATGCGGTGCTTGGTTTTCTGTATCTGGAATAGTTGTTGTGTTAGGTTGCTGAGAATGATGGTTTCCAGCTTCATCTATGTCCCTGCAAAGGACATGAACTCATTCTTTTTTATGGCTGCACAGTATTCCATGGTGTATATGTACCACATTTTCTTTATCCAGTCTATCACTGATGGGCATTTGGGTTGGTTCCAAGTCTTTGCTATCGTGAACAGTGCTGCAGTAAACATACATGTGCATGTATCTTTATAGTAGAATGATTTATAATACTTTAGGTATATACAAAGTAATGGGATCACTGGGTCAAAAGGTATTTCTAGTTCTAGGTCCTTGAGGAATTGCCACACTGTCTTCCACAATGGTTGAACTAATTTACACTCCCACCAAGAGTGTAAAAGCATTGCTGTCTCTCCACATCCTCTCCAGCGTCTGTTGTTTCCTAATTTTGAATGATTGCCATTCTAACTGGTGTGAGATGGTATCTCATTGTGGTTTTGATTTGCATTTCTCTAATGATCAGTGATGATGAGCTTTTTTTCATATGTTTTTGGCCACTTTCCTTTTGAAAAGTGTCTGTTCATATCCTTCACCCACTTTTTGATGGGGTTGTTTTTTCTTGTAAATTTGTTAAAGTTCCTTGTAGATTCTGGATATTAGCCCTTTGTTAGATGGGTAGATTGCAAAAATTTTCTCCAATTCTGTAGGTTGCCTGTTCACTCTGATGATAGTTTTCTTTTGCTGTGCAGAAGCTCTTTAGTTTAACTAGATCCCATTTGTCAATTTTGGCATTTGTTACAATTGCTTTTGGTGGTTTAGTCATGAAGTCTTTGCCCATGCCTATGTCCTGAATGGTACTGCCTAGGTTTTCTTCTAGGGTTTTTATGGGTTTAGATCTTACCTTTAAATCTTTAATCTATCTTAATTTTTGTATAAGATGTAAGGAAAGGGGTCCAGTTTCAGTTTTCTGTATATGGCTAGCCAGTTTTCCCAATACCATTTATTAGATAGGGACTCTTTTCCTCGTTGCTTGTTTTTGTCAGGTTTGTCAAAGATCAGATGGTTGTAGATGTGTGGTGTTATTTTTGAAGACTCTATTCTGTTCCATTGGTCTATATATCTGTTTTGGTACCAGTACCATGCTGTTTTGGTTACTGTAGCCTTGTAGTATAGTTTGAAGTCAGGTAGCATGATGCCTCCAGCTTTATTCTTTTTGCTTAGGATTGTCTTGGCTATACCAACTCTTTTTTGGTTCCATATGAAATTTAAAGGAGTTTTTCTAATTCTGTGAAGAAATTCAATGGTAGCTTGATGGGGATGGCATTGAATCTATAAATTACTTTGGGCAGTATGGCCATTTTCATGATATTGATTCTTCCTATCCATGAGCATGGAATGTTTTTCAGTTGGTTTGTGTCCTCTCTTATTTCATTGAGCAGTGGTTGGTAGTTCTCATTGAAGAAGTCATTCACATCCTTTGTAAGTTGTATTCCTAGGTATTTTATTCTCTTTGTAGCAGTTGTGAATGGGAGTTCACTCATGATTTGACTCTCCATTTGTCTGTTCTTGGTTTATAAGATGCTTGTGATTTTGCATATCAATTTTGTATCCTGAGACTTTATTGAAGTTGCTTATCAGCTTAAGGAGATTTTGGGCTGAGACGATGGGGTTTTCTAAACATACAATCATGTCATCTGCAAACAGAGATAATTTGACTTCCTCTCTTCCTATTTGAATATGCTTTATTTCTTTCTCTTGCCTGATTGCCCTGGCCAGAACTTCCAATACTATGTTAAATAGGAATGCTGAAAGAGGGCATCCCTGCCTTGTGCCAGTTTTCAAAGGGAATGCTTCCAGCTTTTGCCCATTCAGTAGCATATTGGCTGTGGGTTTATCATAAATAGCTCTTATTATTTTGAGAAACATTTCCTCAATACCTGGTTTACTGAGAGTTTTTAGCATAAAGGGCTGTTGAATTTTATTGAAGGCCTTTTCTGCATCTATTGAGATAATCATGTGGTTTTTGTCGTTAGTTCTGTTTATGTGATGGATTATGTTCATTGATTTGTGTATGTTGAACCAGCCTTGCATCCCAGGAATGAAGACAACTTGATCATGGTGGATAAGCTTTTTGATGTGCTGCTGGATTCAGTTTGCCAGTATTTTATTGAGGATTTTCACATCGATGTTCATCAGGGATATTGACCTGAACATTTCTTTTTTTTTTTTTTTTGGTATGTCTCTGCCAGGCTTTGGTATCAGGATGATGGTGGCCTCATAAAATTAGTTAAGGAGGAGTACTTCTTTTTCTATTGATTGAAATAGTTTCAGAAGGAATGGTACCAGTTTCTCTCTGTACCTCTCATAGAGTTCAGCTGTGAATCCTTCTGGTCCTGGGATTTTTTTGGTTGATAGGCTATTAATTACTGCCTCAATTTCAGAATTTGTTATTGGTCTATTAAGGGATTCGTCTTCTTCCTGGTTTAGTCTTGGGAGGGTGTATGTGTCCAGGAATTTATCCATTTCTTCTAGATTTTCTAGTTGATTTGCGTAGAGGCGTTTATAGTATTCTCTGATGGTAGTTTGTATTTCTGTGGGATCAGTGGTGATATCCCCTTTATCATTTTTTATTGTGTCTATTTGATTCTTCTCTCTTTTCTTCTTTTTTCTTCTGGCTAGTGGTCTATTTAGTTAATCTTTTCAAAAACCCAGAACCTGGATTCATTGATTTTTTGAAGGGATTTTGTGTCTCTATTTCCTTCAGTTCTACTCTGATCTTAATTACTTCTTGTCTTCTGCTAGCATTTGAATTCGTTTGCTCTTGTTTCTCTAGTTCTTTGAATTGTGATGTTAGGGTGTTGATTTTAGATCTTTCCCACTTTCCCCTGTGGGCATTTAGTACTATAAATTTCCCTAAACACTGCTTTAGCTGTGTCCCAGAGATTCCGGTACATTGTGTCTTTGTTCTCACTGGTTTCAACGAACTTATTTCTGCCTTCATTTCATTATTTACCCAGCAGTCATTCAGTAGCAGGTTGTTCAGTTTCCATGTAATTGTGCAGTCTTGGGTGAGTTTCTTAATCCTGAGTTCTAATTTGATTGCACTGTGGTCTGAGAGACTGTTATGATTTCTGTTCTTTTGCATTTGCTGAGGAGTGTTTTACTTCCAATTATGTGGTCAATTTTAGAATAAGTCCTATGTGGTACAGAGAAGAATGTATATTCTGTTGATTTGGGGTGGAGAGTTCTGTAGACGTCTATTAGGTCTGCTTGGTCCAAAGCTGAGTTCAAGTCCTGAATATCCTTGTTAACTTTGTCTCGTTGATCTAATATTGACAGTGGGGTGTTAAAGTCTCCCACTATTATTTTGTGGGAGTCTAAGTCTCTTTGTAGGTCTCTAAGAACTTGCTTTATGAATCTGGGTGCTCCTGTATTGGGTGCATATATATTTAGGGTAGTTAGCTCTTCTTGTTGCATTGATCCCTTTACCATATGTAATGCCCCTCTTTGTCTTCTTTTATCTTTGTTGGTTTAAAGTCTGTTTTATCAGAGACTAAGATTGCAAACCCTGCTTTTGTTTTGCTTTTCACTTGCTTGGTAAATCTTCCTCCATCCCTTTATTTTGAGCCTATGTGTGTCTTTCCACATGAGATGGATCTCCTGAATATGGCACACCAATGGGTCTTGACTGTTCATCCAACTTACCAGTCTGTGTCTTTTAATTGGGGCATTTTGCCCATTTACATTTAAGGTTAGTATTGTTATGTTTGAATTTGATCCTGTCATTATGATGCTAGCTGGTTATTTTGCCCGTTCGTTGATACAGTTTCTTCATAGTGTCGATGGTCTTTACATTTTGGTATGTTTTTGCAGTGGCTGCTACTGGTTTTTCCTTTCCATATTTAGTGTTTCCTTCAGGCGTTCTTGTAAGGCAGGCCTGGTGGTGACAAATTCCACAGCATTTGCTTGTCTGTAAAGGATTTTATTTCTATTTCACTTATGAAGCTTAGTTTGGCTGTATGTGAAACTCTGGGTTGAAAATTCTTTTAAGTATGTTGAGTATTGGCCCCTACTCTCTTCTGGCTTGTAGGGTTTCTGCAGAGAGATCCGCTGTTAGTCTGATGGGCTTCCCTATGTGGGTAACCCGACCTTTCTCTCTGGTTGCCCTTAACATTTTTCCTTCATTTCGGCCTTGGTGAATTTGATGATTATGTGTCTTGGGGTTGCTCTTCTCAAGGAGTATCTTTGTGGTGGTGTCTGTATTTCCTGAATTTGAATGTTGGCCTGTCTTGCTAGGTTGGGGAAGTGCTCCTGGATAATATCCTGAAGTGTGTTTTCCAATTTGTTTCCATTCTCCCCATCACTTTCAGGTACACCAATCAAAAGTTGGTTTGGTCTCTTCACATAGTTCCTATTTCTTGGCAGCTTTGTTTGTTCCTTTTCACTCTTTTTTCTCTGTCTTCACACTTTATTTCATTAAGCTGATCTTCAATGTCTGATATCCTTTCCTCTGCCTGATTGATTCAGCTATTGATACTTGTCTATGCTTTATGAAGTTCTCGTGATGTGTTTTTCAGCTCCATCAGGTCATTTATATTCTTCTCTAAACTGGTTATTCTAGTTAGCAGTTCCTGTAACTTTGCATTGGGTTAGAACATGCTCCTTTAGATTGGAGGAGTTTGTTATTACCCACCTTCTGAAGCCTGCTTCTGTCAATTCATCAAACTTATTCTCCATCCAGTTTTGTTCCCTAGCTGGTGAGGAGTTGTGATCCTGTGGAGGAGAAGAGGCATTCTGGTTTTTGGAATTCTCAGCATTTTTGCACTCGTTTTTCCTCATCTTCATGGATTTGTCTACCTTTGATCTTTGATGTTGGTGACCTTCGGATGGAGTTTTTGAGTGGTCATCTTTTTTGTTGATGTTGATGCTATTGCTTCCTGTTTGTTAGTTTTCCTTCTAACAGTCAGGTTCCCCTGCTGCAGGTCTGCTGGCATTTGCTGGAGGTCCACTCCAGACCCTGTTTGCCTGGGTATCAACAGCGGAGGCTGCAGAAGAGCAAAGATTGTTGCCTGCTCCTTCCTCTGGAAGCTTCATCCCAAAGAGGCACCTGCCAGATGCCAGCTGGAGCTCTCCTATATGAGGTATCTGTCAACCCCTGCTGGGAGGTGTCTCCCCATCAGGAGGCACGGGGGTCAGGGACCCACTTGAGGAGTCAGTCGGTCCCTTAGCAGAGCTTGAGCACTGTGCTAGGAGATCTGCTGCTCTCTTCAGAGCTGGCAGGCAGGAACATTTAAGTCTGCTGAAGCTGTGCTCACAGCCACCCCTTCCCCCGGAGCTCCCTGACCCAGGGAGATGGGAGTTTTATCTATAAGCCCCTGACTGGGGCTGCTGCCTTTCTTTCAGAGATGCACTGCCCAGAAAGGAGGCATCTAGAGAGTAGGCATCTAGAGAGGCAGTCTGGCTACAGCGGCTTTGTGGTGCTGCAGTGGGTTCTGCCCAGTTCGAACTTTCCAGTGGCTTTGTTTACACTGTGAGGGGAAAACTGCCTACTCAAGCCTCAGTAATGATGGACACCCCTCCCCCCACCAAGCTCGAGCATCCCAGGTTGACTCCAGACTGCTGTGCCAGCAGAGAGAATTTAAACCAGTGGATCTTAGCTTGTTGGGCTCCATCAGGGTGGGATCTGCTGAGCAAAAGCACTTGGCTTCCTGGCTTCAGCCCCCTTTCCAGGGAAGTGAATGGTTCTGTCTCACGGGCATTCCAGGTGCCACTGGGGTACTAAAAAAAACTCCTGTGGCTAGCTTGGTGTCTGCCCAACCAGCCGCCCAGCTTTGCACTTGAAACCCAGGGCCCTGGTGGCACAGGCACTGGAGGTAATCTCCTGGTCTGCAGGTTGCAAAGACCATGGGAAAAGCATAGTATCTGGGCTAGAAAGCACTGTCCCTCATGGCATAATCCCTCATGGCTTCCCTTGACTAGGGGAGGGAGTTCCCTGATTCCTTGCACTTCCCAGGTAAGACAACGTCCCACCCTGCTTTGGCTCACCCTCCCTGGGCTGCACCCACTGTCTAACCAGTCCCAGTGAGATGAACTGGGTACCTCAGTTGGAAATGCAGAAATCACCCACCTTCTGCGTGGTCTCACTGGGAGCTGGACTGGAGCTGTTGCTATTCGGCCATCTTGCCCAGGAATCTCCCTGTATAAGGTTTTTCTAAGCTTTCTGATTAAAATAAAACTGGCAACGTTGCTTCCACAACCTCCTAGAAGACAAAGGCTCTTCCTAAGATTTCCATGAATCCCCAAAGACATACATTTTTGTGACCTCCACCGGCTTTGAATCCCCAGTTTTACCAAATTCTGTCTTGTTTCTGAATTCCCTTCCCCACCTCTTCTTTCTTCTGCATTCACTGATCCTAATGTGTGTAGGGGAAGCACACCCTTAGAACAACCCTATATGGCAGATGCACCTGAATGTGTGTTCTGAGCTAGAGAATCCAGGAGTGGCCAACCTGGAGATTCATTCCTTATCTACAATAAACATCTGAGTCCCTGGCCCATCTGGTGAAACACAGGCTGTACAGGGGATTGAGGCCCTGAGTTTTGGGTTAAATGAAGGTTGCCAGGTGAAGGTTGTTGGAGGGAGGGGAGTAAGTGGAAATGCTACATAAACTGTATGACGACCTTTGCAGGCAGTTGTGGTTTTCCTTTCCAGCCCGCAGCTACTGGGCCCTGTGGTTGTCTTGTCCAGCCTGCTGTCGCTGCACTATCTCCCTTGTATGGAAGCCCCTAATAAGACCCCATGTCTCATTTATTGGCTCTGAGTGTCTTCACTATTGAAGTTAATGGAGGTTCAGCACAATGATGTGCGACAGAGTTTTTGTGGGTTTCTTCTGATTGTGCCCAAATCACTCCCATATTGCTAGAAGGATTTACTGAGTATTTGATGCAATGGCTAGGGACTTATTTTACAGAAAAAGAACTTGTAACCTAAAAATTCCTATTCTTTTATTTTTATTTCAGGTTCAGGAGTACATGTGCAGGTTTGTTACCTAGGTTAACTGGTATCACGGGGGTCTGTTGTGCAGATTATTTTGTCACCCAGGTACTAAACCTGGTACCCAACAGTAAGGTACCAAATTTTGACAGGTTCAAAATTGCAGTGAAGGAAGTAACTGTGGATGTGGTAGAAACAGCAAGAGAACTTGAATTAGAAGTGAACCTGAAGATGTGACTAGATTGCTGCAATCTTGTTATCAAATTTGAATAAATGAGGAGTTGCTTCCTATGAATGAGTAAAGAAAGTGGTTTCTTGAGATGAGATTTACTCCTGGTGAAGGTGCCATGAACATTGTTGGAATGACATCAAATGATTTGAACTATTACAGAAACTTAGTTGATAAAGCAGTGGTAGGGTACTCAACAGTATCAGGTTTAGTACCTGGGTGAAAAAATAATCTGTACAACAAGATTAATATGTTTTTCTGCTCCTCTCTCTCCTCCTACCCTCCACCCTCAAAGATGTCCCAGTGTCTGTTGTTCCCCTTTGTATCCATGAGGTCTCCTCATTTAACTCCCTCTTATAAGTAAGAACATGCACTAGTTTTCTGTTTCTGCATTAGTTTGCTAAGAATAATGGCCTCTAGCTCCATCATGTTCCTGCAAAAGACAGGAACATGATCTTGTTCTTTTTTATGGCTGTATAATATTTCATGGTACCTATGTACCACATTTTTTTTTATCCAATCTGTCATTGATGGGCATTTAGGTTGATTCCATGTCTTTGTTATTTTGAATAGTGCTGCAATGAACATTTGTGTGCCTATGTTTTTATGGTAGAATGATTTCTACTCCTCTGGGTATATACCCAGTAATGGGTTTGCTGCGGCAAGTGGTAGTCCTGTTTTTAACTCTTTGAGGAATCGCCACACTGCTTTCCACAATGGTTGAACCAATTTAAACTCCTACTAACAATGTATAAGTATTCCCTTTTCTCTGCAACTTTACCAACATCTGTTATTTTTTGACTTTTTAATAATAGCCATTCTGACTGGTGTGAGATGATATATGTCATTGTGGTTTTGATTTGCATTTCTCTAATGATCATGATATTGAGCTTTTTTTCATTTGCTTGTTGGCCACATGTATGTCTTCTTCAGCAAAGTGTCTGTTCATGTCGTTTGCCCACTTTTTGATGGAATTGTTAGTTATTTCTTGTAAATTTGTTTAAGTTCCTTATAGATGCTGGATATGAGACCTTTGTTGGATACTTAGTTTGCAAATATTTTCTCCTATTCTGTAGGTTGTTTACTCTGTTGACAATTTCTTTTGCCGTGCAGAAGCTCTTAGGTTTAATCAGATCACATTTGTCAATTTTTGCTTTTGCTGCAATTGCTTTTAATGTCTTCATCATGAAATCTTTTCCCATTCCTGTATCCAGGGTGGTATTGCCTAGGTTATCTTCCAGAGTTTTTATAGTTCTGGGTTTTACATGTAAGTCTTTAATCCATCTTGAGTTGATTTCTGTATATGGTGTAAGGAAGGAGTCCAGTTTCAATCTTCTGCAACGCAGCACCATTTATTAAACAGAGTCCTTTACTCATTGCTTGCTTTGTTGAAGATCAGATGGCCATTGGTGTGTGGCCTTATTTCTAGGCTCTCTATCCCCATTCTCAAAAATACTCCTGCACCACCACTCCCATCCCCTGCAACGGGAATTTCTCCTCACCACTTTTCTCAATGGTCTAGAGACTCCAGCTAGGTTTCTTGAGCTTTCTATATTTCCCAAGACCCTCCTCACGTTTGCGAGCTTACAAACTGTTCAAAGAAAGGCCATGTTCTCTAGACCTCATCCTTAAGGTGACATATTAAAGACCCCAAAACACATTGTTCAGCCAAAGCATCCAGATATTTCCCCAGAGGGTGCCCCAAGGCGGAAGTGGTGGCTCAGATGATTCCACAGAACACTGCATGGGTAACATCTTCCTCTCTCACTCCAGAGGAACTATAAATAATTCTTGATAAAGGGTGAATTTCTTTCAACCTAAGAAAACTGATTTTTAAAAAATAAAAAGAAGAAAATAACAAATAAAGCATGAATTTCTAACTCTTCCTGTTGAGACATCCCTCCTGTTTCACTGCCTTTAGAGGGGGTTTCTTCCTAACACTGTCATTAAATAACGTTATTTCAGTGCCCAGAAGCCTCAGCTCAGTCAACCGATTCCAGGAGCCCCATATTTAGCTTATATCATGGGGGAACTGGGAGGGATGTCCCTATGGGATGTCCCTATCTTCAACGGTATCATGTGTCCCTCTCCCATGCTGAGACTTGCTATTTACCCACCTCCCTTTTCTCCTCACAGTTTGAAAAATCCCCTTAGGAAAATCTCCCGAGAGTCAGAAGGAAGTGCTAAAACTCCTTTGAGATGAACCTCAGCACGAGGGTGGTGGGTGCAGGTACACTGTCAGAGAGCCAAGTACACATGGTCTGAGGGCCAGAAAGTTCCCTCAGGTGAAAGCAGGCAAAGGAGGCCTCTGAAAATTGCTCGGAAGAATCAGCACCTACAGACACAGGATTTCTTTAAAGTTGAAGCCTTTGTTGAAAGACATGCTTGGACTGATGGAAAATCCCTACCCAGCCCACCTGCCAAGGCACCTACAGACACAGGATTTCTTTAAAGTTGAAGCCTTTGTTGAAAGACATGCTGGACTGATGGAAAATCCCTACCCAGCCCACCTGCCAAGGCAGAAGCCCAAGGAGACTGGCTGACACAGCACAGAAAGAAATTAGGGGTACAATGGACTCCCTGGTAGAAGCTGCGTGCTATCAAGCTCGAGGGAGATTCTAAGGAAATGCAATGCAGGGCCTGGAGAGGATAATTGTAACGTGTGGTTAGACACATTCTGGAGATGTTATTACAATACTGGCAGGGCCCTGAAGCAGAGGAGCGGGAACTGACAGTCAGTCTCCCAGTTTCTGCTTCAGAAGCCAGCAACTGCCTCGGAGCTTCAAATGCCTCGGTCCCTGTGGCTGGCTGCTTAACAACATTCAAACAGGTAGCTAGAAATGCAGAGGGAAGCGGGGACTCAGACACTAAATGTTGACTGTGTTCCAACAGATAGGAAAAATGTTGTCCTCATATGTGTGTCAAAGAACAGTTGCTGGAGACAGCGTGGGAACTGTGAGCTGGCTCCCAGAGAGAGGCCCACCCCTGGTCATGCCAGACTGTCCCAAGGTGGCATGACCAGGCCTTTGGGATTCTGCCCCTGACACTCAAGATTCAGGGAAGTGGGACAGCCCCCACCTCTGTCAGAGGGTTTCCAGCAGAGACCTACTTGGAGTCAGCTATCCTACTGATAAAGACAGCTACAAATTGCCTCTTGGTGCTTAGCAAAGAGAATGTGACAGATCCACGAAAGAGCCAAGAATGTGCCAAGAACCTTCTAAGGGCGGGAGAGACAAAAGTGAAAAGAAATACCCTCTGCTCTGAAGAAGCCTGAGGTCTCCTGGAGACAGAGTTACACAATGCAAATCATAAAGCAGTAAAGTGAGGTCAGTGGTTTACGCAGGTTCAGAAGCTCTCCCAGGCCTGAATGGGGTGTGTCTATGGCACCCTGTGTTTACTCTTCAATCACTGTTTTTTCTCCTTCTCCTACTATACTGAACATGCAGAGAGGAGGTACTCTGCCTCAGTCAACACCATATCCCTGCCATGGCATCATGCCTCACAGTGGCAGGTTCATTTATCTAAGCGAAAATTAAACACAGAATACATATGTTAGTTGGAAAGTAAAAACTGAGACATTCACACCCTTGAGAAACAGGGTACATGGCAGGAATACAGAGAAATGATCCGAAAGAGGCAACACCTAGCACAGTCCTCAAACCAAAAGAGTTCTCCCTCTCATTTGGAAGAGTAGATGAAAGAATCCCAGACATGGGTCGGAAGGCAGGGCTGCTGGTTCACCTGGGCCTCTGGCACCATGTGTGGTCAGGTGGTTAACCTCCTGAGCCTCACTTCCATGGTCTCTAAAATGGGAATAGCCACACCCCCACTGCCCACCTAACTAACATCATCAAGTTGTGGAGAAGCTCACACAATCAATGAAGAGACAAAATATAAAACAGTGCTATCAAGTGCTATTCAGGAGTCAGGAGCTATTGTTCCTGTGCTTCCCACTGGATGGGCATGAAGGCCACGGCAGGCCCAGCAGCAGAAGTAGAAGCTCAGGGTTAGGAGAGAAGAGTTGGCTGAGACCTCCTGCCCGCCTCTCTCATTAGCTCCAAGGAGTCCCACAGTGCCCCTTCCTCCTCTGGGCCCTGGGCCTCATGCACACATCAGCAGACCAGAACCACCTCTTCCTCAAGGAGACAGGCCTGGCCCTTCCCCAGCCTGGGCAACATGAGCTGAGCTGCCCTGGACCACGCCCATCTATCAGAAAACCCACTCCTGCATTGCTTGACTGAGGCCACTCTGCATGGTGTAAATATCACTCAGCTGGTGCGATGGGTTGAATCTTTGTCCCCTCCAAAACATATGTTGAAACTTAATCCCCAGGGTGGCAGTAGTGAGAGATAGGGCTTTTAAGAGGTGATTGGGTCCTGAGAGCTCTGCTGTCATGAATGGATGAGTGAATTCCTGGAGTCACGGTTATCATGGGAGTGGGACTGGCGGCTTTTCAAGAAGAGGAAGAGACAGCTGAGTTAGCACGCTCAGCCCCCTCACCATATAATGCCTTGTGCTACCTCAGGACTCCACAGAGAGTCACCACCAGCAAGAAGGACCTCACCAGATGTAGCCCTTGACCTTACACTTCTCAGCCTCCATAACTGTAATAAATAAATTCCTTTTCTTTATAAGTTATTCAGCTTCAGGTATTCTGCAACAGGATACAGACTAAGACACCTCAGGTGCAGCAAACCTCCACTCTGGTCTCATCTCTGCCTCACTTGAGCTGTGTGACTTAGGGGTGGGCATCCAACTCTTAGGAACCCTGTTTCCACATCTGCAAAGGGGGGGTTTCCAAGATCAGACTTTCTCAATCTCAGTACCATTGACATTTCAGGTCAGATAATTCCATATTGTGGGAAGCTACCCTATGCATGTTTAGAGTCTGGCCTTGACCCACCAGAGGCTAGTAGCACACACCCACCCCCATCATGACAACCAAAAATGCTTCCAGACATCACCAAATCCCCCACAGTTGAGAACAAACAACCTAGCTGATTCCTTAGGGCCTCCAACCTACTTGGACTTCCCCAGCCCAGGCACTCTGCCTTCAGTACAAGCTTCCTTTGCTTGAGACAAATGCCGCCTCATATCAACCACCACCTCCTCTTTAACAACCACACCCAAAACAAAGGCAGTCTCCTCTCTCCATGGGTTTCTTCAGTTACCTGCATTCTTGTATTCCATTTAAATGGTGGTCAGGCATGGAAATCTGAGCAGAAAGGATCCAGCTGTCACGTCACAGAGTCCAAAGGAAAAGGGAGATTTCTGGAATGGTCTTGGAGCCAAGCAGATCTGAACCTGAATCCTGGCTTTGCTATATGTACTTCACCAATTCACAGAATCACTCCAAGCTCCAACTTCCTGTCTATAAAGTAGGAAAATAAAATAACTGCATGGGGCAAACATGAGGATTAACTATGTTGAAAGGGCCTGATGCTCCGTCTCCTCCACAGTGGCTCTGGATGTGTGGTCACTCCTGCCCTGCTCTGTAGTTGTGTTGATGGCAAGGAACTCAGTGATGGGGAGTCCCTCCCCTCCAGCTCTTTGAACTGACACCTTTCTCAAACCTAAGTTGACACTGCATGGCTTTGCTCCATCTCTCTTGGCTGTGGCAGCGTGTGGCCAGAGGCCCTGGCCCATTTTCATCTGGCCTCAGCAATAGATGCCTGGTCCACGGGCCAGCTCTCCAGTAGGAAAGTCAGTCCTCATCTTCAGAGCTCTGCCACCAACACGAAGCAATTAAGCCCATCTTCACATCGTATGGATGTATCTGGACTAAGTGGGAAAAGCTTCTGGGGAATTCATTACTTGCTGAAAACAGAATCCTCTTAACCCTGCTTCATCTCCCTTCCTGCCCATCCTCCCCAATCCTCACAGTTCAGTAATTTAATAGGAAGGAACCAGAACCAACAGGAAACAGAGCTGCCTGTCTGTTTGCAATAAACACAATAGAATCTCACTTCAGAACAAATCCAGGAGCACAGGTTCGCCTATGAGTCGTGCCTACTGATGAAGCATCTCCCGTCCCCACTGCAGCAACGAGGCCCTCCCCAAGACCAGGAAAGGCATGCAGAGAAAGCACATGAATTCTGCAGTGTGTGTGTGATGCTGGCCTGTCTGCTCAGCCTTCCCTCTGTCAGATAGAAAACATCAGAGCAGACCAAGAACTTCTGGAGGCCTTGAGCAAGTTAACCGCTCTATGCCTCATTTGTTAAGTAGAGGTAGTAAGAGTACATTACCATATAAGGAGGTTGTGAGGATTGAGTGTGTTAATATATAAAGCACTTAGGACAGTACCCGGGATATACTTAGTACTAAATAAGCGTGCCATGTTTTTGTTGTCATCATCATTATTATCATCCTCAGTCTCTGTTCCTAGTTATTTGGGGACCCCAGAAACAGATGAGCTCCAACACAGCACTATTATCCAAGCTTACACGATTGTAATCACAATCAAAGCCAATGCTGATTGAGAACTGACTGTACGTATGTTTCTTCATTCTTCATGGCCATTCTATGTGGCTGGCATCATTATTATCTCCATTTTATAGAAAAGAAAACAGGCTTAGGGAGTTTGGGAGACCTATCCAAGGACACCAATAAGCAAAGGGGCTGCTAGACATCACATCCAATTTGGCTTAGGTCTGTTCACTCCAGAGCCTGAATGTCACTAGGTGGCATGGCCTGCACTTCCCAGCACTTCCAGAAATTTCTGAAACACAGAGCACATTTCTTGCCACAATGCGGTCGCAAACAACAGAAAGTGATTTTGCCTAACTTAAGCAAAAAGGGATACCAGGGAAGGAGATCAGAGGCTCTGGGAATCCACTGGAAGGCTGGGACCCAGGCTGGACGCTGCTAGGGGGCACAGACAGTTCCTGGAGGCAGGAAGAACAGAAATGGTCCCAATGCAGGAGCAACCAGGTCCAGGCATCACCAATGGATGACGTATGCAACCTTTTCCCATTTGCTCCAGATTCACATTCTACGGAAAAAAGCATCTCTTCGGCAGGGTTTGGGTCACATGCCCCCTCATGTCTATTGGAAGTCAGGGCCCTGCCAGACTAAAGCCACTGGACAAAAGGCAATTGTCCCAAAAGATACCGAGGCACTGTTAGGAATGAGACATGGATGCCAGAGGGCCCCAGGCATGCTTGCCAGCACCACGAGGCTTCCAAGAGTTTTCACATCACGGCACATGAGGAAAAGAGTGAGTACTCTGATGGGGGATGAGTCAAGTTATCTTGGGTGTGACAGAGCTAAATAAGAATCCTAATGTGCTAGAGTTTGAAGGAATCTTGGAATTATCTCACCCAGCCTCCCCCTTCCCCCCCCCCTTTTTTTTTTTTACAGACAAGGAAAGAAAAAATGGTGGGTTACCAGAACCACACCACATGTTGCTGGTAGAGCCAGGACAAAGGACCCTGCAGCCCATCGGTGCCTCTTCCACTAAAATACTAATGATCTCCCACTATTCAGAAGCGTTGCCACCCATTCCAAACACCAAGTCAGGCCCCTGTGCAGTCCCAGAGATCTTTCTGGGGTCTGGAAAATCAGGTCAGTCATCTACTCTAGGGCCTCCCTTTCCTGAGCAGCCAGCCAGAGATGCCTTTAGGGAGGCAGAAAACCATAGAGAAAGGGGTAGCTCAGCCAGTCATGAGACACCTGTCCACACACATTGAATCTGAATGGGAAGATTTGTTGCTCGTGCCTTTCCCCTTCTCCATCCCCCTCCCAGTGTGGTCCTTTGCTGTATCCTCGCATCCCTGAAGGGATCCTCAATATTCACTGTAACCAGACTTCCCAGTGTTCTGACGTGGGGGAGTCTGGGGGTTCCCTCGGCTGAGACACACCCAGGTGTCACACTCAGATAAAGATGGCTCTGTCTGTTCTTGGTCTTTTGAGTTGTGACATTTGGACTGCCATTGCTAGTGCTCTAATTTAGACTTTGCATCCCTGCAGAGGCAGAAATAAGAAACAGGGGGCGAGCAGGGGTGCAGGGGTGGGGTGGAATATGTGCTCCCAGGTGCTAGAGGGATGGCCCCTGTCAAAAAAAAATTAACAAATGCTAGTTTTTGTAAATTCTAGCTCGGCTATGTGCCGATAAGGAATGTGGGCACAACCATATATGACATTACCCAGGGGCATCATTAACCTGTCGACTCCATCCACTCCTTATTTATATACTACATCAGGGTCATGCAGATAAAAGTCTACAAATAGGGTGCAGTGTATACTGCCCAGGTGATGGGTGCACCAAAATCTCACAAATCACCCCTAAAGAACTTACTCATGTAACCAAACACCACCTGTTCCCCAATAACCTATGGAAATTTAAAAAAAAAAAAAAAAAAAAAAGTTACATATCACCTAGTCAAACTTCTGGATGGGGAAGAAAATTTATTGCCCCAACTGCTTTATAAAAAGCTTCTGAGGCCAGGCATGGTGGCTCATACCTGTAATCCCAGTATTTTGGGAGGCCAAGGCAGGTGGATCAACTGAGGTCAGGAATTCAAGACCAGCCAGGCCAACATGGCAAAACCCCACCTCTGCTAAAAATACACACACACACAAAAATTAACCAGGAGTGGTGGTGCCTGCCTGTAGTCCCAGGTACTCAGGAGGCTGAGGCAAGAGAATCGCTTGAACCCGGGAGGTGGAGGTTGCAGTGAGCTAAAATCATGCCACTGCACACCAGCCTGGGTAACAAGCAAAACTCTGTCCCCCCACCAAAAAAAACGACTTCTGAGAGTATTGATGCTGCTACCAGAAAAATGGCTTCGACAAGAGCAGACTTCCACTGAGAAGGCAGAAAGTCATTAATACATTGCTCTTCCTCCTTTCCAAATGCAGTAAAGCTTGTGTTCCCATATACTAAAATGGGGCACTCTTTGAAGCTTTCAAGATTATAACAAGCAATAAAACACTGAGACACTGTCACGGATGGGAGGAAGCTAAGGACCTCTGACAACTACACACAATGTGGGATCCCAGGTTGGATACTGGAACAGAAAAAAAGACATTCGTGGAAAAGCTGGTGAATTCTAAAGTCTGTAATTAATAGTATTGTACCAAAAAAGGTTAAGAGCAAGGCAAGCTGGATGAAGGGTATTTGGGAATTCTGTACTATCTTTGCAACTTTCCTGAAAATTCAAACTAAAAAGTTAGTTACAGTGGGAAAGGGATCTCAGATAGGACAAAGGATAGACCGCCCCTTGGTACTAAGCCCAGCATGGGTGTGAAGGGAAGCCTTGGATGAGGCACATTTAAGAGCAAATCTAGCTCAACCTCACTCAGGCCTTGAACATTCAGAAACACTTTGGCAGAAATGCCAGAGAAAGAAGCAAAGAAAATGCTGAGAGTTCCTCGAGTTAACAAGCAACACCAGCAAAAAAGCCAGGAGAGATCACGGGGACTTATCTCATCCTTGTGAAAATACAAAGCAAAAAAACATCAAGCTGGGCCAGCTTGGGTGGTAAGCTCCCAGATTTAAAAAAAAAAAAAAAAAGAAGAAGAAAAAATGAAAAAAAAAAATTCTGTGATATTTAATAAGGGAAAACCTTAAAATTTTAAAGCAGCATTAAAAAGGGAGCCAAGGGGTCAGGCAAACAAAGAGTGGAGAAGGGACAAAGATAAACACTGGTGTCCTCTGGTCACAGGGGAGCAGAAATCAATCTGACTGCGCAAGCAAACTCCCCAGAAGCCAAGCATGCCCTTGCCAAGTCCAACTCACCCTTCTGAGGCTCCCTACCGGGTTGACTGCTGGTAAATATCATGACTGCACAGCACCCCACGTGGTGAGCAGGCTGAGTCTTGCATAGGGGCTCCCCTGGCTGTACATCTAGAGCTTGGAAAATAGCAAAACCCCACACACTCCCCAGCATCTCCACCTACTATCTGCAGCCACTTCTCGGCTGAGCTCAACTAAAATACTTTCAGCTGAAAAGCAAAGGTAGCAAAAACTCCAGGAAGTGGTCTTCGCATCCAGGACGCAACTCAGAGTCTGTAAACTTTGACTCTCTGTTTTTCTTCTTTTTCCACCAATTTATTTGTTCATCCAGCAGCTGCGTAACTGCCAATGTGTTCACCTTGCCCGCTGCCTAGACACAGCTGATACGTCAAGACAGGGGAATTGCAATAGAGAAAGAGTAATTCACTGCAGAGCCTGCTGTGCAGGAGACCGGAGTTTTATCATTACTGGAAGGATCACAGTTTTTCAGGACAGCTTGGTGGGTGGGGAAAAGCCAGTGAGCCAGGAGTGCTGATTGGTTAGGTAGGAGATGAAATCATAGGAAGCTGAAGCTGTCCTCTTGTGCTGAGTCAGTTCCTAGGTGGGCCACAAGATCAGATGAGCCAGTTTATCAATCTGGGTGGTGTCAGCTGATCCATCAAGTGCAGGGTCTGCAAAATATCTCAAGCAGTGATCTTAGGAGCAGTTTAGGGAGGCTCAGAATCTTGTAGCCTCCAGCCACATGATTCCTAAACCATAATTTATAATCGTGTGGCTAATTTATTAGTCCTACAAAGGCAGTCTAGTGCCCAGGCAGGAAGGAGCTTTGTTTTGAGAAAGGGCTGCCATCGTCTTCGTTTTAAACTAGAAACTAGAAACTAAGTTCCTCTCTAAGCTAGTTCAGCCTACACCCAAGAAGGAATAGCGCAGCTTAAGGGTTAGAAGCAAGATAGAGTCGGTTAAGTTAGATCTCTTTTACTGTCTCGGTCATTATTTTGCAAAGGCGGTTTCAGCTGCACAAGCTGATTCTCAGAATTCTTGCAGATTTGATCCTCTTAACTTCATTAACTAGCCTGCCAAGTTATGCTGTTAGTTATGAGTTCTAAATTTCTTTTCAAAGAATCAACATTGTCAGTATGTTCGATTCTTTGCCTTCTACTTTTAAACTTCCTCCTAAAGCAATCTTTTTCGATTACTGCTCCACCCTGACTCATTTCAATCACCTGCTCCACCCTGACATTCCAATTACCTGCTACCTGCTGGGCCCTGACTCATTCTCCACCCTGCATAACCATTTTTTCCCGCTAAACCACTCAGCCCCGTCACTCTCTTTAAATTAGCCAATTGGAATTAGTTCAGCCTGTACGGTCTCTCCCTAGCCAATAGGGGAATGGCACAGCAACAGGGGCCACGTGCCTCAGGGATAAGAAGTCTTTCCCCTCCCTTGTCCAGGTGTGCGCTCACCATTGCTCCATCTGTAAGGGTGCACCCTTCTATAGAAGTACATTGTCTGGCTGAGAATTAAAAAGAAAATTTTATATTCGAGTGCTATTTCTTTTGCGGCACCAAAACTTTATAACACCCATCTCAGAGTTAGGGAAGCCAATGGTCAGTAATGTTAGTTAAGCTCAGGTGACTAAGAAGGTGAAAAGCTGGGGCAAAAACAGGTCAAACTTGAGGGCCAATGTTGTGTCCCCAAGATCATAGTAGTGAATTGCTTACCATGTGTAAGGCTGTGGGAAAATATAGAAAACTTTTTTTTTAATGGTCCCTGTCCTTAAACAGATGGAAAAAGAAACCAAAAATGCCCACATATAATTCAATTGAATAAACATTTCTTAACAATTAAATCTAAATGATAGAAGTGGGACTTGAAATTGCAATGAAAGTTTAAATGGATTCTTAAACTATAAGAGGCACGCTCTAAGAAAAAAGTTAACATAAAATTAAAATTCCAAATTATTTTGGCAAAACTGGAGGGACGTGATCACTATTTCATTTGTGTAATTATTGGAGAGATATGTTTAACTACGTATATTAAATGTAAACACAAGTAGAATATAAATTCATATTAGAACTTCTAATTCACTGTATGAAGAAAAAGGAATCAACTGTATCAACTTAACAAAAATAAGTAAAGCAGAAATGAGGGAACCAATAGAAAGTGTAATAAACAGAAAGCATAAAATTAAATGGCAGGAGTGAGACCAAATCTCCTGGATGCCAAATTCATGTGAGAGGGTTCAATTCCACTTTGAAATGATAAAGGTCCTTGGGGATAGGTTGGAAAAACAAAAATCCAATTATATGCAATTTATAATAGATGGACCTAAAACAAAATGACACAGGAAAGGTGAAAACAATTGGATGAGCAAACATATATCAGACAAAAGCAAACAAAAAGAAACATGGGTAGAGATATTAAGGGCTAAGAATAGAATGTTAGGCCAAAATTTAAACAGTTTAAAGGCAGGATATTCTTAATGATAAAAGGGCACTCCATGAAGAAGTAGCTATAGTCATGAAAATGAATGCGGTGAGCAATCTACAAGGTAAAGTCTCTTAGAAATGCAAGGCAAATTCAATTTTAAAAAAAAGGACAGTGAGAATCCAAAACACCACTCTTCAAATTTTGTAGATTAAACAGACAAAAGAAGGAACAAGTATAGACATCATTTTGGCAGCATCATTATCAATCCTGATTTAATAGATATGTAGAAAGAGAACCATGTACACAAGGGAAAATATATTCTTTATTCCCATAGAAGATTTAAAAATAGGGATCATGTACTTGGCCACATATTTTTTTTCTAAAAAGTTAGTATTTTACAGGTCATGCTAATTGACTATAATTAAACAAATTCAGAAGCTAATAATTAACAGATAAGTGAACAAACAATTGTAATCATTGGGAAAACCTGAAAATTATCCTTTAAATAACTTGGGAATTTTTTTTTTAATTATTAGAAATAAAATGACAAAATTGCCAGGCTCAAGCCTGTAATCCCAGCTACTTGGGAGGATAAGGTGGGAGGATCGCTTGGGCTCAGGAGTTTTAGATCAGCCTGGGCAACAAAGTAAGATCCCATCTCTAAAAAAATAAAAATAAAAAAATTAGCCAGATGTGGTGGTGCACGCCTGTAGTCCCAGGTGCTCAGTAGATTGAGGTGTAAACATAGCTTGAGCCCAGAAGTTCAAGGCTGCAGTGAGCTATAGTCACACTACTGCACTCCAGCCTAGGGGAAAGAACAAGACCTTGGTCTCTAAAAAGAAAAAAACAAAAAAGATAAATTATTTAGGCTAACAAAATTAGATCACTTCTTTTCAAACTCTTTGGGATATGGCTAAACCCATACTTAGAGGAAAATTCATAGTCTTAAATTATTTATTAATAACTATTAGTAAGATTTAAAAACGAATTACACAAGTAATGAGCACATGAGAAAATATTCAACATCATCAATCTTCCGAGAAATTTAAACCATGATAAAACACCACTACATACCTGCTTAAATTGATAAAATGAAAAAGATAGACATCGTGTAATAGAAAAGATAGATACCATTAAAGAGGATGTTGAGTAACCAGAACTCTCGTACTTATTGGTAAGAATGTAAAACGGTGTAACCAACCTTGGAGAACTGTTTGGCAGTTTCTTAATAAGTTAAATGTACATCTACCCTATAAGGCTGAAGTTTTACTTCTAAGTTTTTGTGACTTAATTAATTATTTAAAAGTGTTTAAAATGGGGCCTGGTACACAGTATAGGGTCAATAACTAATAGCCATTATTATTTCAAAAGAAAGCAGTGTGTGGCTTATACTCTAGGTGATTTGGTAAAGTCAAGCTCTTGTTCCCTGTTAGAAGGTCTTGTAGTTTAACGACAAGATCACTTACCAGTAGTGTGAGCACCCCACCCTCATTAGGAGAATTTACTTCTGTCTTTTTCTATGAACAGTAACAGAAAACATCTTAACAGCGATAATACCCACTAGGCCATCTGAGCCAGAAAACAGGTGTAAAACCTACATGTCCTATTGCCATTTCCTCCAATCTCCTTTCCCAAAATGCAGGAACCAGCTGAGGGCAGAAGATCAATGCTGAGGGGCACTGGCAAGTCTCTTGTTCATCTGCAAGCTGAAAACATTTCGCCTATGCCCTTATCTGTGAATATCCATCCATGGAGGGCATCACGATGTAGAGAAAGCAGCCAGTACTTGGGTGGAGTCCACCCGGGTCTGAATTCCAGCACGGTAGCCTGGGCCAGTCCCTGCACACCAGACCACCACCTTCCCCATTGGGAAAACCAAGAGGATGACAGGCACCTGAGATATTTCACCTAAAGCAGCCTCCAGGACATGGCGTGTGATACATTTTAATTCCCTTGTTTAGTCAAATCTTTCCACGTTGCGAGTATCTCCTTTGAAATTTTAATTGCCTGTGTTGTTTGAATTTTGCTTACAATGAGCATGTATCACTATATAATCAGAAGAAACAACAAAAACCCCCCACTACATGGGGGGAAAAAAAAACACAATTACTCTGGCCAAATAACCTTCTAAGCATTGATCAGCTAATCCCTTAATGAGGCAGACTGGATAAGGGTGTATGGGATGGGCAGTCAATGAAAACTGTCAACAATAATAGCAACAACACCTTACAGCTGCATAACACTTGTCCATTTACAAGGCACTTTCAAGCATGTAACTTTGATTTATTCTAACAACAAAGCAGCACAAGCTCTTCTTCCTTCCAGGTATCTACCCTCCCCTCCCTTACTGCAGGGTTCTGTGGCCCCATCGGAGAAGCTGTCAGAGGCTGTTTCAATAGACACAACTTTCTCTCCATTACGCCATCCTCCATCCTGCTCTGTATTCCTCCAGAGCACTGATCACTACCTGAACCTAAATACATAGAGATCTATATTTATATATTTATTTATCTAGATAAATCTAGCACCCGGTATGTGTTAAGAATTAAAGAAAGAGGAAAGAAACATGAAAGGTGGCTCAACAGTCAAGGACAGGTTTATTTTAGAGAAACCAAACCTGAAAGTGGCTTCTGGCCAAGTTAGGTCAGAGCCCACTCTCTTACAAACTAAGGGTTTTTAAGGATTCAGGGTGGGAGAGTTTCTCAGAGGCTTGGACTGCTTCTGTGTCTCTTTGTTGTGCTTCTCTGGGAAGGAGAGTTTTGTGTCTGTTCTCATATATCTTTCTGCAGCTGCAGACATACCCCTGAGTCTACTTTTAGCTTCCCTATCTTAGTGCACCTGAAGGGAAAGGAATGTGCTTATTAAGGCCCACTGTTTTACTGGGGCCCACCGTATGAGGGTGAAGTTTGGCAGTTACCCAAGAGACTCTCCCCCTACCTCCCTCTGTGCCCAAGCTGTCTTATCTGTGTTTTACTGTCTGCTCTTTCTTGTTGCCTGTTGTTAGAAGTTATTTCCTTGAAATGCGTGAGGCTAGAAAGGGAGCTGGAACGTAAAGTGGCAGTGTTTATCTGAGATGACGGTGCTCCTGCTCTGTCAGTAGGTATGTAGCCTATCTCCCCTACCAGAATGCAAGCTCTGGGAGATACAGAACTGTGTCTGTCTTACTTGCTGTTGTATCACCAGGTGTACACAGCAGGCACTCAGTAAATTTGCACTGTGTGAATGCATGGCTGTGATAGGCGACCTCTAGGATGGCCCCCAATGATCTCTCCTCATGGAACCCATCCCCTTAAGGTATTTCCTCTCCTTAAGTCCAAGCTGGACTGAGCAACTCTGTTCTTACAAATAGAATACAGCAGAAGTGATGGAAGTCAACATGATAAAGGTCCTTTTCAAGATTGGGTTATACAAGGACATTTGGGAGTGCTTTCAGGTTCTCCCATGCATCACCAGCGTCTCTGTCATGAGAACACTCAGCAGTTCATGGAGAGGCTTGTGTGGTGAAAAACTACTGTGGCCTAAGTTGTGTTCCCCCAAAATTCATACGTGGGAGCCCTAGGCCCCAATGTGACTACATTTGGAGATAGGACCTTCAAAGAGGTAATTAAGGTTAAATGAGGACATGAGGGTGGGGTCTAATCCAGTAGAACTGGTGTCCTTATAAGAACGGGAAGAGATCCCAGGGATGCACAAGCACAGAGAAAAGGCCACGTGAGGACACAGCAAGAAGACAGCCATCTGCAAGCCAAGGATAGCGGCCTCAGGATTCACCAACCCTGCCAGCCCCTTAATCTTGGACTTCCAGGCTCCAGAACTGTGAGAAAATAAATTCCTGTGGTGTAAGCCACCCAGTCTATGGTATTTTGTTATGGCAGCCCCAGCAGACAGGAACCAAGGGTATGCGAGTGAACTTGAAGTTGAGCCTTAAGATGACTGCAATCTTGGCCCATGGCTTGATTACAATCTCATGAGAGACCCAAAGCCAAAGGTAGCCAGGTAGGCTGTGCCCAGATTCCTGACCAACAGAAACCGAGAGATAACAAAATATTTGTTGTTTTAAGTCACTACATTTTGGTGTAATGATGCAGGCATAGGCCACTAATATAGTGAATGAACACTTCCTTGAGTTAGATAAAGACTGCTATTATCATTGGCCCCTGTTCATGGGCAAGAAAGCTAAGCCTCCAAAAGGCAGAGTGACTTGCCTAAGGTCAAACAGCCTGGCAGAACCTGTCAAGGGACAGCAGAGGAAACCAAACATGAAGTTCGGCCTCCGTGCAACTTTTGCTATGGGCAACCCTGCCAGGCCTATTCAGCTGGGGACACCAAGATACAGAGAACATTCCTGAAATACCCCAGAGTGTCACCTTAATGGTCTCCTTGGAGTCTTTGCTGCCAGACAGAGTTGAACAAGAATTGGAGTTTTAACAAAGTTCACCTTGGTGACCTGGCCACATGCAGTAACAAGTTCCCTTGGACATAGTCTAAGAGAACCACCTCCGTCACACCAAACAGTGTGCTACTGAGGCTCACATCAGAAAAAAATCCTAATGTTTGTGGTCTTATCAGAAATTATAACAACAAAGACTTACAGAACATTTACTGTGTTCTAGGCAGTGTTCTAAGCACTTTATTATATTCATTTAATTCTGTGAGGTAATTCCACAACCATCCCCATTTTATAGGTGAGGAAACTGAGGCACCTAAAGGGGCTGAGCAGTTTGCCCAAAGTCGTACAGCTAGCAAGTGACAGAACCAAGATTTAAGGCCAGGTAGTTTAACTCCAGAGTTAATACTCTGACAAATTTTTCTCTAAGTCTTTGCATTATTTAATATCCCCAATATAATAGTAAGTAATTTGCTGGCAAGGCTCTATAACCCAAAGCCTCTCTAGCTTAAAATATCAAAGTGAAAAATAATCACAGCACATGAAGGCATCTTGCCATGCCCCAAGGAGAACCTTTTAGGGGCTCCCCGCTGCCCTCAGAATGGCTGATGAGTCCCCCCCAGGTTCTGACTCCCAGCCTGCGTTCACTACTCCCTCCCCTACTCAAACAGCCTGATTTCCTCTTCACTGTAACCCAGACACCCCACATCCTGTGCCTTCCTGCCTTTGCAGAGGCTCTGCCTGGGAAATCACCTTCACTCATCTCCCTTCCTGCTAAGCACTGTTTATTCTTTACTTCTGGGGAGTTTCACCTTCACACTAGTCAGGAGCCTTAGTCCTGCCCCCACTACCCTGGAAACCGTGGCCCGGTGCTAGTGTGTTATCCCTTCTCACTCCCTCTCCCACTGGACTCTGATTTCTGCAAGGGCATAAGCAGGTTATTTGTCTTTATATTCCCAGCAATTAGCACAGCACCTGGTTCCGATTAAGTACCAGTTTGTTGAATGAACACAAGCCCTCCAAAGAACCTAGCAGCATTGTTTCATTTCTCACTCCAACTGTCTCCACTGGAGGGTCCTGGAGCATAGACCATACAAGGGCTATACTGGAAGGGGCCCAACAGAGACGCCAGTTTAATCCAATCCCTTCAATGAACAGGTGGAAAAACATTGCCTCAACTAGTCAAGGACATCATAGGAGCACAGTGGGGTCAAGTTTCCAGACGTCTAAGCCCCCACCAAACACTCAAAGTCATCTGTATTTGTTTCCTGTTGCTGCTGTGAGAGATTGTCACTATTTTTGGAGGGTTTTTTGTTTTGGTTTTGGGTTTTTTTTTTCTTTTTTCTTTTTTTCTTTTCTGAGCCTTGCTCTGTTACTCAGGCTGGAGTGCAGTGACACTATCTCAGCTCACTGCAACCTCTGCCTCCCAGGTTCAAGTGATTCTCCTGCCTCAGCCTCCTGAGCAGCTGGGATGACAGGCACGTGCCACCTCAACCGGCTGATTTTTGTAGTTTTAGTAGAGACAGGTTTCACCATGTTGGGCAAGCCGGACTCAAACTCCTGGACTGTCACAAATTTAGTAGCTTAAAAACAACACGCACTTATTATCTTACAGTTCTAGAGATCAGAAGTCCAAAATGGATCTCACTGGGCTAACACATCAAGGCGTTGGCCAGGCTGTGTTCACTCTGGAGGCTCTAAGAGTGATTGGCTCCCTGCCATCCCAGCTTCCAGAGGCCACCTGTGTTCCTTAACTTGTGACCCTTTCTTCTTCAGAACCCACAGCATAACATCTTCAAATCTCCCTTTTGAAGGGATCTCTGCTTCTGTCATCTCCTCCTGCCTCTCCTGTCCCCTTCTTTTCCCTGTAAAGACCCTATAATAAGGACACAGGATAATCTCATCTCATGGCCCTTAATTTAATCGAGGCTGCAAAATCTCTCTGCCATGTAAAGCAACATGTTCACAGGTTCTGGACGTGAACATCTTTGAGGAGCCACTGTTCAGTCTACCGCAGCATCCTTATGTTTCTGATGTAAAAACACTCATGATCTGACAGCATCTTCCATGGGCAGGATGAAAACAAAACAAAACAAAACTTCACCAATGTCCAAACATATTTCATTCTCTTTTTCCATTGTCTAAATGTCTAGTTTTGAAGAACTGGTAAAAGTGGTTTATATATACTTATATAAAATATGATATTATATACTAATAACTACAGTCTATTCCTCTGTAACATTTATGTTTTAGGCATGCATTTCTAATATATTAATTCTTCTGATTGATTCCATACAGAGTCTGTAATACCTAATGTGCAAAGAGAGTGGACAGAAGGAAGTAATGTTTACTGAGTGTTGCTATATGTCAGGCACACTGGGTCTTACCTAATGTAAGACTCACAGTAGCCTTCTGACCTTGGCTCTATGATCTCCCATTTCATAGATGAACAAACTAACTCTTAGATGAGGTAACTGATCTAACTGATAGAGCCAATAAGTGACAGAATGGGTTTGAAATCCAGATTTATTTGACTCCAGAACTCATGGTCTTTCCACTAGACCTAGTGGTGTCCCCAGAAAGTTCAACTTTCTTTTAGCTGCCTGGTTTATTGATTGATCCAGAGGAAAAGGGAAAAGAGGGGAAGAGGAGGAAAAGGGAAAAGAGGGGAAGAGGAGAAAAAGAGAGAGAGAAAGAAAGAGAGAGAAGGATGGATAAATTTGGGTGGAAATTTCCATGTGCAAAGCAACTTTGGGGAAGCCTTTCTCGAGGGAGTATGGATGCTGTCCACCAAAATCTGCAATGAGGGCCAAGAGACTGCTGGTTGCTAGGCAACTCCTCTCCCACCACACTCCACATCAATCTAATTAGCAGATTTCACCTGAGTTCCAACAGTTGCTAGGTAACTCTCTGACTGGGGCCTTTTCCTCTCCCCTTCAAGCCACTTCTGATCCCAAAAGCAAAGAAGGGTGTGTTCGTAAAAAAAAAAATCCACTGATGGTATATCTATCTACAAAATTCCCCTGTGCTTTCACTATATCCACCAAGAGTAAGCAAACCCGGGAAATGGAATACAGTGGTTCTGATGTTGCAAAAAAAGGGGATCCATGAGCCAGAGAACTGATACTTTAGGGACAAAAGACTTATGGGACAGGGAAAGGCCAGAGACCAGGCTGAACTATGTTTGTGAACCACTTCAGACAAGAATTCCTATTGGAGACTCTAAAAGGACTGAGCTTGGAGCACCCTGAGAGGGAGGAAGGGAGGCTAATATTTATGGGCACCTGTTATGTACCTGGCAACGGGTTTGATGGTTTCACAAACACCTCATTTAATCTCCACAAAATTTCGGTCACTTGGGTAGCTGTTACCATCTACATTTTACCGATGAGAAATTGCAGTTCAGAAATAGTAAGTAATTTGATCACAATCACTTGCCCACAGGAACTTTAAGTTAAAGGCAGGACTGTCTGACTAAATTTCATGCATGATCTTTCCACTACTCGCTGCACATTCTCCTGTCTCCATGGGGCTATCTCCACAGGATGACAAGTACTATCATTCATTCAATGTAACTTCAGTATTAAAACAGACTACTGCAAATGAAGATACAAGCAGAAAAAAGGTAAATCCCCTTCCCCCGTTCATTGCCAGGGACTTAACATTACCCTAAGGCAGTGAGTGATTCTCAAACTGTTTAATCCCGGTATGCCTTCACAGTCTTAAAAATGAGTAAGGACCCCAAAGAGCTCTTGATTATGTAGGTAACATCTATCAATACTTGCCATATCAGAAATTAAAACTGAGAAATCTCTACAAATGTACACATTAAGTCATCATTAAAGTAACTAATAAACTCATTGCATGTTAACATAAATATCTATTTTTACGTAAAGTAACTTTTTTTTTTTTTTTTTTTGAGACAGAGTCTCACTCTGTCGCTCAGGCTGGAGGGCAGTGGCACAATCTCGGCTCACTGCAAGCTCCACCTCCCGGGTTCATGCCATTCGCCTGCCTCAGCCTCCCGAGTAGCTGGGACTACAGGTGCCCACCACCACGCCTGGGTAATTTTTTTGTATTTTTATCAGAGACGGGGTTTCACCGTGTTAGCCAGGATAGTCTCGATCTCCTGACCTCGTGATCTGCCCGCCTCGGCCTCCCAAAGTGTTAGGATTACAGGCGTGAGCTACTGCACCCGGCCTAAGTAACTATTTTCAAAAAAAATAGAAGAGTGGCACTGTTTACCATCCTTGTGGACTTCTTTGATGGCTGGTTTCCCGGAAGAGTTGGGTTCCTGTGCCTGCTTCCGCATTCAGTCTGTAGCATCGTCACATGCCAAGCATCCCCTGGAACATTTCATTCTCCTCCACTGAACACCGGTGAGTCAATGACAGTAACATAAACAAATAACGTCTTATATTATTATGAAAATAGTTTTGACCTTGAGGACCCTCTGAAAGAAATCTCAGAATCTCCCAGGGCTCCCCAGAACATGCATTGAGAACCACTGCCTTAAGGCATAATAGCTCAAAAGCCCAGAATGCATTCAAAGTTTGACTGTCTTCCTTCTGTTTTTTCAGCCAATTGTTTAAGAAAGCCCACATCTTTCTTGCCTGTAGCATTTTATGGCCCCTGAGAACCCCCAGCTATCCCTCTGGTATGCTGTCTTTGCATGCCATCTGTGAAAAACAAGATTCAGATACTGGCTCCAGCCTGACAGGAATGGTTAGAAATATCAAAACACATAGTTTCTGTGTTCCCAGCAACCTTTCCCCCACCTCTTCTAGTAACTGGTACAGAAAGAAGCAAGAGACCCTCTGGCCTGTGATTGGTAGAAGGGATAGGCGTTGGACTCAGCCAGGCCAATTAGAACCCTTCCCTGAATTTTTTCACCCTGTCTTGCAATTTGTCTTTCCCCCAAGGTATTAGCATGTTATACTGGATCACCAGCTTTATGTTGGTGCTTTACAGTCGTCTGTCCTGCCCTCCCACCTCAACCCCACACTATGATGTCACATGTTGGGAATTCTATCAGATGACTTCTAACAGAGCTTTTAACATTGAGATTCTGCCCCAGGTTTGTTTGCTGAACAAATGTCTCATTGCCCCTGAAAAATCTCATCTTGGCTGCCCATCAAAGTCCACAGCCTGGAACACTGACAGGCATCTCTCTGCTTCCTCCCATCCTCCCATGCGCTTACTCAAATTCCTTTTCCAGAGACTCAAGCCTTCTCTGCTTTCACAGCAGTGGCAAAGCAGCTCAGGATGTATATATGCAGCTTCCCATCTTGCAGCTAAGTGCCATGGTATAACATGCCTTTTGTCTTTGTGTGAGCCATTCCTTCTGCCTGGAAGTCAGCTCAACACACTTTAGCAAACAGTTATTGAGCACTTACTATGTGCCGGACCCTGTACTGAAAATACAGAAACATAAAAGACAGTCCTGATCCTCAAAGAGCTCGCATATAGGAGGGAAGCTGAGACATAACCAATAACTACAATAAGAGCTAGTTGATAAGATTTATGTGTCACCTAGGACTCTTACAGTACAAATGATAGAAAAGGCACCCAAAACTGGCTTAGGCAAAAAGAAGGATTATTGGTTTTCCCAATGGACAAATCTAACAGATGTTAGCTTTGTGCTGTTTTTTTTTTTTTTTTTTTTTTCACTTACCTCTTCCACCCCAGATCCATTCTCTGCCCTTCTCTGCTGTGTTCTGTGTCTGGAAGGCTGACCTTAATCTCTGGCTTTGATTGTTGTGTCCAGTCGATGCAGGTGCCAGCAGAAGATGAGAAGGCTCCAGGAGGGTACGGTCAGAGCATTTGCCTCCCCCAGCCCATTCCCACTTCCTGCCTGCATCATCACAGTCTGCCAACAGCTGCATTCCTCTACCACCACCACCACCCCTCTTCCATGGCTCAGCTCCTGTCAGGCTCTGGTGCCACTGCTCCCTTCCCTCACCCCTTCAGGACTATGGGTACTAATAGCTTCCCATTGTTGCTAGTCCCTGAGTGATTCACTGTGCTTTCTCATTCCCCTAATCCTCCTTCCACACCTCTGCAAATACTCCTGGCATTAGCCTTTCTTCAATTATGTCCTTTTGTGTATTCCATCTGTTTCCTGCTGAGAATCTGACATAAGTTTGATGCAGAGGCCCAAATGATGACATCGAGAACTGGTTTCTTCTTTAGGTTCTGCTATACCCGTCGGTTCAATTCTCAGGCAAGTTCTCCCCTCCTGGCAACAGGGTGGCTATTGCTGAATAGAGCCTCCTATCCTCGAGCTGTCAAGATCCCAGGCAGTGGAAAGAGGGTATCTCTCTTTCCTGTAGCATCCACTAAATTCTAGTCACCTGCCCACCCCTCAACCAATCACTGTGGCTAGAGGAATTCAGTGGTCCGACATGCCAGGCGTGGCCATGGGATCCACCCCCAAAGCCAGCAATGGAGCCATCTTCATCTAACACCTGTGGCCTTAAGCATGAGGAAGGAGTAGACCACAGGAAATTCTAGGTGCTGTCACCAAAAGAAGGAGGAATGAGCCTGGGTGGCCCCAAAACAAGGAATTTCACTTCAGTGCGTCACAAAAGAAAGAACCAGGTGGAGATAGAGAGATGAGAGGAGCCACCAGTAATAGAGATTGTCCCTCTGTTGATTATGCCAGAATGTTCATGTCCCCCTTTTACTTCAAAGGTTATTCTCAGCCTAACATGCTCACTATTACTCCCCAAGAGGGTGAGACACCTTTGCATATTCCTCCATGATTCTCTGGACCATAGACTTCTCCCAGAATACTCACAGAAATATGTCTGCTGCCACTTCATTTCAAATTCATAAACATAAACTAATCCAAAAGCTGAAGTTGAGGCATATGCCAAACCTCATCAGACTTGGTGACTTCTTTCAAAATTTTCATAATATGCATGGATATGTGTGAACTTCCAAGCAATAAGTTGTAACAGATATGCCCTTTTATTCCATTTAATGCAGCAAATAGATTGCATGCTGAAGTGGGAGCATTTTGTAAATTGAAAAGCACCATACAAATAGCAGACATAATTAATGCCATGTTTAAGCAATATGCTGGGCCCTGTCCCACCTGCTCAGCCCTGTAAGACTGCAATCCCAGCCTCCATGCCCGGCAGCCAGTACTACCAATGGTAGGTGCTTCACATCCACTATCCAACTTCCAAACAGTCTGTTCCACTACCCTACATCCCAGCCTGCTGCAAATCACAAAGCCTTGTGACCTCATTACTCTGGGTGTCCTCCCTCTTCAGACTTGAGCCTTCCCAGGTAGGACCTTGTCTCCACTCCTGCCCAGTTAAGTCTCACCCTGGCTGCACTGTCTCAGACCACACGATAGAGGGCCTCCCTCTGATCCAGGATGGGCAAATACTCCCTTTCAAGATGCAGTTGGTTCTGGTGTCCTCCTGACCCTTCAGAAAGAGAGTGCACAACTCTGAAGAATCCTGAGCCACCGTCCCTGAGAACAACACGTCGATTATCTTCCAGGGTGCTCCCGATATCAAATGCGGGGAGAGAGTGAGATACGGCAAGCCCCTAGAAAGAACTTTTGATGGTGAGACACTGGCACACGTATCCATCAGTGCCTTACAGTCTAAAACAATGGCTGATAATCTTGTGATCAATTAAATCTGATTCCTCTCTCGCCAATTTGTTGCCCTTCCGCACTTTCTCCTCCCTCAATTTGGATATCGATATCTGTGGCCATACAACTGAGATGTGAAAAGCAAAAATTGTAGGATGACATGACCTATTTTCAAATGTAGGCACTGTCCCTTATCAGCCGTGTAACCTCAGGCAATTCACTTAACCTGCCTGAACCTCACTGGTAAAATAAGGATAACCATTCTGCTCTACCCACCTCATCAATGCCTGCAGATTAAGTGAGACTGTGAGTAGAACACAGTAGGTGCTCAAAAAAGAGATGTGTGAACTATTACTATTTTATCATTATCATTACTGTATTGGTCTGTTCTCACGCTGCTAATAAAGACATACCAAGACTGGGAATTTATAAAGGAAAGAGTTTTAATTGACTCACAGTTCCACATGGTTGGGAGGCCTCACAATCATGGTGGAAGGCAAATGAGGAGCAAAGTCACATCTTACATCGTGGCAGGCAAGAGCATGGCCAGGGGAACTCCTCTTTATAAAATCATTGGATCTCATGAGATTTATTCACTCTCATGAGAACAGTACAGGAAAGACCCTCCCCTATGATTCAATTACTTCCAACCGGGCCCCTCCCACAACACATGGGAATTATGGGAGCTATAATTCAGGATGAGATTTGGGAGGGGACACAGCCAAGCCATATCAATGACTATTAATAAAACTTGAGAGGACATAAGTCCCATTTTTCCCCTTCCAATAATCATACAGCACCCCCCAAATCACCCCTCAAATATAGTCACCTACTTCAACCAAGCTCACGTTCCTCCCTGACCACCAGGGCACTGTTTGCCTCATATATTTCTCTTTAAAAGTATCATTACTTGGAACTCAACTCTCCATAGAAACCCAGAGAATAAATAGAAGCAGCAGGTTTTCAGTAGTTTCCACTCTGACTGCTTCAATTAAATAAACTCCACACAACTCTTCCATTAGCATGTGGGTGGAGAAGCCGGCAACGTCTCAGCGACCCTCTCTCCGGGGTTCACTTAGACCATCCAATTATTTTCAGCCAATAACATCTCCTTGGCTGGTCTTGTTACGAGTAACCTGTGCCAATGTCTGCATGAAGAGATGTGGTTGGGACAAGTCTGCTGTAACCTTCACATCTCTTACAAGTGCTGAAATTATAAATGTGTTTCGAATCATGAAATTCTTTATCAAGTACTTTTTTTTTCTTCCAGTGTTTCTCCAGCATCTTCTATTAGCAGACTCTTGAACTTATAAAAAGATGAACGATAAATAAATGGAAATAAGAATCCTCAGCTTGGTTGAGAACGTACGAAATATAATCTATATAAGGAAAGTCCTGTGCCTGGTGGGGCACTCCACGAGTCGGTGTGCACGAGGCAGAGTCCCTACATCTTTCGCCATGAAGGCTTTCTTCAGGGCCACAGGTAGCCTGCTCTCTTGTTCCCACCAGATACAGCCAGGTAGCCTCTCAAAGATGTGGCTTGGCTGGCTGCCAGAGGAAGAGATTTCACCGCAGTGAGATGAAGTTGCTGAGGAACAAGAAGAGAAACCCTGGCTTTGGTGTCAGTGAGAGATGTGGGGAGTGAAGGATGAGAGTGCCCAGAGTCCACACCTGCTGCAAGGGGAGCAGTTCTGCATTGGATTTAGAAAGCTTGAGGGTGATATAGAAAAGTGCCACCTCTCTACCAAGGAAAACAATGAAGTAGTCTGAAAGAATGATTCCAGTTTGCAAAAACTAACATGTAAGACTCTCCAAAGCAGATTGTTGAAAGAATAAAAGCCAGTTGCAATTTATCTACAGTATTCCACGCATGGAAAAGAACACATAAGCACATGCAAAACAAAACTATGTATTTCTATTGATATATATATATATAGAGAGAGAGAGAGAGAGAGAAAGAGAGAGAGAGTGAGAGAGTACATGTGTAGAAAAACATCTGGCATGTTAAACACCTAACTATTAATAGCAGAGTCCTGAGAGAAGACTGGGTTTGGGGTCGGGGGGAGAAAACTCAGATCCCATTTCTAATTTTTGTATTAAGCTCATTCTGATTTTCCCCATTCTGCATGTGGGCAATTTGAGATCTTAAAAATTTGCCCAGAGACCCAGAGAAGTCTCTGGCCTTTTGCATGAACATTGAACATCTTTGTTTTTATACCTGAAGATAATGGTCTTTGCTCCCTTGGTGCACCTGTGCATATAGTAGGTATCGTGTGCACACGCTTCCTCTAGCTAGTGACTCTCAGACGCTGCCATCTCAGTGCTTTCTCGGGTACTCTTGCTTCTGTGGCCACATCAGCATCTCTGCATCCTGACTATCCCTACTGTGGTCAGATCGCACTAAACTCTCTCCAGAATTATTTCAAGAGACTCCTAAGTGGTCTCCCTGCCTTTCTCTAATCTGCCCTACACTTAACTCCAGGGAGAGTTATCTAAACCACAGATTCAGCAACATCACCACTTAAAACTCTTCAATGACTCTTGTCTATTTCCACAACAGTTCTCAACTTCAGGGTGCACCAGAATCATCTGGGAGCTTCTTTAAATGCAGATTTCTGGGTCCCTCCTTCAAAGGCTCTGATTCTGCAAACCCTGATTTTTTTTTTAACAAGCATTTCAGATGATGCTAATGCAAAGACTATGGGGATCAAACTTTGCAAAAAAACTAATCTTAGGCTAAAGAAGCCCTAGTTCCTTAGCATGGCCTTCAGATTCTTTATAACCTGGTGCTTACTTACTTCTCCAGGCTTACCTTGCACCCCCCTCCACACCTCATACGTTTCCTTCCAGCAACACAGAACAGCTTCTTGACCCCCACTTGCTGTTTTGCCCCCAATGCTGTTGTCCTCAGCTATCCCAAAA
Source organism: Rhinopithecus roxellana (assembly GCF_007565055.1). Classification (NCBI taxonomy): domain Eukaryota; kingdom Metazoa; phylum Chordata; class Mammalia; order Primates; family Cercopithecidae; genus Rhinopithecus; species Rhinopithecus roxellana. The sequence continues at coordinate 8,410,352 of NC_044567.1, read as the reverse complement.
GGCTCTCTTTGCTCATCCACCACCACTCTTCATCTGGCGGATGCCTACACAACCTTTAAAACTCAGCTCAGGCATCACCTCCCCCAGGAAACCTTCCCCAACACTCCCAGGTTATGTTACATGCCCCCACCTCATCTGTCTAATAGGTAAGGTACATATCAGGCAAAGCTCTTACTCTGTTCCCTGGATTTCGTAGAATTCCTGAATTCTGAGATCCTTGTAGCAAGTCTGTGTCTTACTTGTCACTTGACTTCCACAAGAGCTAGCACAGAGCTTGGCACACCGTGGGCAGTTATCGGGGCATGCTGTGGGCAGTTACCGTGGTACACTGTTGGCAATGTGCTGATGGTTGGATGAGGCCACAGCAGGGAAAGACTTTTCAGATGACATTTCCTTGAATCCACAAGAGCAAGTTAGCCAAGAGATGATAAACTTGCCCCCAACCCCTCCTCAATCAATGTTTCTACTCAACCTAAACTTTAGTATTTTTCCAGCCTCACACACACACACACAAAACGCATCTAGCAGAAGTTTGGCTCCAAAAAATTCAATAACCACTGCTACTGAGAAACAGGATTTTGCTCAATCCCCTTAGTAAACCAGATAGCCTTATGCTGGGTGAGGTTCTTACTCATCTCACAGTTTGCCACCATTCTAACTTCTGACCCTACCCTCACTACCAAATGATTTTTATTTTCTGGAAAATACTCACAAGGGCCTTACCTCTAGAGAGTAATGGCTATGCTTAGGGGCAAAAGTAAAGAAAGAACTTTCCCTCTCTCCTTGCCCACAACGTGGGTTTGGAGGTCCCTCATGAGTGACTCCATGAATGTTCACTCATTCCTGAAGGATTTGTACTAATCAATCATAACCCTGTTTGATCCAGGTTACCAGTTTCTGACTTGCTGCTGTACACTGGACATCACTAAAAGGAGATAGGGAATGCATTCCCAAACTTACTTGACAGACTGTCTCAAAGGACTAGTGTCCCCTGAAATACATTTTGGTAAATGCTGCTTAAGAAACGACTCAATCTTGAGATTTGCTCAACAAATGCGCCAGATATTCCAACACATTGTCTTAGGATGCGATGCTTCATTCCATTTCCAGGGCAAACTATGGAGTTGGGGTAGAGGAAAGAATGAACCTCATTTAATCGGGATGACTTCATTTCCCTGAGACTTCTGAGGGAACCCAGTCCGTCAGAAAAGGTGAACAGTAGGAGGTACTGTAGAGATTATATCCAATGCTCTTGTTTCCCAGCAAAGAAATGTAAATGCCAGATAGCTGGGAAAAAAAAAAAAAGGTACCTAACTTCACAGCCACACAGTCATAGAGCTAGGATCCAGAACAAAGTTCTAACTCAAATTCAGAAGTCTTTCCACTACACCATGCTGCCTTCAAATCATTTCTTATATCTGTAAGATATATAATACTTTCACCTCCACTGCAGAAAAACAATATGTAGTAATGCCATTGGGTGGTTAATGCATCCTAAGTAGGTAATGTACTTCTATAAGATCTCCCTAGATCTGTCCTCTCTGTTTCAAAGACCCTTTCACAGCCAGTCACAATGGCTCACGCCTGTAATCCCAGCACTTTGGGAGGCCAAGGTGGGCAGATCACTTGAGGTTAGAAGTTCAAGACAAGCCTGGCCAACATGGTGAAACCCCCTCTCTACTAAAAATACAAAAATTAGCTGAGTGTGGTGGTGTGCACCTGTAATCCCAGCTACTCGAGAGGCTGAGGCACAAGAATCTCTTGAGCCCAGGAGGCAGAGGTTGCAGTGAGCTGAGATCATGCCACTGCACTCCAGCCTGGGTGACAGAGTGAGACTCTTATCTCAGAAAAAAAAAAAAAAAAGCAAAGACCCTTTTACAACCATCCCTTTTTTCCATCTCAATCTCACTACTATCAAGTGATTTTTAAATTCTAGAAATTATACACTAAGCACTGGAAGGCAGTGCTTACCATTTGGGGCAGTCAAATAAAGCCTTCCCCTCACTCTTTATGTATCACATGACTTTGGAAGTACTTGATATTCAAATATTGCTAATTCTAATAATGTCTCCCTCAAAGCTCTTTCTGACCCATGGAACTATTCTGTCTTGATTGTCCCATCCACAACCAAATTTCCTAAAAAATGATGTACTATCTGTCACATATTCACATACCATTCACTCTTTTTCATCCAATCTGGCAAAGTATCAATAGTTGATGGGTTTAATTCACTCACATTTATTGTTGTTGATATATGTGGACTGGGTTTCTGCCATCTTACTTTGTGCTTTCTATTTATTTTAATTTACTTTTTCTTTGCTTCCTCCTTTTCTTGTACTACACTGTCAGGAGCTGAGAGAGATTGTGTTTTTGTTATTAGAAAAAGAGGGAATGAATACTGAGTAGGAAAAGTGAGAATTTTACCACATGCTGTTCAAATAATTTAAAACTAACTTTTTCAGGAGCACTAATTACTCATGAACATGACATTAATTGCAAATCTTTCTTGTCTATTCATTATAGTAAAGCTAACAGACCTCTAATTTTCTAACATTTCACAATATGTTTTATTTCTCCTCTATTTGTTTAAAATTTAGGCCAGGTGCAGTGGTTCACATCTATAACCCCAGAACTTTGGGAGGCCAAGACAGGCTCTTGAGGTCAAGAGTTCGAGACCAGCAGGATCAAATGATGAAACCCTGTCTCTACTAAAAATACAAAAAATTTGCCAGGCGTGGTGGCGCACACCTGTAATCCTAGCTACTTGGGAGGCTGAGGTGGGAGGATCACTTGAGCCAAGAGTTAGAGGTTGCAGTGAGCCGAGATTGCACCACTGCACTCCAGCCTGGGGGACAGATGAGACTCTATCTCAAAAAAAAAAAAAAAAAAAAAAAAAAAAATTATTATTTTAGTGGCTACCCTTAAAATTTTACTAGAAATACTTAGCATAACAAAGTCTAAATTATTCAGTATCTTAAATCCATCCACGCTTCAATAAGACAAGGGCCTTAGACTACTTCATTTTCAGTCACTGCCTCCCAATATATGTGTTCTTATCATCTAGCATTTTAGCTCTGTCCTTTTTGTTTTCTCACAAATTTTACCTTATCATCATCATCTTCATCACCATTCATCATTATAAACAGACAATGCTTATTTACATTTACTGACATGTTTTCTGATCACTCACCATTCCTTCTTACATCTCAGGTATTTTTCCTGGATCATTTTCCTTCTGAAGTCCAAGCCTTCAGAAGTTTCCTTAGTGAACGTCTGCTGGTGATAAATTCTGGGCTTTTGTTAATCTGAAATTTTGTTTTGTAGTCTCATTATTACTGTATAGATAATTCTAAATTGTTGGTAATTTTCCTTTGGCACTTTGAAGATATTATTCCATTGTCTTCTATCTTTTGTTGTTGTTAGAAAGTCCACCATCAGTCTAATAGCTGCTTCTTTGTTCATGATCTGTCCTTTTTCTCTAGTTGCTTTCAAGATTTATCTTCATTTAGGGGCTCTGCAATTTCACTATACTAGGTCTAGAATAGATTTATTTTTATTTATCCTGAATGAGATTTGTTTTGCTTCCTGATTAAGAATAACTTTTATCAGTTACAGAAATTATTTCTTCAAATATTTCCTCTCCCCCATTTTCTCTGTTATCTCCTTCTGTGATCCTGATAAGACATATGTGACACATTCCCATGGGATTCTCAATGTCTCTTGTCTCTCTTTACTATTTCTCAATTATTTATCTCTTCATGCTTCATTATTTATAATTTTTTAGACCTATATTCCAGTTCACTAATTCTCTCTTCATCTTCCTCTTGTCTATTGTTTAACACATTCACTGAGGTTTTAATTTCAACAATTACATTTTTATTTCTAAAATGTCTATTCTCCACCTTTTAAAATCTGCCTGACATTTTTATGACTTCTTGTTTCTTGCTCACAGTTCATTTCATCTTTTGTATCTTTAGACATTTCATATTTAGTTGCCTTATATTTTATATCCAATATTTACAATATTTGAAGTCCTTGGAGATCTAAATCTCTTATTTCTAGTCTACTAATTCCCATTTATAGTGGTTTGTTTCCTGTATGTTTGGTAATATTTTTACTGTAGGCTTATATTTTATAGAATATAAATTCTGAGGAATTCTGAATTAGGAATTCTGAGGGCCTAAACTGCCTATTCCTCTAGGCAGGACATGTTTACTCCTGTCCGATTCAAGGGACCCTACTGACTGGGTCTTGACCCTTTCAGCTCCTCTCCTTTGCCAAGGTTTCAAGATCTAATCTCCCATTTGCAGAGCTGATATTATATCTGCCTGTCAAGAAGTCCCCCTGTTTGAGTTTGCTTATTGCTCACAGTTCCCTCCTTCCTGATCTGTGTTTAATTCTCTGATTTATGAAAATTTTTTATTTGGCTTTGTTCTTCCTCTTGGTGATTTCTCTTCTTTTCAAAAGTAAGATATTAATTAATTATTAAAAATTAAGGCCAGGCATGGTGGCTCACTCCTCTAATCCCAGCACTTTGGGAGGCTGAAGTGGGTAGATCACTTGAGCTCAGGAGTTTGAGACAAGCCTGGGCAACATGGCAAACCCAGTCTGTACCAAAAGCACAAAAAATTAGCCAGGCATGATGGCATGCATCTGTGGTCCCAGCTACTCAGGAAGCTAAGGTGGGAGGATTGCTTGAGCCTAGGAGGCTGAGGTTGCAATGAGGCGTGATCCTGCCACTCTGTCATCCAGCCTGGGTGACAGAGTAAGACCCTGTCTCAAAAAAAATTATTAAAAATTATAGTTGATTGTATTTAGCATGAAGGCCTTTCATAGCATTTTGATGCTTCAGCCCAATGTAGTCTGGGTCTGACCACCTCACTCCATTATAACTCTTCTCACAAGTCATTGGCAACCACATATCATGTCCAGTGGCTTCCTCATTCCAGCATTCATTCAAATTGACATCTTTGTAGCATTTGTTAATATTAGCCACTAATGCCTTGTTAAAATTCTGTGCTCCCTTGGTTTTTGCCACAGCTCTCTCTACCTCCTCCACCTCTGGTTATTCTATTTCTCTGATTATTTCTCCTCTATCTTTTCACTGACTCCAATTCCTCTATCAAAGCCTTAAATAAATGCATTCCCCCAGAGTCCACTTCTTTACTTTCGGTCATGTTCTCTTCCTGGCCTCTCAAAATCACTTCTTGGTATCAATTAATGCCCATTCAAACTTATCCATCCAAATATTCATGATGCCTAAACCCATATCAGCAGCCCAGGCTCTCACACAAATGCCATTCACAGACCTGCCTGAGTCCCACTAGCATCCCAAGCTGACTACATCTAAAATGAAACTTATTCCACCTACCCACAATTGTTAAAAAATTGCTCTTTGTCGTTTGTCCTCTATCTGTGGTGATAGCATGTCCATTCCTAACGTCGTTCAAGCTAGAAGTCACACTACCCTTGACTTCGACTTTCCCTCCCCCCATGAGGTATCTTTGTCAATTCTTCCTATCTATCACAACTGCTATTCCCTTGATTCAGATCTTCATTTTATCTTGTCTGGATTCTATCAATAGCTCCCTAACTCATCTTCCCCACCCTCCTCACTCCATCTTCATGGTGATATTACCACAATCTGATCACATTATCTTCCTTCCTTGACTAAAAAATTACATTTATGATGACTATAAATACTACTTAAAGTTTCCAAAATTTTATGATATAAAAAGTAAAAGGCATAGAAGATATATAGATACACTAAAAATATGCAAAAGAATAGATATGTGTAAAAGATAGACATAAAAATACACCAACTAGTAGTTGGATTGAGGTGATAAAATTCACCATAGATTTTTCTCTTTTGCCTATTTTTCAGAATGAGGTTATACTACCTTTTCAACTGAAAAAATAAACTTATTTTTTTAAATTAAAACTCTGATGCGTTCCCATCACCTACAGCAGAATTTTCTAAAGTGCTTTGAGCTGTTAACCTGTCTTAGGTGAAGAAAAACAAAAAGGAAGCTTGATGATCAAATAACTTTGGGAAATACTTGATAGACAAAGTTAAACAGGTCTCTTTGCTGCATGATTTCGTGGGGTTTTTGAATTATTAATGTTCATTATGAATCTTCAAATGGGGACAAGAGTATTCAGTGATACCCAAAGTGATTTCATCTTTAAACCCTATTTCTGCAGAATATATCAAAGGACAGAACACTTTTTTGGAATCTCTTTCCTGTAGGAAAAAAGAATGTAACCTACGAAGCTTTTCATAGCCTGGCTCTGCCCACTTCAGACTCCTCCCCCACATCCTCTCTTCCCAGTCTGTATTAGGTTTCTATTGCTGCTGCAAAAATGACCACAATCGTGGTCTTATACTTCTGGAGGTTGGAAGTCCAACACAAGTCTCACTGAACTAAAATCCAAGGCAGGATTGTGCTCCTTTCTGAAGGCTCTGTGGGAGAATCCCTTGCCTTGCCTCTAGTGTTTCTGGAGGTCACCCACACTCCTTGGCTTATGGCTCCTTTCTCCATCTTCAAAGCCAGTTAAATTCAGAGTGAGTTGAGCCTTTCTCACCTTGCATTACTCTGACTCCTTCCTCTGCATCCTTCTTCTATTTTCAAGGACATTTGTGACTACATTGAGGACCGCTGGATAATCCAGGATAATCTCCCTATTTTAAGATCAGCTTATTGGCAACCTTAATCCCATCTACAACGTTAATTCCTCTTTGCATGTAAGGTAACATCTTCACAGGTACCAGGGATTAGGATGTGGACATTTGGAGGGCGGGAAGCATATTCTGCCTACCACACCACCTTTTACATTTCCGTACCTTTCTTCCATAGTACCCTCTACACTTTTCACCAAAGCCACCTATTATTCTCAGAGATAAATTTTTTCATACCTCTACTTTCCTCTACCTCTGATACCCATTCCCAGCCTCACCATTGTCTTATCTATCCAGAGCATTCCTACTTATCCATTGAAGTCTTGTTCAAATCTCACTTCCTCTATGAATACCTCCCTGAATCCTCCAAGTACAATGGGACACTCTGGGCTCCTATATTATTTTGTTCATGTCACCCAGATAACACTCATCATACTGTATTGCGTTCATAATAATATAACAGATTATACTAATTAAGCACTTACTAATGTGTCCATCACTGTGCTATGTGCTTCACCCACATTATCTCATTTTCTCTTCACAGCAACCTTATCAGGTAGGCATTATTGACCCTTCGTCTCCTCCTCCAGCCCTAGATGATGAGCATTTACAATGCGTGAACCCTCCATGCCTCCTTCAATTCCACACCATCAACACCTCATTCAAGCTCAGTTCATTTGGATCTGTTTAACTGCACTGCTAGTTCCCTGAGCCAAAAATGGCCACCCTACTAAATGCTGGAATCAAAGCTTTCCTGTAGGTCACACTAAAGGCCTATGACATCTGATCTATCTCAAGTCTTGGGATCAGGAGCAAATATGTCTGAACTTGGTACGTGACAGATCACAATGCAGCCCAGCTGTTCGAAGAGCATCACACAAAGCCCTCGGTGAGCAAGAAAGAACAGCTTGTAAGGCAAGTGCTGCATCAGAAGCAGATTTCTACTGTAGCACCTGCAGACACCACTGTGGTGTCCAGTTGGTCATGCACCCCTTCTAAAAGAATGAGCCATCCAGGCCTGACACAGTGGCTTACACCTGTAATCCCAGCACTTTAGGAGGTCAAGGCAGGGGAATCACTTGAGCTCAGGAGCTTGAGACCATCCTGGGCAACATAACAAAACCCCGTCTCTACAAAAAATACAAAAATTAGCCAGGCATGATGGTTCATGGCTGGGGGTCCCAGCTACCCGGGGGGCTGAGATGGGAGGACTGCTGGGACCCAAAAGGCAGAGGTTGCAGTGAGTTGAGATCATGCCACTGCAATTCAGCCTGGGTAATAGAGCAAGACCCTGCCTCAAAAAAAAAAAAAAAAAAAAAAAAAACTGAGCCATCCATCACTGGCTGATGATTCAGCCCTTAAATCAACCATGGAATAAATATTTGTTGAGTATAGCCCGTTACATATTAGTATGAAATAAACTCACTGATTAATAAGCACATCAACATATTGAATGGCAACATTTCTTCATATAAAAATAGTTCCTGAAGACATGTCACACTGGGGGCATAGACAATGAATAAAACCAGGCTCCTGCCTGTGAGGATGTCATGGTTTCATAGGAATAACAGACCAGAAAACAAATTTGTACAATTGGGCTGTGATGTAATAATAAAACGCCTGGACAGTTGCTTTATTGCATAAGCCTCAGGTTCCTCATCTTTGCATTGGGGATAATTATAGTATCTACCTCTATAGGGTTTGTGTGAGGATCATAAGAGTTATGCATTTAGGGAGCTCAGATGGACAGGAAGACAAAGGGGGTGTTTTCTTTTGTTTTGTTTTGGTTTGTTTGTTTGTTTGAGACGGAGTCTTGTTCTGTTGCCCAGGCTGGAGTGCAGTGGTGCAACCTCTGCCTCCCGGGTTCAAGCAATTCTCCTGCCTCAGCCTCCCAAGTAGCTGGGATTACAGGCGCCCGCCACCACGCCCAGCTAATTTTTTGTATTTTTGGTAGAGATGGGGTTTCACCGTATTAGCCAGGATGGTCTTGATCTCCTGACCTCGTGATCCACCCACCTCTGCTTCCCAAAGTGCTGGGATTACAGGTGTGAGCCACCGCACCTCTCCACAGGGGGAGTTTTCTATACAAATAGTCTCATCCCAGGGGTGCCCGGAAGGGAAAGGATGGTCCTTGCTGCTCTACCCTAGGGTTTCTCTTTGATGCCAAGTTATGCCGCACATGATGTTAGCCTAAAGAACTTGGGCTGAGCTGTTTACAGCCAGTAATTTTACAATCCTTAACAAAGAAAGTGTAATCAATGGTTACACTTGTGCAGGGTATTTGTGGGGGCTTTGGAGGATGGAGGAGCTTACTGCTTGTATTTATTGTGACTCTAAATCTTTAATAATAAAACAAATGTAAAAAAAAGTTTGCCATCAGACTAGAAGTTCCAATAAACGAAGTGGCAGAAATCAGTGGCTATACATTTTATCATGAGGAAGGTTTAGACTCTGAAGGGTAATAAATAAATGGACAATGAAAAAAATTAAAATAAAGAGTTCAGAACAGGGTCTGGCACCTAGAAAACCCTAATTAATGATGACAATGCACAAAGATCTGTGGAAGCAAAGAAGGGGATAGGTGCTCATGCAGAGCTAGGAGACACTTCCTGGTGATGTTTAGGCTGGGCCTGGAAAGATAAGGAAATGTTTACCCACCCAGAGAAACAGGGGAAGAAGAATTTAGGCTTAAATTTTTAGTTTTGTTTAAGGAAGAAGAGTTTAGAGAAAATAGCAAGGACAAACGCATTAAGATTTGAGCTAGGCCAGGTGCGGTGGCTCACCCCTGTAATCCCAGCACTTTGGGAGGCTGAGGCAGGCGGATCACCTGAGGTCGGGAGTTCGAGACCAGCCTGATCAACATGGTGAAATCCCATCTCTACTAAAAATACAAAATTAGCCGGGTGTGGTGGTGCATGCCTGTGGTACCAGCTACTCAGGAGGCTGAGGCATGAGAATCGCTTGAGCCCCAGAGGTGGAGTTTGCAATGAGCCGAGATCATGCCATTGGACTTCAGTTTGGGCTACAGAGTGAGACTCTGTCTCAAAAAAGAAAAAAAAAAAGATTTGAGCTACAGAAATAATGCTATTTGTCCATCAAACCCATTTCTTTGTCCTCTTGGCACTATCAAGGTCACACAATTGAGTTCTAGCCAATAAAATCAGAACAGAGTGATATAAGATCTGGCTCCTAAAACTTTCTAAGAATCCAACCATACCCTTTTTTTTTTTTTTTTTTTTTTTTTGAGACAGTCTCCCTCTACCATCCAGGATGGAGTGCAGTGGTGTAAGCTCAGCTCACTGCAACCTCTGCCTCCCAGGTTCAAGCGATTCTTGTGCTTCAGCTACCTGAGTACCCAGGATTTCAGGTGTGTGCCAGCATGCCCAGCTAATTTTTATAGTTTTAGTAAAGACAGAGTTTTGCCATGTTGCCCAGGCTGATCTCAAACTCCTGACCTCAAATGATCTGCCCATCTCAGCCTCCCAAACTGCTGGCATTACAGGCATGAGTCACTGTGCCTGGCCTCACCCATACACTTTATCCTCTCATCTCCTGGCTGGATGACTCCAGGGTGAACTTAAAATCACTTGTAGAGATGGAAGGAGCCTGGATCCCTGAGTTATTGCTTGGAGGAGAGCTGCCCAGGAAAGCTGCCAAACCAGGAACGTCACATTAGACTGAGGAAAAGCAGTATATAAAGTTTTATTGTGTTAAGGCACTGATATTTCACAGTGTATTTGTTACCTCAGCAGAGCCTAGCATTACTTACCTTAATACAGTATAAAACCTCATCTTGAGCTTAAACAATAACTAGGAGTTGTTCACTAAAATTTAGATTTGTGTGAGAAAAGGCTGGAAAGGTATTCAGGAATCAATTTGCAAAGGAGCATAAATGCCTCACTAAGGACTTTGGGCCTTGTCCTATAATCAATGTGAAGTTATTAAAGGTTTTGACTAGGGCAATAGCAAAATCAAAGGTGTGCTTTTGAAAGATCACCCTGCAAGGAGGAAGGAGAACCTGGGTGGAAGTGGGGCTGAAAGTGGAAATTCAGTCATTAAAGACCATTAGTTAGTGAGGCCTTGAAGGCAAAGAGTGTATCATGCCCAGCATTGCCCCAGGGCTTAGCCCAGTGCAGGTCCTCAGTGCAGCTGGGTGGATGGAGAGATGGGTGGGTGGTCAGGCAGATGTTATTACAGAAATCCTAGTGAGAGATGATGAGGCATGAACTAGAATGGTGGCAGTGGGGATAGAGAGTAAGGGACAGACGGGAGATGTATTTAAGGAGTCTGAGTGAACAAGGCTTGGGGACCCATTGGCTGTAGAGATGATGAATTTCCAAGAACCATCAAGTTCTGGGTCTTGAAGTCAGAGCCTAGAGGCAGGGAAGATAAACAGTAGAGGAGATCCCTGTCATGAGCCAGGCTTTCAGAAGGACCATCTCGAGACCTGGTCTTTTTCCAGACTTTCAACACATAGTTTCCTACAATCTCTGCAAAAGGTTTTGCATCCCCCACAGAGACAGAGTAATCAAAAGAAGAAGATGTATCCATTTCCTAATATTTCCTGGCTGCTACTGCCAGGGCTCTGGAAGGTCTGTATTCTCCCTTCATTCCCCCTCACTCCTTTCTGTGGAAAGTAGTGTTTTCTCACAAATTCTCTGCCTTAATCTCTCGGGGGTTCCTCACTTTTCTGATTCTGTGATTCCTCATTTTGAAATTCCTCCCACCTTAGAAGTCAATGATGTTCTATGACAGGAATCAATAAACTTTTTCTGTAAAGATCCAGAGATAAGATATTTTAGGCTTTGTGGGCCGTGCAGACTGCCACAACTCCTCAACTCTGTTGTTAAGCCATAGATAATATGTAAAGGAATGAGCATGGCTGTTTCCCAATAAAACTTTACTTCCAAAAACAGGCAGTGGGCCAGATTCAGCCTGTGGGCCACCGTTGGCCAACCCTGCCATAGACAGACCCAAAGCCATATTGGAGTGAAAACCACAGCCAGAAAGGAGAAGACCCAATCCCTGGTCTTCTTTTACTGTGTCACCATGAGCAAAGACCAGAGAATCTCCCTGGACCCGAGTTCAGGAATAATAGGGATATTGTTATCAGTTATTCCTGCCATCCCTATATTGCAAACAAAACAACTGACTACTGTTACATGCCAACCATGTGCCAGGGACTTTCTACTCCATATTTCATCTAATCCCCAGAGGAACCCCATGATGTATTATCACATCCACTTCTTAGATGAGAAAGGCAGGTTTCAGAGAGGTAAAGTAAACAAGGTCTGTATTAGTCTGTTCCCACGCTGCTAATAAAGACATACCCAAGACTGGGTAATTTATAAAGGAAAAAGGTTTAACCCTCCACATGGCTGGGGAGGTGTCACAATCACGACGGAAGACAAAGGAAGAGCAGAGGCATGTCTTAGATAGCGGCAGGCAAGAGCGTGTCCAGAGGATCCCCTCTTATTAAAACCATCAGATCTCATGAGACCTGTTCGCTATCACCAGAACAGCAGGAGAGAAACCTGCCCCCATGATTCAATTACCACCCACCAGGTCCCTCCCACAACACATGGGGATTGTTACAATTCAAGGTGAGATTTGGGTGGGTGGGAACACAGAGCCAAACCATATCAATGTCACATTGCTAACAAAAAAAAAGGTAGAGCTAGGATTTGACGTGGATCCACCTGGTTTCAAGTTCAACCCCCTTCCAGCATATCACACTGTTCCCCAAGGAGAGCTACTGCCAGGGAAAAGCTAGCTGACCAGCTCTGGCCAGAGAGGCCCTCAACCTCACCACCACTTCCCCGGGTCTGGTCCTCAGCTTGCAAGGTGAAGAGTTAATTGACCTGTCTCTCTTGGACAAACCCCCATTAACCAAGCTCATAAAAGACTTATTATAATTCAGAATACCAAAGTGTCTGCTTCTCATGGGGGATCCCATTCCTCATTTTTTGTAACTAGAATGTTCCAGTCCCTAAATCAGTGCACACCTCTTCCCAATATCAGGGCACACAAAGATCAAATTAAAATCCCGGTGGTTGTGGAATCAGCCAGGGGAAATAGGAAGCCAAGGTGAGGCCCAGCTCATGATCCATCTCTGGACATAACAGGGCCTGGAATCCTCATGGCCCCAAATTCAGGTCTCAATGACCAGGACATTGCTGTCCACTGTAGCTTTCTGTTCTCTCTCTGGCTCCCCATTTTCCCAGGAAGGAAAATTAGTCATTGGTGGTGGAGGTATCTGAAGATGGACAGACATACAGTCTCTGCTTTTCAGACCTGTTGCTGTTCCTCTCCACGGAGATCTGAACTAATAGAGACAGGCCCAGAGTGCAGCACGAGAGATGCAAGTCAGATCTAGGGCATAACTTGATGGCTCAATACCTCCCTTTTAATGGCTCATTCTTTCTTTCTTTCTTTAATAAGGGTTTATCTTACTCCAAATACAAGTTCATTTTAGGAAACTTCAAAACTACACTAAAGAAAATAATTATAAATCAGCCATAATCCACCACCTTAACATAATTGACTGAAGACTTGGTCAATATTTTGGAATACAGACATTCAACGTTTTTTCTATACATGGTAGTATATATACACATAAGTATGTACATATATGCATATATATATATATACACATACACATATGTGCTTTTATAAGACTGGCATTGTCTTGTATATGCTTCCTGGTCACTTTTTTTTTTACACTAAATAATATATGGTAAACAATTTATTTCCTTTTTTCCTTTTTATTTTTATTTTATTTATTTATTTATTTATTTTTTGAGACAGAGTCTTACTCTGTTGCCCAGGCTGGACTGCAGTGGCATGATCTTGGCTCACTGCAACCTGCACCTCCCAGGTTCAAGCAATTCTCCTGCCTCAGCCTCCTGAGTAGCTGGGATTACAGACGTGCGCCTCCATACCCAGCTAATTTTTGTATTTATAGTAAAGACGGGGTTTCACCGTGTTGGCCAGGCTGGTCTCGAACTCCTGACCTCAAGTGATCCACCCGCCTCAGCCTACCAAAGTGCTGAGATTACAGGCGTGAACCACCGCACCCAGCTGGCAAACAACTTCTCATGCTGCCATCTTATCTTCTTAATCATTAATTTAATGGTTGCATGATAGCCCATTACAAGTATGTGCCATAATTCATTTTCCCAGTTCCCCTTCTGTTGAACTCCTTCTTCCTTTAGCTGCATTAACATCCACCAATTTGACAATAGCTTGTCCTGGGAACCTTCAAGTCTCTTAATCCCTTGCCTTATTTTTATTAGTCATGCTCTCTGCCTCTCCTATCTGAGCCATTCTTCCTCACAGCACGCTCTGGGGTCTAAATAAGGTGTGCGCATTAAAGCCCTCTGTGTGCTGTAGAGCATGGTCCCCAGGGAAGTGCTGATTGAGCCTGCATATGAGAAACTGACAGGAGGCTGGGATTAGCACCAGGGAAGAATGTACCATGGAGTGGGGTTGGGGAATGACCTTGGGTTTTCTATCCCTGGCCTCTCCCTCCAAGGAACTGCAGAAACCCACACTAGAGAACAAGGGAGTGGGACTGGGCAGACAAAGGCCAAGGTGCATCAGTGCCCAGCATCGTCAACTGGGACAGCTCACGGTGCTCCTGTACTGACTGCAATCACTCATGCAAACACATACGCACATGCGCACACACACACACACACACACACACACACACATCAGAGTCTGTCAAGAATATGAAGCTCCTCAATGTCAATATCAGAATGAAAGAGACCCCTTCTTCCCATGGCTGCTGAGAGAGCAATGGGCATCTGGGCTCTGGATTCAGACTCTCTGGGTTTCAATTCCCAGCTCGAATCCTACCAACTACATGGCCTTGGGAACACTGCTTAACTTCAACACAGCTGTACACTGCACCTTTGTAAACTGGTGATAAAATAATGTCTACCTTACAAGACTATTTAAGAAGCATGAAATAATGTACATTAAGTGTTAACATATGTGCCCAGCACCTAGTAAAGGCTTAGCAGGCATGAGCTATTTTTATTATTATTATTATTATTGTTATTACTGCTGTTGTTAACAGAGGTTAAGTGACATCTCAGAGCCTGCTACACAGAGAAGAACCTGAGCCTTGATAAATTCCAGTTCACTAGGGCCCATAACAACTCCATTATCACAGCCATAAACCACTGGGGGCACCTTCAGCACGCTGGCTGATATAATGCTGTACTCTGGATGACAGAGGCCAACCCATAAATAAATCAGACCAAGCTTCAAAGCCAGAGCATGCAGCCTCCTAAAACTTAGCAGTGTGCTTGTCATTTCAGCTTCCACCCTTTTTCCATCAGCAGGGTCCCAGGGTCTAAGTTTCCACAACCTGTCACCACCTGCAGGTCTAATTAAGAAGGGAGGCTGGGTGTGGGAGTGTGCACTTCTAACCCTAGCTACTCAGGAGGCTGAGGCAGGAGGATCAGTGGAGCCCAGGAGTTCCAGGCTGCTGTGAGCTGTGATTGCACCATTGTACTCCAGCCTGGGCAACAGAGCAAGACCCCATCTCTTTAAAAAAAAAAAAAGGTAAGAAAGAAGAAGGGAAGTGGGAAGTATTGTGGTGGAAGCAAACAAAGGCACAAGTAGGAGGCGTGTGGTGATGATGTAATTGTCAGGGGAGCTGTCTGAGGATGCACAGACCATATAGTCTTTACTTTTCAGAGCCTGTTGCTGTTCCTCTCCACAATGATCTGAACTAACAGAAACAGGCCCAGAGTATAGCATGAGGGATGCAAGTCAGACCTACGACATAACCTTATGGCTACAACAACAGTTAAAACAGTGGCTGAGAAGTCAAAGTTGTTTTAGCGTATCTTTCCTCCAGGGTGTCATTAAAAAGAAAAACAGATTGGATCTCCCTGGTTCAGGCCAGACTTCCCCGGCAGAGGGGAAGAAGAGGACGGTGAAACGGGGAAGAGGAGGCAGTGAACAAAATAGGAGGGAGACACACGCTGTACCTGTTGGTCACATGCTCACTTTACTCAGAGATCAACTGCATAACAAGTTCATATGCTCTAAAGTCAATCATGACATTAATTCCAAAAGGAGATTTATTTCCTCGCCTGAGTTGAAAGTCCTGTATTGACACATGTCTGCTACTTGGCACCCTTCTTGTAAATTAGTGCCTCTTTCCATCAGGGTCTGCATGCTGATGAGAGCAGGTGCTTTTTAGTAGCAGAATCAGGCTTCGGCTGCCTGGCTTGAAATTATACTCCAGGGTGCAGCTAGATCCCAAGCAATTCACTCCTTCTAGGCTGACAACATCACCACCACCCCACCCCACCCATCATGGGAGAAGGTGATCTTCCTGAGCTCTATGAGATGGGATGGGGTTCCTTCCCTGCTCCCCCATTCTCTTCTTCCCACACTCACTTCTTCCTGAGTCAAGGTCTTTGGTAAGGCTGAAAAAGAGGCACTTTGTTAGGATAATGACACCCCCGGGTTCTCCTTTAAGAGGCTGTAGATAATGACAAACCAAGGGTTTTCGGTCATACGAAGGTTTTACTTGGAAGACTTGGCAAGACATGCAGTGCCCAAGGTTGGGCCTATGATGAAGCCCTTCAGGGTGGAGCTGGGACTCTGTGGGGAGAAGCAAGAGCCTGAAAAGACCAAGAGGGTCCCAGGGTGGGAAGGGGACAAGAAGGAAGGGGATCAGAGAGAAAAGAGCTTCCCAGGCATCTAGTAATAGGAGTTCGATACGGACAGAAAGGTGGTCAAATGAAGCAGAAGTAAATGGCTTATACCCTCTGGACTTTGTGTGTTTTTCTTGGTCAAGTGAGGGTAAGACTTTCATTCTGGCAATAGTCCACATAATCACACCCCACCAGATGTCATGGGCATTACCAAGGGCTTTGTCCTACACCGAGACTCTGTCTGTCTTTTTCTGGTGGCACACTGAGAGCCCAAGAAGGACCACATGAAAAGAGTAACAGCAAATAAGGATTTGTAGTTTACTGCCTTTCAGGTGCTGGTCCAAGCACTGTATGCATATTAATTCATCTAGTTTTCTCCACAGCCCTCTTACAAGCATAGTTCATATCCCCATTCTATAGACAAGGAAACTGAGGAGCAGAGAGATTAAGGAATTGCACAAGGCAACACAGCTAGGCAGTGGATGAAGCTGGGATTCAAATCCAGGCAGTCTGGTTTCAAGGAAAGGCCATGGGCCAGGATCAGAGCTGAGGAATAGAACTTGAAGCCATGTCAAGAAGTCTGGAACAAGGAGATAAACAAGATAAATGGGAGAGGAGGTCAGGGGCAAACATGAGTCCTAAGGGAAGAATCCATGAGTGCCTAGAACATCTTCTAGCATTCACGACTTATTTGGGGGTGCAAAGAAGTATGGGGCATGGTGTGTGGATGGTCCCACCTGGCTTGATGGGCCAGGAGTAGTAGATGTACCAGATAAGCAGCACGTTAGAGAGTGAGATACTGACAGGTTCTGCATCTCCATCGACTACTCCTGCATGAGACCTTTTGGCCCTCCCTGATCCTTTCACTATATCACATAGGAAGAGCCCACTAATGAATCAACACATATTAATTGAGAAGTTCCCATGAGCTAGGAACTGTCCTAGGTGCCAGGGGCATAGAAGAGTGAAGAAGACACAGTCCTGCCCTTAGGTGCTTGCATTCAAATGGGCCCAGAGGAATAAATTTTGAGCAGGAAAAGGAGAGAGAGGGTGGACCCATCCGAAGGAATGCTTTGAAAATAAAATTCCAAATACAATCTGGAAACAAAGCAATGTTTTCACAGCCCTTCTGTGTCAATCTGCAGGGAATGTCAGCACTAAGCAAACCAATTTGATCACTTTAGGGAATTCTCTTGCACATGGTACAGTAAGTTCTTTAAGATTTAGCTAAACACCAATAAATTGTTCCAATAATCTCATAATAATCAGTCATTCGGATCATTTTCATGAATTCCATATTTTTTAAAGTGATATTTGAATGCACTTTGCAAATTATGGTGCCTCCCCCAAATGGTATCTAAAGTTCATGATAATTTTCAGTGACAGTATTTGTGTGAATATGGACACCATTCATTCTTTCATATATTCCACAAGCGATTATTCGGTGCCTGCTCTGTGCTGGACACAGCATGCTGTGTTTGCCCTCAAGGATCTATGGCATAGCAGAGACACACAGAAAGAGCAGCCAATTACAATATGGCCACGAGGCACTGAGTGGAGTGAGTTCCCAGTACTAAGGAAGGCCTAGACTTGTGGAATAAGAGGCCACATGAAGCTAGGAATTCACATCCTAGCTAAGACCTGCAGGATGTATAGAATGGCCAATAAAATACCCAAATAAGAATCCTGCTGTCAGCTGGGCACGGTGGCTCATGCCTTTAATCCCAACACTTTGGGAGGCCAAGGCAGGCGGATCTCTTGGGGTCAGGAGTTCAAGTCCAGCCTGGCCAACATGGTGAAATCCCGTCTCTATTAAAAATACATAGCTGGGCGTAGTGGCACATGCCTGTATTCGCAGCCACTCAGGAGGCTGAGGCAAAAGAATCACTTGAACTGGGAGACAGAGGTTGCAGTGAGCCGAGATCGCAACACTGCACTCCAGCCTGGACTGCAGAGCGAGACTCCGTCTCAAAAAAAAAAAAAAAAAAAGGAATCCTGCTATCACTTCTGGAGAGAATAAAAGCTCCAGATTCAGAAAAGCCTAGGTGTAAATCATAGCTTACCAGTTGGGTGTTACTGGGCAAATTCCTTCATTTCTGTGAGCCTCTGTTTCCTGATTTCAAAGACAAGCACACCAACATTCACTTTCCAGACTCAGTTTAAGGATCACTTGTAAATTGCCCAGCGCAGCGCCTGGCACACAATACATACTTAATAAAGGGGAGCCATTGTTTGTGTGATAGTGGGAAGTCAATAAACAGTTATTCCTTTCAACAGACCAGGAGTAACCCTGAGCTGACAGACACAGGCAGCCAGGGAAAATAAAGTAAAAACGTTACCATATTTCCTCATTAAAACCTGACTTCGCTTTGGAAATAAGAAGATTTTTCCTCCCTCTTCTCTCAAACATTGTGATTAACTAACCTACTCCAAAGTGGTAGAAATGCCACTTCCCCCTCCAATAAGTAATAAGGTGAAATTTTTCTACATGCTCTGGGCCACCTCTGGTCTCATCTTTGTGAGCCAGCAGGAAGACTCTCCTGAGTGCTGAGGGTGACTGTAATTGAATCATTTGGCATGAAATTGGGGAATGCACCATAATAAATCAGACCCACTCCTGCATCCTGAAAGAAGCAGGCACCTAAGAGACTCAGATGCCAGATCTAGCTGGGAGGGCCCAGCTGCTGGGACCATAGAAGGTTGCATGCATTTCTGCACAGTTGTTGAAAGCAAGGCTATTGACAGGTCGTGCCACCTATCCTTCTGACTCCAGAACACCGTGCGCTCACCCAGTGGACATAGACAGAGCCTTTGATGTGTGCAGACGTGCTCAGAAAAGCAGATTGCTCAGGCAGCAAAAACAGATAGTGGGAAAAGCAGAGGCTCTGAGTCTGACAGTCTAGTTCAGGACCAAACCTTTATTCCATCTCTTGCTAGCTGTGTGTCTTTGGGCAAGTTGCTCAACCCGACTGAGCTTCCTCATTTGTAAAAATGAGGATTATAAAAATACAACCACATTAGTTTCCTATTGCTGCTATAATAAACACTGCAAATTTAGTGACTTAACACAAATTTATTCTCTTACAGTTCTAGAGCTCAGAAGTCTGAATTCAGATTCACTGGGCTAAAGTCAAGATGTCAGCAGGGCTGGTTTCTTCCAGAGCGTCTGAGAGGAGAATTCATTTCCCTGCTTTTTCAGCTTCTAACAGCCACTTGTACTTCTTGGTTCGTGGCCCTTTCCTCCGTCTTTAAAGTATATCACTCCAACTGCTGCTTCATCACATTGCCTTCTCCTCTGACTCTGACCCTTCCGACTTCCTCTTATAAGGAAGGGCCCTTGTGATTACACCAGGCCCATGTGGATAATCCAGGATAAGCCCAATCTTAAGATCATTAACTTCTGTCTGCAAAGTCCCTTTTGCCGTGTAAGGTAACATTCACAGATTCTGGAGATTAGGATGTGGACATATTTGTAGGGGTCATTATTCAACCCAGTGACACTACAAAAGAACAAAAAAGACATGTATGTAAAGCACCTAACACAATGCTTGGGATTCAACAGACCCTTGGTAACCTTCCCTCCTTTCCCCTTCCCCCTGGACCGCCACGGGACACTTGTGCCTGGAGGGATCATTGCATAGGTGCGCCTTGCCTTTCATGCCATACATACCATACCCTGTCTTCAGAGCTGACTCATCCAGCTCCACTTGGAAGCTGCATATCTTACCACTGAGACTCTGACTGTTCCTGATTCTGTGATGAGGCACCTCTCCTCATCTGTGATATTCTTCTGGTCAGGGGTTGTTTGCTTTCAAGGAAAAGAAACCTTTTTGGGCTAGATTGAGTCATTGTAGGGCTACAACAAGCAATCAAGCATCCAGAGACAGGAAACTGGGTCGCAAGGGACTTGGAAACTCCACACTCTCCGTCTGGACCCTGGCACATCTCCGCTTCTCTCTGCTTAATCCTCTCAAAAGACCAGCTTTGGGGCAAGGCTTTAGAGTCTCCCCTAATACCTTCAGCTTGCCCGTGGGGCTGGCTGGCCCTGGCTCCAACTCCAGCCCCAACATTGCATGAATGTCCCTTGCCCAACACCATCCCATCCAGCCAGTCTCTATATCCTTTCATTCTGTTGATCAACAGAGATTGGTTGGCTCAATGCATTGGTGATACCCCTGAGTTAGGTGTCTACCCCAGCTCAATCAGCTCCATGGTTAAGGGGCTGAGATGGCAGAGGACAGACCTAGACTCTTAGATCTCTCTCCACACCTGGGAGAGAGAGAGCATTCTCCAAAAAAGGCAATTTGGGCCGACACTCACTCCAAAACAGAGATGTTTGACAACCATCTTTTTTTTTTTCTTTTTTTGAGACAGAGTCTCACTCTGTCACCGAGGCTGAAGTGCAGTGGCACAATCTCAGCTCGATGCAACCTCTGCCTCCTAGGTTCAAGTGATTCTCCTGCCTCAGCCTCCTGAGTAGCTGGGACTACAGGAGCGCACCACCATGCCCAGCTAATTTTTTTTTTTTTTAGTAGAAATGGGGTTTCACCATGTTGGACAGGCTAGTCTTGAACTGCTGACCTCAGGTGATCCATCCGCCTTGGCCTCCCAAAGTGCTGGGATTATAGGCGTGAGCCACCATGCACGGCTGACAAACCACCCAATCTCTAAAAGGGATCCAGAGCTCTGCTCATATTCAAAAGTGACTATTAGCTTTATTAGTGCTTGGAATACCCAAGAATCATTAATAACAAATTGCCTAATGATTAAGAATGAGAACTCCATGAATTGCTAATCACAATTCCCACTTCCTTGCCCTGGAAGCTGGTAGCCTAGTGAAGTAAAAGGCACCAAATGGGCCTAGAGTCTAATGCTGCCAGCTGCTCTGCCCCTAGAAGCAAAGATGTCCATTTCCTCCAAGGCTTCAGAAAGCCCAAAACATACATAACAGTGCCTAATTTGGGAACTTTAGAATTGTCTTTCTCTATTGTTAGACCTAAGACAATTTTTCAGCAAGACAAGACAGCCCTGCTGTCTGAGCTTTCAATGACTAATGCAAAAATCGCCCATTTAAGGAAATACAGAGTTGAGTCTTGATTTCAAAAAGCCAAGAATTAGAAGGCAGGCAGAGAAAGAGGTAGAATCTGATCCATTGATCAGACCATAACTTGCCCACACCCCAGAATAATGGGAGATGGAGTCACTATGCCCTGGAGGTATCATTGGTGTCGTTTGTAACTAAGATCTTGTGGGCTTCATTGGCTGTTCTCCCAAAAAGTATGTGAGGACATCCCTGTGTAGGTGAGCCTCCTCTCATCCCCCTAGTCCACAGAAAGGTAGCCAAATCAACATGAGCTTGCACCCATCTGGAGCCCTCTAGACCTCGTCTGTTTCAAACACACTGGAGAAATGGAGGTAGTTTAGAAGACCCTTCATTGAAACAGCGGTACTCCTGCCCATGGGGGGAGGCGGGAATCCTTCTAGGCCAGAGTTGGCAGGGTTCTGCCTTGCTGCCAAGCCCGGCGTAATGGAACACAGAGGGAATGGGAGTGAGATTCGTGCTGCGTATATTTATCAGCCCGTTTCCAATTTTGTGTCTGAAATCAAACAGCCAAGGATCTGCATGCCTTGAATTTTAATCTGTCCCTTTAGGGCAGTCACAGGTTATGAATACAGAGTTCCCGGCATGGTGAGCCAGATATGTACATATATTTATCCTGTGCGTGCCTTTACCAAGGCCTCAGCATAGAGGTCCTGCTGGTCTTATTTTAGCCGAAATTCTTGTGCCAAAAAAAAAAAGAGGCATTTTTATTTCCATCCAATAAACACCATCTGACCATGCTCTGGAGGCAGCCAGGTAGCTGATGAAATCTCATTTCCTCTCTTGAACAGTGATCTACTCTGACACCTCAGTCCCCAGGTGACCATGTTCGGAAAGAACTTCGTTTATCAGGGAAGCTTGGCCTCCACGAAAACAGATTCTTCATTTTCAAAACATCTTCTCCATAGTGGCAAAAAGAAACCAAATACTCATTCTATGGGGCCTCAGAATTGAAATTGAAGTAAAATGAATATCAAAAAATAAAACATTAGAATTTTATGAGTAGCCATTGATTTTTAGATATTTTGAATGTATGGATTTCTTTTATGTGGTCTTAATGTTATGCATTCCAATATCTTTGGCCCTGCTCAGGATTTTTAAAAGTTATATGTTGTCTATAGATGTGAAGGTTGAGTTCTAATTTATGAAAAAAACAAAGCAATGCTTTTTTTTTTTTTTTTTTTTTTTTTTTTTTTTTTTTTTTTTTGAGACAGGGTCTGGCTCTGTCACCCAGGCGGCTGGAGTGCAGTAGCATGATCTCAGCAAACTGCAGCCTCCACTTCCCAGGCTCAAGGGACCCTCCCACCTCAGCCCTACAGGCATGCACCAAGATGCTTAGCTAATTTTTGTATTTTTTGTAGAGACAAGGTTGCACCATGTTGCCCAGGCTGGTTCTGAATTCCTGAGCTCAAGCGTTCTGCCTGCCTCAGCCTCCCAAAGTGCTGGGATTACAGGTGTGAGCCACCACGCCTGGCCAAGATACATTTTTTGAGTAGGGAAAGATAACATCACAAGCAACTCCAGAAGTTTCCTGTAAATGAAAGTACCTGACATTCAACTTGGACTCTTAACCAAGTCTAAGTCTACATATTTAGCAAGTGTATAATGAATGTCTGATTGGGATTTAATCCTATTTAAC
Organism: Rhinopithecus roxellana; assembly: GCF_007565055.1. Classification (NCBI taxonomy): domain Eukaryota; kingdom Metazoa; phylum Chordata; class Mammalia; order Primates; family Cercopithecidae; genus Rhinopithecus; species Rhinopithecus roxellana. The sequence continues at coordinate 8,387,253 of NC_044567.1, read as the reverse complement.
TTGCAAATATGAAGAAAGAAAAAAATTGAGACAAGTTTTTTTTAAGGCAAATTGGTTTTATTTTTGCAGAATCAAAGGGCAGTGCAGCTTTCTTTCCCCATTTCAGGCTCTATTCAAGATGTCTGTTTAAACCTAATCAAAGGCTTGTTCCCTTGCATACCATATCAGTGTTTCTAAAATTATGGGTGATCAACCACCATAAAGCTGGAAAAGTATGAAACCATGTTTTGTTTTGTTTTTAATTTAAGGTCTAGTTTGGCAAATGGATTGAATTATGTAGTGAGCCTACAAACTACATGTCAATTAAACTTCTTCTGGGCTTGGTAAAGAAAAAAAAAATTCAACCTTCTACGAGGGGAAAACTTTGGCCATGAGCCACTTATGCAAACATAATTGTAGAAAAGAACCCCAATTTGCACAAAGACATTTATCTTTGTACCTTTCCTACTTTAAATCAGTCTCAATGCTAAATGGGCTCCTTGCAGTTCATTGATTTCTTTCTCCGTTGCCTTCAAGGACAAGATTTCCTAGAAACAGAGTTACTAGGAGAATTAACTCTAGAAGGTAGATTGAAAACGCCGAGAATAGTAGATTCTCCCATGGGATGGGCAACAAGGCACTGTTCTGGAGCCAGGAGGGTAATCTCACTGGAAACTGAGGGACACTGAAAGCTGTGCCCAGAAGCCTAAAATGAGAGGGCAGATCACAAGGTCAGGAGTTCAAAACCAGCCTGGTCAACATAGTGAAACCCCGTCTCTACTAAAAATACAAAAATTAGCCAGGCATGGTGGCACATGCCTGTAGTCCCAGCTACTCAGGAGGCTGAGGCAGGATAATTGCTTGAACCTAGGAGGCCGAGGCTGTGGTGAGCCGAGATAGCACCACTGCACTCCAGCCTGGGCAACAAAGCAAGACTCCATGTCAAAAAAAAACAATGAGAAAGATATATTGGATCTACCCTTTGCTCTGCCTCTGATACCCTTCTTAACCTCTCCCCTCATCTTTTTCAGCTGGAAGAACTTCCAATCCTTTGAGCCCAGACAAATTGACACCTTTTCTCTAAAGCCCATTGGTTTTATTGGCCAAATGAGGATAATCTCAGAGGAGAAAGGGTTTTTCATAAGGCTGGATGAGTAATGGTCTGAAAAGGACCACGGAAGCAGGAGGGAAGCTAATACTTAATCTACACCCCATTGACCAAAACCTAGGCTTTTCCACACCTGACCCTGTGTACCTTTTATCATGCTGTAACTTAATATATTGTCTTCCCAGCTGATTCTACCTCCTCCCCACACTCAAAACCTGTGACCATGAGCCCCAGAAGGTTCAGGACTGTATCCCAGGATCTCACACAGAATACAGCCTGGGACATAATCATCTCATAAGGTTCATAATCATCATAAGGTTTCAGCTTATATTTACTCTCCCTGACTTGAAATCCATCGTCCCTTCCTGATTGCCTGCCCATAGAACTTCAAGCTTCAGTGTAAGACAAAAGCCTAATAGAGACTGTTTAACCAACTTGCACAATTGAGAACAGTGTAAACTTGTAACTATGTGTATATCTCCCAGGGTTCCGTTTCTCTGATTAAACCTAGTATTGTCTTTTTTTTCTTTTTCTGCGTGCTATGATGAGTGGTGGAGGCCCTCTACCCTCAGACACAAAGAAAGACAGCCATCGTTGTTCTCTAAATCCGAAACTATTGAGTATAACAGGGTCCAGGAAAATTCTGAAGGCAGGAATTCCTTCAGAATTCCTAAAGAAGAAAGTACTGATGCACTCCCCAGCTCAGCCACAAATATTCAATCACGAGCCACCCTTTGGCACCTAAAATGTTTTCACCTCATACCCAGAAATCTGTAGTCTTCTTTATTTCCCCTCTTAGTGGCTCACTCTTCCCCTTAAACTCAAGACTGTGTGCCCAAACTGACTATGGCCAAATACACCAACCACAAAACAACCATTGCTGTTGACTGAAACGTGTTTGAAAATGTTGACTCTTGACTGGCCTTACCCTGAAAAATGGCTGTACACTGGTGAGTGTCCACGTGTCACCTTCCTTTCCCCAAACAGTGTACCTCAACATCTTTGAGTATCTCCAGCCTTGGCCCAGTGTTCTGGACCTCCAGCCCACAGTCCCTTGGGAGAATTTGAACTTCTAAAATTAAAAAAAAACAAAACAAAACTGGAAAGTAAAGAATGCTGCTTTCCACTGTCTCTTCACTCCACAGAACCAATGGCAAGGACAGCTCACAGTGGCCGGCAGGGAGGGTGAACAGAGGGAACAAGAGTCTCCCACAGATCAGCCTCAGAACAAACTCCCTCCACCCTGTGATGGTGGTTGCCAGCTCTACTGCCTGCACTGTCTACCCATTCTCTCCACAGCCACTGCCCTGCTCCAGATAGACACACACTCACAATACACACACACACACACACACACACACACACACACGGTTCATTCTTAGCACCTCCTACCATCCAGTGCTCCAGCTGAACGAGTGAGGTGGCTCTGTGATCTGTCAGTTTATCTAGGCCGAACATGATTTCCCAAAATGTCCTTCCCCGTGGCTTCCCATTAGGTTTGACCACAGGTTGGGGCAGAATCATTGCTGTTTTTGTAGCTCAGAGGTTGTCACTTACCTGATGACTCACCTCATTGGCACTGGGGCAGCGTCAGGTCTGCAACTGTCCCACCTTCCCCTGGAGCCTCCATAGCCCTCTCCAACGCGGAGCCAGGTGTGCATTTAGCTCTGTGATGAAGGGTTCCTGCCTCCCCCACAGTATGATCACATCATCCAGGCTGGAGGCAGTGAGGATGCTGCAGGTTCTAGTCTGTCCTCTGTCCTCGTGGGTTCTCATTCATGCTCATGGGTTCCAGCCTGTCTTTACTCTCCCCTACTTGAAATCCATCCTCCCTTCCTGACTGCCTGCGGGAGAACTTCAAGCTCCAGCATAAGATAAAAGCCTAATACTGTTTAACCAACTTGCACAACTGAGAACACAGTAAACTTGTAACTATGTGTATATCTCCCAGGGTTCCGTTTCTCTGATTGAACCTTGTATTCTCTTTTTTTTTTTTTTCCGTATGTTATGATGTTTTGATGTGTGTGTGTGTATGTGTGTGTGTGTGTCAGAGCCTTGCTCTGTCATGCAGGCTGGAGTACAGTGGCATGATCTCAGCTCACTGCAACCTCTACCTCCTGGGTTCAAGAGATTCTATAGCCTCAGCCTTCCAAGTAGCTGGGATTACAGGCACCTGTCACCACGACTGGCTAATTTTTATGTTTTTAGTAGAGAAAGGGGTTTCGTCATGTTGGCCAGACTGGTCTCAACTCCTGACCTCAAGTGATCTGTCCGCCTTGGCCACCCAAAGTGCTGGGATTACAGGCATGAGCCACCGTGTCCAGCCATGTTTAGATACCTTAATAACATTAACATTTCTAGGTGGGGAGAGACTGCCCCTCCCTGAGCTAGCCAATTCTTACAGAGAGCAAAGGGATCAGCCAGGATATGCCTTAGATACACAAACCAATCAATATAGAGTCGCACCTCTTCTCTCTGGCTTGTGATCCCCAGGAGGCAATACTCCTCTACCTTCATCATCCCAGGGCTTTTACCAGGCAACTGAGGACCGTTGGTCCACATACACAAAGTTCATTCTTAGCAACTCCACCCTTAAGCTTCGAATCCACTAAAATTATTTAAACTAGCCCACAGGCTGTGCCTCCCCTTTCTAGGACCTGAGAGTACAATCAACTTTATTTTCCTGAGCCTTCCCTGTGTCTCCTCTCGTGGCCACACCTAACTGACCATTACATTAAAAACACAGGACAAATCTTGGCTGATACAACATAAATGCTAGAAGACCCTTCTCTTCTCCATCAGCTCTGCATCCCCTGGGATTGGACCAGTGTCCCTCCTTTGATCTCATGGCAATGAAAAGGCATTTTCTATCATCTCTGCGGAGGGTGTTATCTTTATTTGCCCCATGCTCTTTCATTCCCATTCCTGGATTATACCCAACTGGGGGCCAATAAAAGAACCAAATATCCCTCAACAAACGCGACCCAAGCTGAGGCCATTATAGTCTTTTTACACTGGAGCTGACAGGGAATACTTCCTTGCTTTGGGGGTCATGGAGAAAGCTCCCCTGAAGGAAAAGGGAATGAAACTTAATGAAATCCAGCAGAAAGAAGTAGAGATGAGCGAGAAACCGACAGACAGAGACTCAGTTCTATCACACGCTCCTGATTTCCGTCATGACATCACTCACACCAGTCCATGGACATCACTGCAGGTCCATGGCCCTTCACTGCTGTGGCCTATTTATTTTGCTTCCCTGGAGGACCTTTCCACAAAGACTGTTTCCTAAAATACAAATTCCTCAACACAGCAAAGGATTCCACCATCCACTAAGATGAGGAAACCCTGTTACGGGCTCAATTGTGCCTCTCCTAAATTCATTCGTTGATGTCCTAACTCCCAGTATCTCAGAGTGTGACTGTATTTGTAAATAAGGCCTTTAAGAGGTGATTAAGTTAACAACGAGTCCTTTAGGAGTCTGAGCAGGAGATACCAGGAAGTTGTACATGCAGAGAAAAAATCATGTGAGGACGCAGCGAGAAGGGGGCCATCTGCAAGCTAAGGAGCAATTACCTTGGGAGAAACCAAACCCGTCAACGCCTTGATCTCAGACTTTCAGCCTCCAGGACTGTGAGAAAATAAAATCCTGTTTCTCAAGCCACTCAATGTGTAGTACCACGTTATGCAGCTGATCCAACCAGGACACTGACCATAACGTCTCCATGAGGAGTCACAGTGTGTACTAACCAGGAAAAGGCTCTGTGAAGTCCTGCAGTGAAGATGACTTCTTGCCTTCAAACTGTGTTTCCTGAAGTTCTTTATCTATTCTCTGCACAGAGCTGCCATGATCAAGAAGAATGGCAGAGAGAAGGTCATCTGGATATCAGTAAAAATTATGTTCTTGCTCTTCAGAAATAGAGAGGTGAAGAAATAATTGTCAAAACATTTATCAAATTATGAAAAAGGAGGGATGTTATAAAAATGTAGACAGCTTCATGGTGTAAAGATAAAAACACCAAAGTTAAAACCAAAGTTCAGATTCCATCTCTGCTATTAACTGACTGGGTGACTTTGGTCAAGTCCCTTCTCCTCTCTGACTTCAGTTTCCCCATTTGTAAAGTGAGTGGTCTGGCTGGTGATCTCCTTAACTAGGTTTTCCCAGAGTCAGAAATTTGCTGGCATGCCAAGATTTCTTAGAGATTCCCTACTTAATCTACCAAGGTCTCTTACCTTACCAAGGTCTACCTTACCAAGGTCTCTCTACCTCTTACCAAGGTCTCTACCTCTTACCAAGGTCTCTCACCTTACTCCAACATTCAGGTTGAAGTTTCTTATTGTTGCTGTTTTAAATTTGAAAGCATATCTCATAACTTGGTTCCCAACTCCTCTCTTGATGTTTTCCGTTTTCCTGATCTTTAATTTTTTTTCTCACTCTGTCACCCAGGCTGGAGTGCAGTGGTGCGATCACAGCTCACTACAGCCTCAACCTCCCAGGCTCAGACAATCCTCCTACCTCCGCCTCCAAGTAGCTGGGTCTACAGACATGTACTACTACACCCAGCTAATTTTTTTTATTTTTTGTAGAGATGGGGTCTCCCTGTGTTGCCCAGGCTGGTCTCAAACTCCCAGGCCCAAGCAATCCGACCGCCTCAGTCTGCCAAAGTGCTGGGATTACAGGCATGAGCAATCGGTACTCAGCTTTAATTTTTTTAATCTTTAACTGTCGTCATAAAATAACATTTTGATAAATTACCAGGATTTCCCACCTCCACGCATTTCCTTTATCCTTTGCTCTTCTTTATCCATGAATATGAGCATTCATTCTATAGTTACCATTTCAAGGAAAAAATCACACAGCAAAATACAGAGAGAACAAGTGAGTCATTCTTGGCTTTTTGACTGAACATCCTAAAATCTGAGTGGGTTTGGGGCATAGAAGAAACATGAAGAAGAGCAAAGCTGGTCTAGCTGGAGATTTCCTGGAAAGACTTCTGGTTCCAAAATGGTAACATAAAACTCTTTCCACCCCCTTTCCTTCGGAAAAATTATCTCAAAATAACAAGAGGAAAAAGATACCAGAAATCCACATTAATGAGGCTACAAGATATCTGTAAAATCAAACTGTGACATACAGAAATAGAGAACGATGGAGGAATGGAAAAGGGCATGGCAGAGAAAGGTCAAAACTGAGCGTCCAGAGGAAGAGATCATCAGTGAGAAGAAAACCAGTTCACCCCTGAGGCCCTCAGAGAGGCAGAAAGGACTGGAGGCAACAGATACCTTGAAAGGCAGGGCACTGAAAACAGGGGGCTTCTTGAGAGTCTGCATAAAGAAACAATAGATGCTGTGATGGCCAGTCTTTAAGATTACCCACAAAGATCCCCATCTTCTGGTATTCACACATTTGCATTATTTCCTGCACATTGCATCAGGATCAGTTTGTGTGACCAGGAGAAGACAGCAGAAACGACAGTAAGTCATTTCCAAGATTCGGTTATAAAAGACACTGCAGTTTCCACCTGGGTCTCTCTCTCTCTCTCTCCTCTTATGGTTACTAGTGTCATCCTGATTGGACTGAAGGATGTAAAGTATGGTTCCTGGGTGTGTCTGGGAGGGTGCTGCCAAAGGAGATTAACATTTGAGTCAGTGGACTGGGAGAGGCAGACCCACTCTCAATCTGGGTGGGCACAATCTAATCAGCTGCCAGCACCCCTAGAATAAAGCAGGCAGAAGAAGGTGGAATGAGCAGATTTGCTGAGTCTTCATCTTTCTCTTGCGCTGCTTGCTTCCTGACCTCATACAGCAGATTCCAAGTTCTTCATCTTTGGATTCCTGAACTTAGACCAGTGGCTTGCCAGGGGCTATCAGGCCTTTGGCCACAGAGTGAAGGCTGCACTGTCGGCTTCCCTGCTTTTGAGGTTCTGGGACTTGGACTGATCCACCACTGGCTTCCTTGTTCTTCAACTTGCAGACGGTCTATCGTGGGACTTTACCTTGTGATCGTGTGAGTCAATTCTCCTTAATAAACTCCCTTTCATGTATACATTTATCCTATTAGTTCTGTCCCTCTAGAGAACCCTGACTCATACACTCCACTCCACCTTACTCCTTCTCTCTCTTTCTCTCTCTGCCTCTCTCTCCCTATCTCATCACTAGCTCTATGGACTAGTACAGGACTTCTCAACTGCAACACTGAAAGCTAGAAGATAATGAAGCAACACCTTAAAATTCTGACTGAAAGTTATTTTCAGCCTAAAATTCTTGCCCTCGCCAAACTATCAGTCAAGTGTGATGTAAGAAAAGATACTTTCAGATGCTCATGGACTCAAAACAAAACACCTCCGTTCACCCTTGTCTCGGGAAACTGCCAGCAGCTGTGCTCCACCCACGTGAAGGACTAAATCGTAATAAATAGAGCCATGGGATTGAGGAAGCAGAATTTCCAACACAGGAGAGAAGTAAGGGGCACCCCAGGGTGACGGTTATGCAGCAGGTGGAGGCACCCAGGACAGGCTGGGGCAGCAGGACAGAGGGCTCCAAGAGAGATGACTCCAGGGTAGGGAAAAAGGTTTGACTATGTGGACATTTGTATCAAAGACTATTTCATAGACTTATTGGAAGATGTGAGGAGGCTTAGCCAGAAATGCAAAGAAAACAAGAAAGCAAATAAAATGTCACAATTATTGATGTTTTAAAAGAGTTGTGCAAGAAAGGACATAGGATCAAAGCACATTCCATAGTGAGCAGTAATAGTATAGCTATAATAATGAAACACTTGATATGCACAAAAACCTGCAATACAACTAGATTAGAGGGATGAGAGCATTGAAGAGGGTGAACAAAGGCAAAATACTCTCATCTACCATAATAGGAATTAAGTAGAGAATGTCTAAAGTGGACAAATCAAGAGAAAGCCATACACACGTATTATTTACAAAGCTGGAGAAATAGCTTTTTTTAAATGGAAAGGGTTGCCTCTGGGAATGAGAAGGAGTGGAAGTGGAAGATAGGCAGGTCAGGGTTGCTCGTTTTTATTAAAAGACTTTTAGCACAATTTGTCCTTCATGGACTGATGCTAGGATGAGGGGAGGACACCTTGCGAACGACAGCAGAGACACCACCAAGACCTTAGCATTCATTATGTAAGACTCCCAGAATCCACCCCGCCACAGGAAATGGGAGAAGGACCCCAAAAAGACCATTCATTAAGTGTCCTTCACCCAGCCTGAAAAGGACTTGAAATAAATATTAAATTCAGTCATAGAACTTGAAGCTACATTTCTTAACCACGTAAGTAAACAGACTGATATTCGCACCCGTTAGCAACACAGCCCAGAAGAACTTTCTGGAATGGTGGAAATGTTCTCCACTGTCCAGTGTAGTAGCCACCAGACACATGTGGCTATTGAACCCTTAAAATGTGGATAGTGTGACTGAGGTCCTGAATTTTTAACTTTATTTAATTTTAGTGAATTTAAATGGCAATAGCCACGTGAGGCTAGCGGCTGCCATAATGGACAGCTGCAAAAGAGTGTCTCCCATTACATCAGTCTGTCCTTCAACAAATGTGGGGTCCTACTGCGGGGGGGCCCTGTTCAAGGAGATTGAACAAGTCATGTCTAGTCCCTTTCCTTACAGAGTATCGTAAGGAAAGTGGGTGAGGCAGACACTCATGGTTCCCATGCATGGTGCCATGAAGGACAGACAGGCTGGTAAGGGAGAGTATCACTGTGGCTCCTCATTCAGATGGAGAAGTCCTTTCAGGAAAAGGGGGCAGGAACAGAGCCAGAAAACAACTGTCGGACCGGAGGCTAGGGTATCCGCAGGCCCAGGCTTGAGGGAAGACAAGGACCAGGAGATGAGGCTGCGCAGGTGGGCAAAACCACATTGTCAGGGCCTCTTGGCTAGCCTGGGAGTTTATATTCTACTCTCAGTGGCACGAGCAGATTTTCATTTTAAAACGGGAATTAGGCTGGGCGCGGGGGCTCACACCTGTATTCCCAGCACTTTGGGAGACCAAGGAGGGCAGATCACCTGAGGTCAGGAGTTAGAGACCAGCCTGACCAATGTGGGGAAACCCCATCTCTACTAAGAATACAAAAGTTAGCCGGGCGCGGTGGTGGGCGCCTGTAGTCCCAGCTACTCGGGAGGCTGAGGCAGGAGAATCGCTTGAACCCGGAAGGTGGAGGTTGCAGTGAGCTGAGATCGCACCACTGCACTCCAGCCTGGCGACAAGAGTGAAACTCAGTCTCAAGAAGAAAAAAAAAAAAAAAAAAACGTGAATTAAACTCCAGTTGTGTGGAGAATGATGTGAAGAAGGCAGAATGAAAGGGTGAAGACTTGCAAGGGACTGCCCTGGGTCTAGGGGCGAGTGACGGTGACTCGGGCCAAGCTGGAGGCGGCTGAGGCGTGACCGGGTCGCCGCTGTTTATGGGAAGAGTCGCTGTGGTTTTGGGAGGGGACGAAAGGCATGTGGGAGCCAGCCTAGAGGAGCCCACGTGAGGGGAAGGATAGCGGATGAATCCCGCCAGTGGTCTGGGTCGGCGCTGCAACTTCTTGGATCTGGGGCTCTGTTCTCCACCCAGTTTTGGAAGGCAGGAGGGATGCAGGGGTGGACCCTTCAGCTCCCGGTGGATGCTCCATAGCCTGTCCAGCTCACTACACAGCAGCAGCAGCACCCTCTGGTGGCCCAGCCCTCTTTCCCCACCCCACATACCCATCTCACTCCAATCTGGGTTTTCACTGCAGGTCCTTACTTTCACCTGGAGTTCTTGTCATCAATGAATCTCTCTCCAGGCCCCATCTCCTCGACACCCCACTCCCCAGAAGCCTGTCCTGTGTTTTCCAGAGCAAAGACCCCCATGCTTAGGACAGGGCTGGGGCCTCAGGGTTAAGGGGCTGGGCGTGGGAGTGGGCTGAATTCAGAGCGAGGGCTGCGTTTCCCGGGTGAGAATGTAACTAGAAGTCCAGGGAAGAGCCAACATCCCAGAGTCTGCAATGGAGGGAGGCGAGCAAGCACAGACCCCAAGCAGGATGGAAGGCTGAGGAGGCCACAGGCAGAGCGCCTCTTCAAGACGGTCCTCGGGAAGACTCCCCGGCCAGTGTCACACGGGCAGGGGCCTTTTATGGCCTGTCTATGAAGGAGCTCTGGGCTGAAACAGAGCCCCTAAAACCGCCTCAAGGAAAACATTTAACTCTGGTGAAATGTAAACTCTAAAAGGCTGGGCTGTTTTCCTTTGCACAGAAAAGGCGCCGCACCCCGAACTCCGCAAAAGCCTCCCTACCTGGGACCACGTGGTGGGCGTCCACACTCTGAAGGAGCTGGTGCTCTGGGGTAGCACCGTCATGGCCATGTGTCTCAGATCCAGCCCGTCCATGGGCACAGCCAGACCCCTAATACTGCCCGAGGCTCCACTCGGCGCCTCCCTAGACGCCAGTGAGCTTGTATTGGTCTTTTCTCCTTCCCATAACCTGACCGGTCTGAGTTCTCAGGTGTGCACCCTTTTCTCCATCTGGGGTAGGGGTTCCCCATCCATCTGAGTGGCTCAACTAAGAGGATGCCAGTTTAGGCATATCTGGGAAATCTGAGGAATCAATAAGATGCCCTCCACCAGTGATCTGTGTGCAGAAAGGAAACAGGGCCCTCCTGGGATGTAGGGACCTCAGCTTAAGAGAAGAGGAAATGTGATATATAAACTTTTGGAAAGAGAACTTTTTTGGAAAGGTTGGTGAAGGTAGGATGATTCTGACCACAGTCCCGGAAAGAGGAGTTGGCTGCAATAAGAGCCCCATGACAACCTCTGCAAGGTGGTGTGAGAGGAAGCAAGACCTGCTTTGTAGCCTATGTTCCATGCTCCAGTGTGACACACACAGCATAAATGCCACCTCCTCCAGAGGACCTCCCAGTAACCGACACTAGATAAATTCTCCTTGCCATATGTTCCCACAGGATCCTGTGCTTCCCTCTCAGCATTTATCAACTTTCTCTAGCACTTGCCTGTCGGTTTCCCCACCTCTCTGCTGGACGGAACCATTATGAGCCCACAGGCCACATCCGTCTTGTTTGCTGTTGTATGCCCAGCACCTGCAGCAGTGCCTGGCACAGGACTTGGAAAGTCATGATGCAAGTGTAGACACTTTCCCCATTTCAGTGAGGAACCAGGCTCCTTCCGAGGGAAGACACCTGCACTACTCACTGACATCAGGTGCCAAAGACCTCCTCAAGGAGCTGGCAGGAACTCAGGAGAAGTTTCAGCAGCCACAGTTCTGCAGGCAGGAATAAAAGCATAGGAAAGCTGCATGCATGTGCCTGCAACCCCGAAACTGGCCTAGTTAGGAAACAACTATGACACACACTAGGACATCCTAAGCAAAGGCTACCAAGGTCAGGGCCACATCTCTCCCATCATAGGTTAAAAGTTCAAGGACTAAGTTGTTGCAGATGGATGTATAGAAAAGTAAAGCTTCTAGGCCCAGCATGGTGGCTCATCCCTGTAATCACTTTGGGAGGCCGAGGCAAGTAGATCACCTGAGGTCAGGAGTTCGACAGCAGCCTGACTGACATGGCAAAACCCCGTCTCTACTAAAAATACAAAAATGAGCTGGGCGTGGTGGTGGGCGCCTGTAAACCCAGCTACTAGGGAGGCTGAGGCATGAGAATCACTTGAACCCAGGAGGTGGAGGTTGCAGTGAGGTGAGATCGTGCCACTGTACTCCAGCCTGGGTGACAGAGCCAGACTCCATCTCAAAAAAAAAAAAAAAAAAAGTAAAGGTTCTAATAGAAGCAACAACATTTCTTTAGCTTTACAGACACTGTCAGATACCACGACAATATTCATTGTCTTTTCTCCTGACTTAAATCATTTTTCCTCAAACACAGGACCATCAGTTTAGAATCTGATGTACAGCTATCAGAGAGAAAAATAGACACTTGCTGCTCCAAACTTGACTCCTAAAATAAGATAATAATTCTTTTAACACCTCAGCGAATATTCCATCAGTTGGTCAAAAACGGATGAAGCCATCTAAATATATTTCCAGAACTCAGGAAGGGTTGATTTAAGCACATTTTTTTTAAATAATTGGAAAAGCGGGTAGAGAAGAGACTGCTGATTCTTAAGACCAGAAAAGTCATGAATTTACTACTTGACCGCAGGCTAAAACCATATTAATTTTATTTCAAATGTATGTATCCAAGCTAAGAGAGGTTGTCGTGAAAGGTTTAAATCTTAAATCAAATGTTCTTTCCAATAAGGTCATTAGTGACAGGCTGAAATGTTGCAAGGGATGTATTACATGATGGATGTTTGTCATTTATTCACAGAAAAATGCTACAGTGAGCCTAAAGGGTCATTTCTCCAGCCACAAAATATTCTCAAGGGGCAAAGCTGCCAAGCAATGAAATCCAAATTGCTCTCCTCCTCTTCTCACCATGTTAATTACTCCTGAACTTTGCAAGGACAAGCATTCTGCTCTCGATCAGCGGTCTCCCACATTGCCAAAGGAAGTTATAGCCAGCATGTTTGAACATGTGCTCTTCAGGAGATCACCAAACCCCAGAAAAGGGAAAAGGAAGAAGAACTTTACATCATCAGAAAGGTCTGGTGGCTTTCCCTGAGCATGAGATTTATGGACATTTTTACATGTTCGTATTTGGGAAGAACCAAAGTAACCAAGGATATCACTGGACCAGAGGTGGATGTGGGTTCAAATTCTACCAGTTGGTACATGACCTGTCATGGGGCCATTAAGTATCAATACCACTGCTGTGTCCCCCAGCAGCTACAACAGTGATAATCAGATAGTTGCAGAATCTCCCTGAAGTCCCTATGAACAATCTAGGGTTGCACAGAACAGAGTTAAAAAATAAGTAGGAAATTTGAGATTGCGTGGGCGTAGGCAAGGTTAAGACCTGACCCCACCACTTCCTAGCTGGGTGACCATGGATAAAATGTGTAGCTAAGTAAACAGCCTTTCCCTAGTGTCCCACAATTCCTCCCAGAATCCCCTTCTCTGCCCCAAAGCCTGCTGGTATCCTCACTGTCAAGTAACTATAATAATCAGCTAGCAACCATGGTTGCAATAAGCAGAATACCACTCATATACATACAGTTTACAAAGCATTTTCAGCATACATTATCTCGCATCTTTCTCCTGACAGTCTCTTGATGGAGGGAGCACAGGGCTACTTCCCTATGTTATAGGCCAAGAAGAGCTCAGAGAGATGAAATAATGGGCCCAAAACCACACAGCAAAGAGATGTGCTGGGACTAATACTGGGAGCTCCAATGTTCTCTTTCTGCACTGTGCCACCTCCTCACTCAGCACCTAGCAGTACCCACCAGTCACCTGGCATACACAGAGGTATATAACCATGCCATAGTCTACTCCAGGGGGCCTGTAGGAAGCCTGTGGTCCCAGGGGAAATGACTGCCCTGGGCTGGGCTTTATGAAGGATGTCATCTACAATAAAATGGAGCCAGGGCTGTCCTTGGAGCAAATAAATTGGCTCCTGCATCACACTCAAACCTTTTCTTGAATATTACAAATAAGAGTTCATAGATGTCCATAGAAATGGCCATATCATGGTGATACTGCTGCTCTGGGCTTCTCTGGTAAACTATCTTCCACAATATTGGATTTTCTGTTCTGAAACTGCATGGAAAAGTCATTATAGAAATTATAATTCTCGGCGGCCGCCATGTTTATCTTGTCTTGTGTTGTCTTGTGTGTTCATTCCTTTGTTCAGGAAACACGTGGACCCCAACATCTGGCGCAGGGAGCAGGGTCCGTGGCTCCACAAGAGCAAGGAACCAGAGGGGGAACACCCCGGGCAGGCGCGGGGAGACCATGGGCAGGTGCCAGAGACGAGTGGTTTCCATCTGGACGGTTGAAACAGTGCCATGGCGAAGAGGAGCCGATCCGAAGAGTTCCTCAAGGAATTTCAGGAGCTGAATCTGAGCGCTCAGAGAACATTCACCTTCAGGACTGGGCGTGTGGAGCCCCCGACATGAGGTCAACTGAAAAAGCTTAACTCAGAAAGCTGAAGGGGTTGTTCAACAAGCTGGGCAGCCCAAAACCCCACTGACTTTATTCCTGGCTATGCTGGCCATAGTAAATTGTCAGGTAACGGCTGGAGAATTTACATACTGGGCTTATATTCCTTTTCCACCCTTATATCAAGGTGTGGCCTGGGGAGACAGAGAAGTCCCAGTATTTACTAATGATACTGCTTGGATGCCATTGCCTTTTTTAAACCAGGATCCTGAATTAGACACTGGCACAGTAAATAGTTCATATCAATTTGGGGTTGAAGGGTTACCTATATGTCTTGGGAGTAGTCCACATTGTCTGCATCTTTTTCATGAGGCTTGGGCTGTTCGTTATAATTATAGTCACATTGCTGCCTTTACTATGATTATTGTTGCTCAAAGGTTTAAGTATAATCATACTGCATTACTAAAAGAAACTCTGCCCACTACATTATCTTTATGCCCTATCCCTGATGTGAACCGAGTTGTTTCCTGACTAGAGTGGACTAGATGTAGGGGTAGTGGGCCACGATTGTTGTTAGAAGTAAAAGGGAAGAGTCGTAAATACCTTGTTACAGGCCGGGCGCGGTGGCTCAAGCCTGTAATCCCAGCACTTTGGGAGGCCGAGGCGGGCGGATCACAAGGTCAGGAGGTCGAGACCATCCTGGCTAACACAGTGAAACCCCATCTCCACTTAAAAAATACAAAAAATTAGCCGGGCGAGATGGCGGCGCCTGTAGTCCCAGCTACTCGGGAGGCTGAGGCAGGAGAATGGCGTGGACCCGGGAGGCGGAGCTTGCAGTGAGCTGAGATCCGGCCACTGCACTCCAGCCTGGGCGACAGAGCGAGACTCCGTCTCAAAAAAAAAAAAAAAAAAAAAAAAAAATACCTTGTTACAGATTGGAGTGTACATGGGGATTTTCAGACTAAATTCAGCCACATCAACCTGCGTTGGCATAAAGGTAATCACAGCATTTCTGCAGATGGCAATGAAACTATTATTTGGCATGATGGTGGTCTATCACCCCCTATGCCACATTTGGCTACTACCTCACAAATACAAGGTCATATTTGGAAGTTGCTAGCTGCTGGTAAACCAATGTTCACTTTCACGGGAAACACGTCCTTAAATCTTACTAATATTGCTAACCCTTTCCATATATCTTTGCATCGAAATAGTTCTAGATATGTTATTGCATGTGTAAGAAAGCCTTACTTGTTGTTGACAGGAATTTTTAAATGGGATAATAATACAGGGGTAGTTAACTGTACAAACAATTGTACATTCTTAAGTTGTATAAATACTACTTGGTGGAATAATAATTGGAATGAGTCTTATTCCGATTTATATATACTAAGAGCCAGAAAAGAAACCTGGCTACCTGTAAATTTAACACGCACTTGGAGTGAATCTGCTGGGGTTACTCAAATTTACAAGGCTATGCAAGATCTTGTCCACCACAGTCGGAGGATGGTTGGAATTGTCGTGACCGCAGTGACAGGGCTTGTAGCAATTGCTTCCACCGCTGCTGTTGCTGGAGTAGCTCTACACCAGAGTATATAAAATGCAGAATTTGTGCAACAATGGCATAAACAATCACATTTGTTTTGGCAGCAGCAACGAGACATAGATGCTCATTTGACTAAATGAGTGGATAATCTGGAGCAAGTGGTTTCTTGGTTGGGAGATCAGCTAACAGTGTTGAATACATGAGCTTTGTTGAAATGTGATTGGAATACTACCCAATTTTGTATTACTCCTGTTCCTTTTAACAGCACTGTACATAATTGGACTGAGATAAAGAGACTTTTAATTGGTCATAATAATCTTTCCCAAGAAATACAAGAATTAACACAGAACATTTCTGAAACATTTCGCAATCAGTTACCATTGCTGACTGGTGCAGATTTGATGACTGGTATTGCACAAAGTTTGACGTCTTTGAACCCTATGAGCCCTGTAAAAACCTTGCTGACCTCTGTTTCTAGCAAGTATTGATTGTTGTTCTTGCTTTTGTCATTTTCACAGTCTGCTGGAGACGGTGCCAAAGGGCAAACACCAAATCCCAGCGAGCTCAACATGTAATGATGGTTTTGAAAGAAATTCAAACTTGTAAATAAGGAAAGGGGAAATGTAGAGGACTATGTGCTTGCAAACGAAGCAGGGCATTCCCGATAAGTCCTGCTCTTGCAAACGAAGCAGGGCATTCCTCCCCTGCAAACAGGGAGGACAAAGGAGCCAGTTGCAAATAGCAGACCCTGGGGGCTTGTTTATATGTAAACATCTTGGAAATCCAGAAAGTCAGGGAAAGGTCAGAAAAACAATAATGTGTCTTGTGACTTGGTAACATTCCACAAAGGACGGTATAAAATAAAGCGGAGCGTGTCATTTGGCGCAGCTGCCATGTTTGTCTTGTAAAAAAAAAAAAAGAAATTATAATTCTCTACACTCATTGTAAGTTGCCAAGATGAACAAGTCACTTTTGATATCATATTCAAGTGGCATTTGGTATGGCCACTTGAATTTACAAGTCTTGGACTGGCAGCGTCAAGCTACATTAGCCAAGCACAAAATCTGGAAAGTCTAATGGCAAGGCAGCCTCTTCTCTTCACATACATTGAAAAACCGGCTCTTCAGGACCACTCCCTCCCTGCTTATTTATGTCTTTCCAAACTGCTAGAGTCGGAGCTGGGCACCCTCAGTGTCTAGTCGTCTTATAAGTGGTCAGCCTTGGCTAGGCTTTGGGAGGCTCTTGCTCCTGTCCTGGAGGAATCCATGTACCTGATCTTTTCCGCCAGGAGAGACCTCAGGGATGGTTTTATCTTATAGCCTCATTTTACAGATGAGAAAACTGAGGACAAAAGAGTCGAAGGCCCTTGTCCAGAGACAATCAGCAATTTAAGATATGAGCTCAGATGCTGTTAAAGACACACACTAAATGAACCAAAGCAGCGCATGTTTTTCCTAGTTCCCCATGCAATAATATATTCAATCGCTTTTCTTTCTTTAGGGTAAGCATAACTCTTTTGTGCCACCAAGCTAAGCTCTGGGCCTTGTATGATCCTTACATCAATAAAACAAAAGACACACCTGATTTGTCTCATTTTATAGATGAGGAAGCTGAGATGGAGTTGTCCAAGGCCACATAACAAAGAAGCAACAGAACCAGAATCCAAATACAGTTTGGCTTAGCTCCCAAGTATGCTCGTTCTCCTTCCTCAACCTGTGGAGTGTACAGAGACCTCAGCTGGGTTGCTCTGGAGGCTGGCACTCACCTGGAATTTGGAAGTATGGTTCTAGGTAGGCTGCTGAGCACCTGGTCCTTGCTGTCCCAGAAAAGAACCCTTTCCACTTAGCTGTCAGGGGAGCCCGCAGCAGTCAGATGCTTACGGGCCACCTGAAGATATGGAAGCCATTCTCCTGAATGCCCAGAAGGTGCCCTTTGTGAACAGAGTAGCTGGGAGTCTCTACCTTTAACCTGCCACCACCATGACTTAGCCCCTTTCCTCTGGCATTGGGAAGCCAGCCAACCACAAAGACTTCTGCCAGGAGAGTAGAAAAGCTCCTGAGCCAAGAAATGGGGCAAAGGTCTAAGAGACATGAGACTCAGACCCATGTGACTCAGACTGCCACCTGAAACCTGCCTCACACTGGCACAAACGCCCTCCACACCAGGCAGCCCGCCTCCCCTGGGCCCTGGGCTCCATGCTTCAGGAGTCTGCTCACTCAGAGGAACGGCAGACCGCCTCTGTATCCTGGTGCAAAAAGGAAAGCAATTGATTTTGTTTGGGAGAATTTTACATTAGTCCTTTTTATTATCTCAAGAAGGGTCATGGAATCTACTGAAGCAAAATCAATTACAACCATGCTGAGGGAGGCCAGAGCAGCCCTTTGACTTTGAGCAAGAGGCAGGTCTCCAGATGAGAAATCCTAGCCTTTGAGTGGTTGCTGGTCTTCTCCCTGCTGGCTTGGACTCACGTCACCCACTGCTCTCTATAAAGCTCCTTTGTCACCTGACTGGATACCCCTGCCCCAAGACCCACAGTATGGGACAAGGGGGGACGCTGGTCCACACTGGACCAGTTGATTTCCTCTCCTAGAAATTGAGAATTGGGATCCAGAGCCAGAGAGCCTCTGAATGTGGCTGGAACAGAAGGGACATTAAAATGGTCACTGGGGAAAGGGCATCTTCTACCACGTGTTCTAAAAAGCAGGGGAAACCTGTCTGAACAGAAAAAAAATGATAGATAAAAAGAAACAGAAACAAAAGATAGTGTGGAATTCTGGCAAGTCTTCAGACCCTGGCCGCAGACCCCCCTGACTAGGCATGGCTTCCAGAAGGAACTCTCTCAGTTAAGCCGGCTCAAGCTGGTGTGTGTTGTTTGCAACCAAATATCAGAAATATTTTTCTTCAGTTTGGTAAATGTAAGAATGATACCCCACAAATTTGTTCAGATGTTTTCTTTTTTTCCCTTTTTTGAGATGGAGTCTCGCTCTGTTGCCCAGGCTGCGGTACAATGACACCATCTCGGCTCACTGCAACCTCCACCTCCCAGGTTCAAGGGTTCTCCCGCCTCAGCCTCCCGAGTAGCTGGGCCTATAGGTGTTTCACCATTTGGCCAGGCTGATCTTGAACTCCTGACCTCAGGTGATCCACCCACCTCAGCCTCCTAAAGTGTTGGGATTACAGGCATGAGCCACTGTGCCTGGCCTCAGCTGTTTTCATTAAGAAACAGGGCCAGGGCCGGGCGCGGTGGCTCAAGCCTGTAATCCCAGCGCTTTGGGAGGCCGAGACGGGCGGATCACGAGGTCAGAAGATCGAGACCATCCTGGCTAACATGGTGAAACCCCGTCTCTACTAAAAAATACAAAAAACTAGCCGGGTGAGGTGGCGGGCGCCTGTAGTCCCAGCTACTCGGGAGGCTGAGGCAGGAGAATGGCGTAAACCCGGGAGGCGGAGCTTGCAGTGAGCTGAGATCCGGCCACTGCACTCCAGCCCGGGCGACAGAGCGAGACTCCGTCTCAAAAAAAAAAAAAAAAAAAGAAACAGGGCCAGGTACGGTGGCTCACATCTATAATCCCAGCATTTTGGGAGGCTGAGGTGGGCGAATCATGAGGTCAGGAGATGAACCCCGTCTCTACTAAAAATACAAAAAATTGGTGGGTGTGGTGGCAAGCGCCTATGGTGCCAGAGGTGACAGAACAAGACTCCGTCTCAAAAAAAAAAAGAGGAAGAAGAAAAAGAAAAAAGACGTAGTCCACAGAGATAGAAACAAATTGTCAGTTGCCAGGGAGAAGTAGGGAGTGACTGTTTAATAGGCATGGGGTTTTCTTTCTGGGTGATGAAAATGTTTTGGAACTTGGTATAACTGCTGGTTGTACAAAATTGTGAATGCACTAAACACCACTGAGTTGTATACTTTTAGATGGTTACTTTTACATTTGGTAAATTTCACCTCAATTAAAAAAAAAAAACAGCTTGTTACACCTATGAATATCAGGAAGGCCCAATAAAATGCACATTTTGCCAACTAACTTGCTGAAGTATCTAATTCATTTGTCCATTTATTCATTAATGAGAACATATATACATAGTATTGACCACGTGCCAAGCACTGTGCTGAGAATACTGTGGTGGCCAAGAGAGACATGAATCCTTGCCTTGGAGAGCAAGATGGACAATCAGCAAGCTGTAACATTAAAGTACTTGTTTTTGTCCTCCAGCACCCACGCCTCCTTTCTTCCAGAAACAGAACTCTCCTTTCCAACAAATAATGTATTATCTCGGTGTGATACAGAAAGGAGGCTGGTTCTACCCACCCCTTCCAAGAGATCAGTCAGAATACTCCCATCCTCCTGGCCACAATGACTGGTTCGGAAATGGACACTTGACAAAGGTGAACCAATGAGAATCTCCCTGGAACTTTTCTACCATTGGTATTCTGACAGACTGTCTTCTCACTGATGTTGCTAAGCATGGGTTGCTGGGGCCATCTTGCCCATCATGTGGAGATAACTGGTCCAAGAAGTAGAGGGAAAGAGAGAGGGACCCAGAGCCCTACAGTTAGCTGTCCAGAGATATTTCACATTTCCAGTGATGAAGCCAAGAAATTATCTTGCTTTTGCGTTAAGCTAGTTTGAGTTGTGTTTAATCACTTGTATTGAAGATTTTTTCATTGCGAGGAGGACAAGGGGTGTACTTGATACCGTGGAAGCTCACAGCAGGCACTTCTATTAGAACACAG
Organism: Rhinopithecus roxellana; assembly: GCF_007565055.1. Lineage (NCBI taxonomy): Eukaryota > Metazoa > Chordata > Mammalia > Primates > Cercopithecidae > Rhinopithecus > Rhinopithecus roxellana. Next base: position 8,366,889 of record NC_044567.1, on the reverse strand, counting down.
GTTATATGAAGTGTTTTTTCCTATAATTTACATGTACATATAGGATTTCAACATTGATTGACTAGTGAACATTTATTCTCAAACTGCTGTTGCTATACATCACTACACTATGATTTCCAAAACGTTTTATGAGACCAAGCACAGTGGCTGATGCCCGTAATCCCAACACTTTGGGAGGCCAAGGCAGAAGGATCGCTCGAGGTCAGGAGTTCAAGACCAGCGTGGGCAACATAGTGAGAGCCCCCCATCTCTACTAAAAAAATTTTTTTAATTAGCCAGGCATGGTGGTGCATGCCTGCAGTCCTAACTAGTCGGGAAGCTAAGGTGGGAGGATCCCTTGAGCCTAGGAGTTTGAATCTGCAGTGAGCTATGATCATGCCACTGCACTCCAGCCTGGATGACAGAATGAGACCCTATTTCAAAAAATTAATTATTAATTAATTAAATGTTTTATGGCCACTGCTGTTTGAGAAAGATTACACCACAACATACCATCTCTGAGCCCTTGGAGAACAGTCTGTAAGGGAGCCATTCCTAGGGCCTCTGTGTTTCCAGATCCCTGAGGAAATAGCTGGCCAAAGCCACACAATGGCAGTGGCAGTGCAGGGGTAACCCTCAGTCTCTGGAAGCTCAGAAGAGCCTGAATTGATCATGTATGTTTAGCATTCTTCATCACATCCTTCATTCCAGCAGGACTGAGGCTGGTTTCCTAGCAACCCTGCTCCATTCCTGTCCACCCACCCAGCATTACAGTCCATTCTTCTTCCCTAGGTTACTAGAATCACTCCCTGATGGTCAGATTCTCAAAGTCTACTACCTCCCTTCTCCCTTAACTGCCCCCCGAGGAAGTTCTCACTATTCATCACACATGACATTTACATACAGCTTTACCATTTATAACATGCTTCCACTCACCTTTCTTCCTCAGACACTCACCGCCACCCTACGAGGTAGGAATTACTCCCTTCAATGTACTGATGAGGAAACCGAGGCTCAATAAAGGAACCAGGATGGGACAATTAAAAAGAAATCACCCATCTCAACAGACTGCTGTCCACATAATTACTCATAGGCTGAACACTCTCCCACCCTGGTTTCTGGCCTTTGCCAGTTGATTCTGTCATCGGTCTCATTGAAACTCTGTGACTCTTGCTATCTTAACTGGCAAGGGACCTGATCCTGCTTTACCTTCCAGGATGCAGTTTCCACATCCTGCCCACATTCTTGGGGACATCTAGTCTCTTACTAGATGGGTGTTTTGCTTTTCACCCATCACAGACATCTCAGGAGGTCACAGGGTCACAGGCATAGGACGATGGTTGGAAAACACCAAATCCAGGAGGTCTTTGACAACCTGAAGATTTAGGTGCCTGTCAGTTGTAGCTAATACATAGGTTAACAACAGGGATACACAACATAATTCAGGATATGGCTGATGTTTCCAAAACTAATTTGACATTTATGGCAAAGAGAACTTAACCCTAACAGGACTCTGCCCTGGCTCCCTGGGGTGGGCCACGGAGCTCAGTTCACCAAGGCGGGGGGCGCTTCCGGAGAAACCAGAAGCAAAGCAGTTTCTCCAGAAGAAGGTGCTGATTAAGCAGAGGAGATTGTGCAAACTGTTCGATTCCATTTAATATTATGAGAAAAAACTCCAGGAGACCTTGTGTCACAATGTCAGCCACAGCAGTTGTCTGTGACAAGGCTGGCCATTCAGAGCCTGGTTACCAAGCCCTGGCAGCAAGAGTTTATTTTACATGACTGTGTGTGTTTATGTGCATGTGTGCATCTGTGTGAGTGTGTGTAGTTTTATGATTGTGGCATATAAAATTACTGTTTTGTTTTGTTTCTGGGTTTTTTGTTTTTTTTTTTTTGTTTTTTGTTGAGATGGAGTCTCGCTCTATCACCCAGGCTGAAGTGCACTGGCACAGTCTAATAGCCTCCATCCCCTAGGGTTCAAGCAACTCTTGTGCCACCCAAGTAGCTGGGATTACAGGAGCTCACCACCATGCCTGGCTAATTTTGGATGATTAGAGATGCGGTTTCACCATGTTGACCAGGCTGGTCTCAAACTCCTGACCTCAAGTGATCCTCCCACCTCGGCCACCCAAAGTGCTGGGATTACAGGTGTGAGCCACCGTGCCTGGCCTACATTTGCTGTTTTTCTAAGACCAAAGCAGCTAGGTCTCAGAAGTGTTATTTGGTTCAAACTAATGTTTTGAAAAATGGAAAATTCCATACTTACGGATGATATATTCACAACCCTCTTTGGAAAGTTTACTTATCAAAACCTACAAGCAACACAAAGGATTTGGCTTTCAGTTGATGAGTATTAGAAGTAAGGGCCCGAGGGAGAGTGGGCCGTGCTCTCAATCATGCCCAGTCCCTGGCAGCTCCGGCAAGAGGCCTCACAGCTGCCTATCAAAGGCATCATCTGCTGGGACCAAGTCAGACCCTGCTTATTCTACTCGGAACCCCTATGTGCCTCATTTGCTGGCAAAATGATCTTGTTCTCTGCTTCCGTTTCCCCTTCATGGACTCTAGCACTTCCTCTGCTTTCCAGCAAGCGTGAAGGCTTCCAGCACTCCAAGCTCAACTTGCAATTCCACTCCTGGTTTCTCCAACTGTGAGTGTCTTTTCCTTGACATACACCCGCTCCCGAACCCTCTTTCCCCACTACGCCTCATTCAATGCCAGCACACCACAGGATGGCTTTCCTGAATGTTTTTAAATGTCTCAGAAATGTATTACAATGGAAATGTCTGTCATTTTTATCCAGGTCTATTCCCCTAAAAACGTGGGCTGTCTTAAGAAAACTTCAATAAGGGAGGATGCTGCTTTCAGAGAAAAGAGACTCCGGGAGAAGCTGGAAACCTTGCAACCTTATTGAGGACCTGGGGAAACAGAGGCCTGGGAAATGGCAACCCAATAAGAGGCACAGTTGGCCAGAAAAAAAGGAGCTGTCCAGGAAGGGATGAGCCCTCAAAGGCTACCCATAGGAGTTTTCAGGGTCTGATTCACGCTAGGTGGGCTTCTCCAGGGAAACATCCCAAACTCACATACCCTGAGACAGGCAGTGCAGCCTTCACTTCAGACGCTGCTGCTGGCAGTCCTGTGGGAGGAAGGCAGAGACTGAGAAGAGGGAAGGGAAGTGTGCAGAGGAAGTCAAGAAGCTAACATTACTGGTATGGGGGACCCACCAACAAGGCTTGTACAACTTCTCCACTATTTACAAAGCAGGCATTTCACCAAAACAAGGCTCTTTAGTTTGGTGATGTTATACAAACAGTGCAATATTTGGGACATATTTATACTAAAATATTGTTCATTGTTTATCAGAAATTCAAATTCAACCTTTGTCCTGTATTTTACCGGCAATCCTAGGAGGGTGGGGAGGCTTCCAGAAGTGACACAAAACCACCTACCCAACCTGTGATGACAGCCTACCCACCCCTCTCCCCCAAGGTGAAACCTATACTACCGTCAGCACGAATGAAGGACAGGCTCACATTTCAAAGGGAGAGTCAAGAGGGGTCAGGATGAGGATGTGACTAAGAAGTGCTCCCAGCTCCCTGCATCTAGCCTGGGCTCTGGCCCAGTTCCCAGACCAAGGGTCTAAGCATACATGGTGTAAGTAGCTCCCACACCTACCTATCCATCACCTCCAGGAAGTATTATATCCCTCACCCTGTGACACCTTCCCCAAAGTACATCTGTGGTCCCTACAGCAGCCTTTTTAAATTTTAATCTTGACTATGTAAATGACAGCTGCAAATGATTATGCGACTGGTTCACTGTAAAAGAAATGGAAAATAGAAGAAACCCTAAGTGAAAGAACAAGAGGCAATCCTATTGTGCTGAAATGTTCTCTTGCAGTCTTTTCAAATGCATATATGAACTTCTTTTTACGTAGCTGGCATCATACCATACATTCATTGTTTTCCCTTGTTTTTACTCCAGCTGTTTTTTCATTTGACATCATCCCATTCAACTCAACTTTAGTCAATAAATATTTACCAAATGTCTGCTATAGGCGCCTCACTGTGCGCCGAGCAGTAAACAAGCCTGATACAGTCTCTGCTCTGTGCTGCTATGGTTCAGAGTGGGAGTCAGACACTGAACAAGGGAGATAAAAAGTGAATTAAATAGTCTCCTACAAAGTCTGCAATATAATTCAATTGTACATTTTGCTTTCGAGGAAATATGTTCTTAGAAATACTGAGAGAATGTTTTAAAGGGTTATATTTAAAGTAAATATTTTGTGCATGACTCTAAATGGTAGAACATTTAAATGAAAATAGGTATTGCCTATTTGAATTTATTTGTGTACCACGTGAACCCCGAGGCTTCCTGGGATTGCTACTTAACAAAGCACTGTGATGTCTGAAAGGCCAACGTGTTCTTCTACTGCATGATTTTGGGGGCTGCCTCCAACACTTTTTTGTGACACTTTTGTGTGACTAGACTATGAGTTCTTTAACACCTTATAGATAAACATTTACATTGATTCTAAACATTTACTTTTATAATAACAGAGCAATGAACATCTTTGTGCATGAATATCTGTGTGTGCAAATCTGATTATTTATTTGGGATAAGCTCTATCGTCCATATAAAGAATGAGTCTGGGGCAGAGATTGGCTGGTTATATGCAAAACCTATTTCCTCATTCTCCCAGGCACAGGCTAGACTACATTTCCCAGCCTCCTTTGTAGTTAGGGATGGCCTCATGACTCATTTCTGGCCAATGGAATGAAGGCAGAAGTGATGTTTCCATCCCCATTGGGGCTGGCTGGAATACCTCCCATGTGTGCTCCTCCATGTTCTTTCTACTTCTTCTAAGAGTCTGTAGAAGCCACATGTTGAAAATGGAAGAGTCCCAAGTTGGAAGGAGGTTGGGTGCTAGGATCACCCTTTGAGAAAGAATTACCCACTAGCTGGTCAGGGATCAGCCATTTTGAACATTACACAAGCAGGAAATGAACTTCTGTTGTGACAAGCCACTGAGATTTTAAGTCTTATCTGTTATAGCCGCTAGTGTTAACTAATACAGGATTCCTGCCTTCACTTCCCCTGCCAGAGTCCAATCCAGGTATGCCCAGCTGGGCATCTCAGGTGGTAGAAATGCCATGGTCTCCACTCAAAGTTTCCTCTCCATTCTCCTGTGCACCTGCCCAGTTTCACCACAGGAACCAAGCCCCAGTCTTGTTCTTGATAGTCTTCCTCCCTGGGAATTGTCCCAAAAGCTGAGCCTCAGTGGAAGCTGCCCTACCCAGATATCCACCTGGGAAGACCCCAGAGAAAGCCACCGGCTGCCTACCCTGGGATTTGCTTTGTAGCCTCTGCATCTAGAAGGCCAGCACCAATTTCTACCCATGAAACAAAAAGAATCTATACACATCACAGGATAAATAACCCCACAGATTACAAATAACCCATTCTCCAGGCTCACTGGCACTCATTCTATGCCCGGAAACCTCTGTGTCATTTTGTCTCTATATCTCTTTCATCAGAAAGCAAATGGACAATGTAGCTCTGTTCTGGGAAGAGCTATGGGTTACTGCAAATGGAAGTGTCTGACTATGACTGCTGGTCTGCCTGGAGTTTGGGTCAGCAGGGGATGTCAGCTTTTCAATCCCTCTCTAAAAGCCCCTTCCCCCAACTATGCATTAGGGAGCCTTCTCTGTAGCTGGAAGACAGACACTCAGTGTTCCTTCCTGGAGGCTGCAAGTCCATCCATCCTTGTGCTGTGATTGCCATCTTGTGGCAGAGAGACAGCAAGGCAGTGGGGGAGGATCCAACCAATGACGAGCCTCCCAAGAGCACCATGAGATGATGGTTAAAATCAGAGTTCCTTCCAAAGCCCTTTCCTTTGTCTGCCCCACTACAAAAAAAAAAAAAAGTCCTGCTCTCTGTTTACCATTCCCCAAATCATATGCTTTGGGGATTCTCTGCAACTAGTTTTTTTATTTAGCTATTATAAAAATAACGCATGCCCATCATTTACAAATTTACGCCAGGTGCAGGGTTCACGCCTGTAATCCCAGCACTTTGGGAGGCCAAGGTGGGCGGATCACAAGGTCAGGAGATCGAGACCATCCTGGCCAAAGTGGTGAAACCCCGTCTGTACTAAAATACAAAAATTAGCCAGGCATTGTGGCACGCATCTGTAGTCCCAGCTACTCGGCAGGCTGAGGCAGGAGAATTGCTTGAAACCGGGAGGTGGAGGTTGCAGTCAGCTGAGATTGTGCCACTGCACTCCAGCCTGGCAACAGAACCAGACTCAAAAAAAAAAAAAAGAAAGAAACACTACTGAAGAATTTAAAGACTAAAGTCACAAGTCACCCCAAATGCAGCCACTCTGAACTAGCCAGCATTAGTACGTGGGGCAAGTCCCTGCAGACATCTCTCCATGCCACCACAAGCAGAGAAGCAGATGGCCCAGTAGGGGTTCAGAGCTTGGGCTCTGGTGCCCGGCTGCCGGGGTTCCTGGTTGGCTTTGCCACTTCCTGATTTGTGACCTTGGGCAATTCCTTAACCTCTGTGTATCTTATGTTCTCACCTTAGAAACAGGGAGAACAGTGGCATCTCACAGAGTTGCTATAAGGACTTCCTCTGCAAACCTCAGAGCACAGTGCCTGGCACTTGGTAAACATTCACATGTCAGCCACTCTTATGATGGATGGATGAACAGGCAGATAGTAAGATACACTTTTAGGAGAAGGATGTTTAATGTCACATGTTCCTTTTTTTTTTTTTTCGTTTTATTTTTCCCCTTCTTTTCACAGGCAGTGATGCATGTTACTTTTTACTTTAAAGCAAAAAGTATGAACTGTGAAAAGAACAGGATAGGGAATCCATAATTGGAGAGACTAGGAACTGAGTAGCTGAATTCTCCTGAGGCCACAGGTAATTAGCCACATGTCTCCTGACTGGCTCTTCATCCCCATCTGGTCTCCCCCTGCCAGCAACATGCCACCAGGGATGCTGCCCCTAGCTGTAGCAGTTCCCACTTAAGTAGTTCTCAATCAGGAGGAACAAGGTGTGCTAATAACCAACCAGGGAGAAACGGAATTAGGAGAGAAAACCCATCCTGCTGCTGGCACAAATCTATGAACTGGTACAAATCTCTGAGAGCCAGCACCCATACATTGCTCTGTCCAGGGGCTTCAAGGCCACTGAGGAGGGCGAAAGAAATCAGTGGCCATTTCTGCAGTTGTGAAAGGCAGCGGGCATACCACACCTCCTCACTGCCTTCAGGTACTGCCCACTAACTGTGTATGATGCAGGCCTCTCCCAGCCCCCAGCAGAACACGGACCTGCCCTGGCTCTGACTCCCCAGAACCTGCAGTCAGGTGATTGGACCTGTTTCCACTCCAAACTGTGGGTGAGATGGCCTAGTGATGCAGAGCTGGCCATCACCAGGGCCAGCCTGCTTTCCAGCCCCCTGGTTTCCCCATCCAGGATTTGAAGAGTAAACCCAGAGTGTCCCAAAGCAGTCAAAGGATCCCTGAGAAGAGTCACTGGGATGGAAGGAAAGCTCCTGCCACATAAGAATGGGGCATAAAAGGCTATGTCCAATTCCCCTTAGCAATCCCATACACCTGTAGAGGAAAAAAAGAGGCTGGCAGGCTGGGAATGTGCTCACAGAAACAGCCAGCCTTTGGGAGAATGCCAAGTAACAAGGGTATGGACACTCCCTCTTGCCCAGGACAGAGGCACACACCCTGGGGCTGCAATTCTTCTTTCATCCGCCCCTCCCCTCCTGCAGTGAGTGGAGGCCTGGACAGGTAAGAACATCCCACAGAAAGGCATGTCCATGACGAGGCACTGGGAAAGAGAACAGCATTCCCAGAAATGTGTCCCAGGATTCTGCCAGACCACAGATTTGTCACATTTGAGTAGCCCTGAGAAGGCCCCTAGATCTCTTCGTGTACTAGTTGGCTTTGTAAGTGGACATCAGATTTGGATTCTGGAAACTTGGGCTCAAGTCCCAATCCAGGCACTAGCCATGTGACCTTATGTAAGGCATTCCCCATCTCTGGGCCTCAGTTTGCTCAGTAGCATGACAGGGTGAATTAAGAGATGCCTCCATGGCCTTCTCCAACTCTGACTCTACAGTCCTCAATAGTGGCCATAGCATGGAGAAAGGAGAGGAGGAGTGATAGTTGAGGCTCCTGCTCAGGTTAGGTCCATCTCCAGATGCAGCAGAGGAATGACTGACTGGTTATGTTTCCACTTTTCTGTCTGCCCAAAACATGCCTGCCCTTGTTTAAGGAAGGCAACTCCTGATCTCCACCTTGATTTCACATCAGAAAGACATCAGAGAGACTCAGAGTGCAGCTGGGCAATTCTCACATTTTACATCCACAGAAGATAAAGCCCCGAGAGTTAGAGGCAATGTTGGCAGCGAAATCCAGTGAGACCCAGTAGGACTCTGGGTCTACCTCTGCAGAGTGACTGCAGGCTTTCTGAAGCATGCCATCCTTCTGATTGAGACTGCCCAGAACCATAGGGGCTGAAATGGCACTAAGGGCGCTAGAGTGGTGTGCACAGAGTAGGAACATAGAAATTACTAATTCTAGGAATCCAGCTGCATTACAGCCCAATTATTTGCATAATCTCAACAATGGAAGTTTCATACATTTGAAGTTCATTAAATAATTTTTCTATCTTATAAGAAAGTTGGAATAATGCAGTGGTTCATTCTGTGGATCTAAAGAAAGCAATGGACCCTGATCTTGACCCTGATTTCCCAAAAACATAAATGCCTGATTTTGAAACAATTTCAAAGGGTTCCCAAACCCAATGAAATTCACAAATAATCTACTAGGTGTCGTGGGACCCCAGATTAAGAGTCCCTGGAGAAGAAAGACCTCAGGCTTTTAAAAATTGACAAGTGAGATCTAATTAAACTAAAGAGCTTCTGCACAGCAAAAGAAACTATCATCAGAGTGAACAGGCAACCTGCAGAATGGGGGAAAATTTTTGCAATCTATCCATCTGACAAAGGGCTAATATGCAGAACCTACGAAGAACTACAAGTGAAAAAACAACCCCATCAAAAAGTGGGCGAAGGATATGAACACACACTTCTTGAAAGAAGACATTTATGCAGCCAACAAACACGAAAAAAAGCCCATCATCACTGGTCATTAGAGAAATGCAAATCAAAATCACAATGAGATACTATCTCACACCAGTTAGAATGGCAATCATTCAAAAGTCAGGAAACAACGGATGCTGGAGAGGATGTAGAGAAATAGGAATGCTTTTACACTATTGGTGGAAGTGCAAATTAGTTCAACCATTGTGGAAGACAGTGTGGCAATTCCTCAAGGACCTAGAACCAGAAATACCTTTTGACCCAGCGATCCCATTACTGGATATATACCCAAATATTATAAATCATTCTACTATAAAGACACATGCACATGTATGTTTATTGCAATGCTATTCACAGTAGCAAAGACTCGGAACCAACCCAAATGCCCATCTATGATAGACTGGATAAAGAAAATGTGGCACATATACACCATGGAATATTATGCAGTCATAAAAAAGGATGAGTTTATGTCCTTTTCAGGGACATGGATGAAGCTGGAAGCCATCATTCTCAGCAACTAACACAAGAACAGAAAACCAAACACCGCATGTTCTCACTCATAAGTGGGAGTTGAACAATGAGAACACATGGACACAGGGAGAGGAACATCACACACCAGGGCCTGTCAGGGGGTGGGGGGTTAGGGGAGGGATAGCATTAGGAGAAATACCTAATGTAGATGACAGGTTGATGGGTACAGCAAACCACCATGGCACATGTATACCTATGTTACAAACTTGCATGTTCTGCACATGCATCCCAGAACTTAAAATACAATTTTAAAAAAAGAAAAGAAAAGAAAGAAAGACCTCAGGCTTCTTAGCTAAAATTCTGAGGTTCAAATCTCAGCTCCACTACTTTCTAGTTAATGTAATCTCAACCTATTTTCCAAACCTCTGAGCCTCCATTTCCTCATCTGTGAAGCTAAGGTAATACCTCCTCCCTCGTAGTATAGTCGTGGGATTAAAGGAGATGTGAAATCCTATAATACAGGGATGCTGCCAGGCTTGCAATCAGTAATAATAGGTGATATAAACTGAGTGCTTTCTAAGCACCAGGCTCTGCCCAATGCACTGTATTTGCACTATCTCAACACCACTAGGAGGCAGGTACTGTTGTGATCCCTGTTTTATAGATAAGGAAGCTGAGACAGAGAGGTTAATATTTGCCCAAGATGGCACAGCTTCTAAATGGCACAGCCAGTCAGTGGATTCCAGAGTCCATGTTTCTAACCACTACATCGTATTATCTCATTAAACAAATTGAATTTACTCCAGAAGTGTGGCTTTAAAAAAATTAAACTCAGAGAATGAAGAAGAATGGAAAGAAAAAGATAGATCTTGGTGAGGAATGAGTTGACCTAAAGGCCCCTTTGCCAACCTGTCTATTTTGTCCCTTTCTAGGGACAGAGGCAGAAAAGCGGTGTCCTGAGCTCTGGGCAGCAGATGGCCCTGAAGCTCCTTCTCACCCAGGTTGTAGCCGGCCGGTGCCTTGAGGACACATTTCATGTGCAGGCACTGCTCGAAAATGCTTTGCAAAAATCATCCCATTCAATTCATCCCACACACTCACAGTGCTGTGAGACAGATGCTACCACTGGCTCCATTTTACAGGTAAGAGAACTAAAACACAGGTGTAAAATGTCCCCCACAACCACTGGTGCCCTAAACTACTTCCCACCACAGGGTCTCATAAACAATTTTGGTAAAATGCTGAGAGGGGATAGTTCTCTTGACCCCCTTTGTGGACAGGAACTGGAGTGGCTCGTTTCACTCAGCCCATCACTGGCCACTCCTCTCAGGAGGGAGAGTGTGAGTGAGCGAATACAGGAACCCGAGCCAAGCAAACAAACACTGGAACTGGAACCGGCAGGTCACTCTTCTCCGGCGGGAGCAGGCTCCGTGTGGGCCCCACGGCAGCGTCCAAGCGTGTTACAACCAGTGCTCTTTCAGCTCTGCCATCCGGATCAGCCAAGTGCCAACCAGCTCAGTGGAGGGTCAGAGTGACAGCCTCTGGCCTCTCAGCACCCAGGTTCTTGTCCAGCGTCCAAGAAGAATCAGGTCACATGGCCTGTCTGAAAGGTGATGAATGCGGAAGACTTTATTGAGTAGCGGGTGGCTCTCAGTGGAAAGGAAGGCTGGAAAGGGGATGGGAAGGTGATCTTTCCCTGAAGTTCAGCCATCTCCAGCTGGCCCCTCTCCGAAGCCAGACTGTCTGAAGTCAGCCACATCTATCCATAGTCTCTGATGCTCAGTTGTTTCTCTGCTCACTGTTCAGCCGCTTATATCCTCGATGCTCAGCTTCCTGTGTTGTTCTGCCAGTTAAAGTTTTTTATGGGCACAGGCTATGGGTGACGCAGGCCAAAAAGGCAACATTTAGACAGAAAAATGGGGTCAGCTGTTTTCACTTAGGGTGCAGCTCCAGGCTTCAGGGTGGGGTTTAGCTGGGAGCCCTAGCCCTTCTGTTTCAGTACAATAGTTAAAATCAGAAACTTTGGGGCCAAATCCAGTAAAACGTGTAGGGGTGGGGAGAGGGGCTGTTAGGGAAGAGGATTAAATAAGCACAGTCCACATACCGCACATTGGAGCTATTTCTACCCCATGTGAACTGCATGGGTGTAAGGAACATGGCTGTTCTTTGGTCAAGGATAGGCCAAGGTAAGATGTTTACATCCCTGTGTGTCTCAGCGAGTTCAGAGCACAGGTGTATAACTCCACTTGTTATCACAGCCATGTAGCCATCACTACCTGGGAAGGCCATCACTTGGCTATACACCACTATTGTCTATAAAAGGCATAATTGCCCTGTTGACACTGCGCTGGCGCCCGGAGAAAGAGAGAGAGAGCCAAAGCTGTCCATCTGCAAGACGGACAGAGTGGAACCACGGCACTGCTCGCCCTGGTGCCCAGAGAGAGAAAGAGTTAAATTGCTGACCCTGAAGGCAAGAGAGCGCAGGCCACGCAGCTGTGTGTGGGGGCCGCCGGATCAAGCAGCTGAGACAGGGTGGACAGTGAGAAAGCTGTTGATAAGAGCTGCTGCTGAATAAAATAATTCACCTGCCTATGGCCCCCCAAGTGTTCTTTCTGTTCATCCACCCGCTCCCTCCGGATCTCAGCATGACCTTTGGCGTAGTCATGAACCTGACAATGGATGTGTCAGGACTCATCAGAGAAGCCATCCCAAGGCTGGAGAAGATAAGTAGAGGAAGTGAGCTGGCAGATTTGAGTCAGAAAGTTGTTGGGTGAGGCAGGCAGTGCTTTAAAGGAGGAAATTGGAGGCTTGAACCCCAGCTAGAAAACAACAACCCACTCTGATTTTCAGAGCCACTGGGAAAACTCAGCACCCAGGACTCTGACATAAATGACAGTGGGACACAGGAAGAGCCCTTGCCCCATCCCCTCCAGCCAAGTGAACCAGACCTCATTCTTTGGCTCCGAATTCAGCCTCCAGATAAGCAGCAGCAAGTCAGTGGGGACAGGACGGAGACTTTCCAAAGGAAGAAGTGCAGGACCGTGGAAAAGCTGACACCCTGTCTGCATATGCATCCTCACACCCCTCACCTTGCTTAAAAATAGTTGTTCCTAATCTTGGCCACACAGTGGAATTACTTAAGGAACTTTTAAAAAATACCAATCTTCTCTAGGGATGGGACTTGGAGATTCAAGTGTCAAAAACCCACCAGGTGGTCTTCATGTGCAGGCAGAATTGAGGATTCATCCTCGATTTGTCACCCATCATGTCTTATCAAGGACACCTGCACTCTAAGTGTGGTCCACACTGGCTCTGCCTCAACATCGCTTGGGGACTCATTAGAAATGCAGAATCACAGCTCCCTCCCCAGTCCTCTAGACTCGGAATCTGCATTTTAACAAGATCCCCAGATGATTCATGTGCACAGTAAAGTTTGAGAGATGCCAGTTTAGACTCTTACTACCCACCCACCACCCCTTTCCGTCTAAACAATCAGCAGCTGTTCCACTCCCCACCTCCCTTAGCCTGAGACAGGAATCAAGATGTAATGCAAGGGTTCCCAAGTTTTAGTATGACTTAGAAGCATCTGGGCAGCTTATTTAAAATGCAGATACCCAGGCTCAGGTGTGTTTAACACCCACTCCCCACCCCAGGTGCTTCTGCCCCAGGTGCTCCAGAAGCTGTGAATGGAAAAGCTGTTATCGCGAAAGCACAGAGGTATTGGAATCAGGCGAATCACACCCTAAATTCTGACTCTGCCACTTGCTATCTATGTGAACTACAGGAGTCACAGACGTCTCTGAGCATGTTTTCTCACCTACAAAAATCAGGATAACAACATCTCACTTACAGTGATGTTATGGCTTGTACTATGTCCCCCAAAAAGATAGGACAAACTCCTAACTCCCAGTACCAGAAAATGTTACCTTATTAGGAAATAAGATCATTGCAGATGTAATCAGTTAAAATAAGGTCATCCTGGAATAGGGTGGGCTCTTGATCCAATATAACTGGTCTCATTAAAAAACACATATGGGCCAGGCGCGGTGGCTCAAGCCTGTAATCCCAGCACTTTGGGAGGCCGAGACGGGCGGATCACGAGGTCAGGAGATCGAGACCATCCTGGCTAACACGGTGAAACCCCGTCTCTACTAAAAAAATACAAAAATCAAGCCGGGCGAGGTGGCGGACGCCTATAGTCCCAGCTACTCGGGAGGCTGAGGCAGGAGAATGGCGTAGGCCCGGGAGGCGGAGCTTGCAGTGAGCTGAGATCCGGCCACTGCACTCCAGCCTGGGCGACAGAGCGAAACTCCGTCTCAAAAAAAAAAAAAAAAAACACACACACACACACACATATACACAAGGGGAGAATGCTTTGGAACAACAGAGGCAGGGACTGAAATGCTATAGGTACAAGCCAAGGAACACCAAGAATTGCCACCACCACCAGAAGCAAAGAAGCAGCACGGTAGGCCTCTCCCCGCTCCAGGTTTCAGAGGGAGTGTGGCCCTGCCGACACCTTGATTTCAGATATCTAACCTCCAGAACTGTCAGTTTCTGTTGTTTTAAGCCACCTGGTTTATGGTGCTTTGCTATGGCAATGCTGGGAACCAAATACCAGTCAGGGTCAACGATTAGAGAGTTAATATTTGGGAGATACTACAAATACAAGGTGTCAACAAAAATGGTTCCCATCTCCTGTACCATACCCCATTTTCTGGTTTTCCAGTCCTTTGTCGGCATTCAACACAACAGCACTACAGCTGCCCACTCCTTCAAGGAGCTTTGGGTCCAGAGTAAAGCAGCAGGGAAAATTCTTTGCAGGGTAACACACGAAGATACTCAGTCCTGGCACCATAAGCAGCCAGACAACAGCTCTCAGAGCAGAGCAGTGTGATCAAAACCTAACTCTGCCTGTGCCAAGTCCACAGCGGCAATGACCCCCCCCCGCCAACGTGGCCCCAGCAGCTGTCAGCAACCCAGAAGGAAGCCTTCTCCCTGAGTGACCCACTGCTTCCCCTACCCACACCCCAAAGAAAAAATACAAAGGATGGATCAAGTAACTACTCAGACTTGGAAAATTATTTCAGAAAAGTCATAAAATCTTAAAAGGAACTTTGAGTGATGCCAACTGGATTGAGTAAAAGAGAAAAGAGATGCAAGGACAAGGTTATTTGAATATGAAAAGCAAAGAATGGCTCTTAGAATGAATGAAGAATTATAAGACATTCCTGCAAAACGGGACTTAGAAAGCATCTCCCATCCCCGCTGCTGAGAGGGCGATGAGCTCACCCTGAATCATTTTACAGATAGGGAACTGAGGCACAAAGACAGGAAGGGTTATCCAAGGTTACACAGGTGAAACAGAGCTAGGACCTGAGACTTCTGACTCCCAGCCTGGTGCTCTTTCCAACACTAGAATTCCTGGGAGGATGCCTCATTCGTTTGTCTGTAGAGGGTTATTGAGTCCAAGCTGGTCTGATTGTGAAAGGTTCTCTCAAGCCACAGAGCTATGAGCATGTGAAAGAAACCCGAGAGTGTGGCAGCAGGGATCCTTCCATTGAAGTCAATACAAAGCGAAAAATTTTGTTTTGTCATAAAAAGTCAGACCCAGAAACCCTGCCAGGCAGCAACTCTGGACAGTGCTCCTCTAAGCCCACGTGTAGACTTTGCCCTGGCGTCTTTGCTGCACAGACAGAGAACCTGCTGGGCTCCCCTCACCTTAGATTGTATCCTGACCCTTTGTTATGAACCGAATGTTGGTGTCCCCACCAAAATTCATACGTGAAATCCCTAACGCCTAATGTGATGGTATTAGGAGGTGGGTCCTTTGGGAGGTAATTAGGTTTAGATAAGGTCATGCGGGTGGAGCTCCTATGATGGGATTTGTGTCCTAACAAGAGCAGACCAGAGCCCTCTCTCTGCCACGTGGGGATACAGTGAGAAGGAGGCTACTGTGAGATGGAGGCCATCCGAAAGCCAGGAGGAGGGTCCTAACCAGAACTCAACCATGTTGACATCTTGATCTTGGAATTCCAGCCTCCAGAGCTGTGAGAAATAAATGTCTGCTGTTGAAGCCACCCAGTCTATGGTAATGTTACAGGGAGCTGAACAGGCATGAGCGGTACTTAGACACCCAGTAAGAATGCTGGGTGATGGTTCGGCAATTATGACATTGCCTCTCTAAAAGTGATAAATTAAGGCTGGGCACGGTGGCTCACACCTATAATCCCAGCACTTTGGGAGGCCAAGGCGGGCAGATCACCTGAGGTAGGAGTTTGAGACCATCCTGACCAAAATGTAAATGTTTAGTAAAACTCTGTTCCTACTAAAAATTAGCTGGGGCTGTGGTGGCATGTGCCTGTAATCGTGGCTACTCAGGAGGCTGAGGCAGGAGAATCCCTTGAACCTGGGAGGCTGAGGTTGCAGTAAGCCGAGATCGCATCACTGCACTCCAGCCTGGGCAACAAAGGGAGACCCTGTCTCAAAAAAATATAAAATAAAATGAAAGTGATAAACCGGCAGCCGGTGCTAGGGAGAGGCCATTTCCTTAAGGTCCACAGCTGTTGCACTAAAGTGTTAATTGCGGCCAGGTGCAGTGGCTCACGCCTGTAATCCCAGCACTTTGGGAGGCTGAGGCAGGTGGATCACCTGAGGTCGGGAGTTCAAGACCAGCCTGACCAACATGGAGAAACCCCCGTCTCTACTAAAAATACAAAATTAGCCGGGCGTGGTGGCACATGCCTGTAATCTCAGCTACTCAGGAGGCTGAGGCAGGAGAATAGTTTGAACCCGGAAGGCAGAGGTTGCTGTGAGCCGAGATCGTGTCATTGCACTCCAGTCTGGGCAAAAAGAGCGAAAGTCCATCTCGAAAAATAAAAAATAAAGTGTTAATTGAATGCAGATGCCTGGGAAGAAGCAACTTCCCAGACATCTGCATTAAGACACAAAATGGCGGAGTATGACTTTCCAGGGGCACTCCACCAGAAAAGGGAAGAAGAACCTCAGATGGGCATGCATACAACTTCCTAAGCACACTGCATGTTCTCACTTCCCAAGCCTAAGAAGGGCACTGCACACATGGGCAGCCCATCCTAAGGGAAGAAGCATGGGAAAGAGTTGGCCTAAAAAGCCCTAGGATCACAGTTAAGCTCTGCACTTGACGTTCAAGTGCCCACTTGGGTTTCTTCCAAGCCTACTTTTCTTTCTTTCTTGTTCTAAGGCCAATTTAAGTAAACTTCCACTCCTGCTCTGAAACTTGCCTCTGTCTCTTTTTCTGCCTTATGCCCCTCAGTCAAATTCTTTCTTCTGAGGAGGCAAGAATTGAGGTTGCTGTAGACCCCTATGGATTCACTGCCGGTAACGGGGATATCTTCCACCAGTAATGGTATTTTGTTATAGAGGCTTGGACAGAGTAAGGCATCCTTAAAATCCTAGAATGGCTCATACAGAGGGGGCCTAAGGAGCATTCTGGTCAAACCACCTCATTTCACACCAAAAGCCAGGCCCAGAAAGGAAGGACACATTTGGAATGGAATAATGAGAATAGCAATGGATGGTGACAATAACAGATGCTTGTTAAACAGTGATCATGCTAACCATGTGTCAGACACCGCTGCATAGTACTTTCATGACCTCCTTGAATTCTCATGACAACCCTGGGAGGTACTTGTATCAGTTAGGGTTTAGCACAAGAAACTAGGTGCGCTGGCTTACACCTGTAATCCCAGCACTTTGGGAGGTCAAGGTCGGGGGATCACGAGGTCAGGAATTTGAGACCAGCCTGGCCAATATGGTGAGACCCCATCACTACTAAAAGTGCAAAAATTAGCTGGGCATGGTGGCATGCTCCTATAATCCCAGCTACTCAGGAGGCTGAGATGGGAGAATCACTTGAACCTGGGAAGTGTAGGTTGCAGTGAGCTGAGATTGCATTATTGCACTCCAGCCTGAGTGACAGAGCAAGACTCCATCGGAAAAAAAAAAGAGAGAGAGAGAGAAAGAAAGAAACTGGAACAACTCGGGGTATTTTAAGCAGAAAGAGATTTAATAAAAGAAATTAGGCACCACAAAATCATTAGAAGAGCTGGAGAAGTAGGCTCTGGCCTAGGTGCCGGGACTGATTTCCAGAACAATAAGAACTAGTCAATTTTGGGAGATGCTATCTCTAAGGCTGACGCTAGGACTACTAAGTCCATGACACAGCCCCAGTGCTGTGAGCCAGAGGTCAGAAACCAGAATGAGGAATTATCTGCCCCCGAATGCTGTCTCTGTAACCACTGCTCATTCCAGGAGGCTGGAAGCAGGATACTAGAACACTGCAATAAAACATTTTACTCTCACTCCCTCGCTTGCCAGCAGAAGGGTCAGGAAGAAGGCCTGTGCGTGGCCTCACTTGGCCTTCCAAATACCGGGCAAGTGTCTGTAATTAGACTCTACATTCTATTCTAAGCCCTAGCCGCAAAACATCTGAAAAATGTAGATTGTTGCTTTCCAGGCCCCATAGTACAGGAAGGCAGCCTAGAAGGAGAGTGGAATGGAGATTGAGCAAGCCAGTCCACAACACTGCTAGCCAATCCATAGTCATTACTAGTGTCATTTCTGCGACTTACAGATAAGTAAAATGAGGCATAGAAAGGTTCAGTAATTTGCCTAAGGTAACACTGAAAATCAGTGGTGGAGCCAGGATTTGAACCCAACGGATCTGACGTCAGGATCCTCACTCTTAAAATGATCCCTTTCAAGAAAGGACAGTTTACAACTTTAGACAGCATATTTACAAAAGAGATACACTTTTTGCTGCAGAAAATGACCAGATAAAGCTCCATTTTTTGATATTACACTATCAAAAAATTGTCAGTATGGGACTCTAAATTCAGCAGAACTGCTTGAAATAGAGTTCAGATATCTAAGAAGTTTTTTAAATAGCCATTGTATAAAATCTAGTCTCACATGTTGATGGAAATGGAAGGATGAAGTAACACTATGCTATTCAACTCAGAATATCCTAGGAGAACACAGAGAAGCAGAGACACTATAGCCTTGGAGCACCAGCAGCTTGTCCTGGCTTCCTCACGAATGGCCGTGAAGAAAGGTGGATAGGAAACTGTAAAACTACTAGACGAAAACAGGAAAAGCTCTACCTCACTGGTCTGGGAAAGTATTTCGTAAATATCATTCACTTCACAAACCCTGGCAACAAAAGCAAAAATAGACTAATGGGATTGCATCAAACTAAAACACTTCTGCACAGCAAAGGAAACAACGAAGTGGAGAGAGGACCTACAGATTGGGAGAAAATATTTGCAAATCATGCATCCAATAAGGCACTAATACCCAAAATACATAAGGAACTCAAACTACTCAATAATAGGAAACCAAATAACTCTGTTTGTTTGTTTTGTTTTTGAGACAAACTCTCACTCTGTGCCCAGGCTGGAGGGCAGTGGCATGATCTTGGCTCGCTGCAACATCCACCTCCCAGGCTCAAGCGATCCTCCCACCTCAGCCTCCTGAGTAGCTGGGACTACTTAATCTTAAGCAGGGACAGGTGCATGCCACCATATTCAGCTAATTTTTTTTGTTTCTTTTTGTTTTTGGTAAAGATAGGACTTCATCAGGTTGCCCAGGCTGGTCTCAAACTCCTGGGCTCAAGCAATCCAGCCGCCTCGGCCTCCCAAAGTGCAGGGATAACAGGCATGAGCCACCACACCTGGCCCACTCTATTTTAAAACGGATAAAAGACCTGAATAGCCATTTCTCAAGAGGCTGTATAAATGGCCAACAGATATATGAAAAAATGCCCAACATCACTAATCATTAGGGAAATGCAAATCAAGGCCACAGTAAGATATCACTTCATCCTAGTTAGAATGGCTATTATCGAAAAATAACAAATGCTGCCAAAGATTTGAAGAGAGGGGAATTCCTATACATCGTTGGTGGGAATGGAAATGAGCGTGGCCATTGTGGAAAACAATATGGTGGTTCCTCAGGAAATTGAAAACAGAACTACCATATGATCCACCAACCCCACTTCCGGCTGTATATTCAAAGGAATTGAGATCAGTATGTCGAGGAGATGTCTGCATCCCATGTTCATTGCCACGTCATTCACAATAGCCAAGATCTGGAAACAACCTAAGTGCCCATCAATGAATAAATCGATTTTTAAAATGTGGTGTCTCTATATACTATAGAATACTATTCAGCCTTGAAAAAGAAGAAAATTCTGTCACTTGCAGCAACATGGATGAATCTAGAGGACACTATGCTCAGTGATATAAGCCAGGCACAGAAAGACAAATACTACACATGATCTCACATATATATGGAATCTTTTTTTGAGATGGAGTCTCACTCTGTCACCCAGGCTGGAGTGCAGTGGCGTGATCTTGGCTCATTGCAACCTCCAGCTCCTGGGTTCAAGCAGTTCTCCTGTCTCAGCCTCCCAAGTAGCTGGGACTACAGGCACCTGCCACCACACCGGGCTAATTTTTGTATTTTTAGTAGAGATGGAGTTTCACCATATTGGCCAGGCTGGTCTCGAACTCCTGACCTCAAGTGATCCACTCGCCTCTGCCTCCCAAAGTGCTGGGATTACAGGCGTGATCCACCACACCCAGCCGTATATGGAATTTTCAAAAGCTGAACTCATAGAAGCAGAGTAGATTTTCAATGTCCTCACCACAAAAAAATGATAAGTATTGAGGTGATGGATATGTTCATCAGCCTGATTTGATCAGTTCTACAATGTCTACATGCATGGAAACATCACATTGTACCCATAAATATATGTGATTATTATTCATCAATTAAAAGTTTAAAAATTAGCCAGGCATGGCGGCTCATGCCTGTAATCCCAGCACTAAGGGAGGCCTAGGCAATAGGATCACTTAAGGTCAGGAGTTCAAGACCAACCTGGCCAACATAGTGAAACCCTGTCTCTACTAAAAATACAAAAATTAGCTGGGCATGGTGGTGTGCACCTGTAGTCCAAGCTACTTAGGAGGCTGAGGCAGGAGAATGGCTTGAACCTAGGAGGCAGAGGTTGCAGTGAGCCGAGATCATGCCACTGCAGTCCAACCTGGGGGACAGAGTGAAACTCCATCTAAAAAAAAGTTTAAAAATTAAAGTGGATTAATTCTGAAAAAATAAAAGGAAAGCAGATAGGCATCTGGAAAAGGTACCAGAACCTCCCCATTCCAAGGTTACTGATCACAGAGTTGTGAATGGATGTCTGGGGGTGATGTTGTAGAACAAAGTGATCAACAACAAGCAGTGATTCCCAAACCCTCACCTGGGATCTAGAGTGCAAGACCCACAGACCTGCCCTGTGGGCAGTGAGGAGAGATCAATGAGCAGCTGTCCTCATGCTTGGGTGCCCACCTCCTTTCTTCAACCTTACAAATCTGACCTGTGGATATGAGGTCTAAAACCCCCATCGACATAAGTCTGATTTTCTTTCTGCTCTGTCTCCAACACAGAAAAGAAGAGAACCTTTAAGGTCCCAAAAGAAAAATGATAAATTCCAACAAGGTTTGAGATTAATTGCATTTTTCATTTTTTATTTAGAAAGCTTTGCTTTCTATGGCTCCAGGAAAGCATGAGTGGTCTATAAGGGCTGTCCCTTAGCCGAGCATCATAATCTTTGCTAATTCAGGACCATTACATGCATGGAGGAACAAATGGATAGTTACATAGACAAATTGACTCTTGGTGGGTAGATGAACTGGTAGATAAATAATGCTGTAAAGACAGAGAAACAGAGACAGAGAGAGTAAATCTTAAACAGTCAATCAGCAAGGCCAGGGCTGGAACAAACACTATCTCCCTAGAATTTCCCAGAAGAATGTGGCTTCTGGAAGGCTTCTAGGAGTGTACGTCGAAGAATATTCAAACTGCCCAAAGAAATAGCAACAACAAGCACAACAACAAAAATCAGTTGTCCAACTACAAAAGAGTGAACAGAATAATTATGAACCTCAGCAATTAGAAATAGAAGAGGAAAGAAAATGGAAAGAGAGACTTATGAAAAACCTTAACACTCCTATCTACTGCCAGGTTCAAAGTAATGTCCAAACCAATCAGCAAAACTCCTAAGAGAAGCCTGCGGCTGCAAGAAATCCTTCCAAGGTCACTGAGTCCCTACCCTGCTGGAGGGAGGCAGAGCTATTCCTAAGTCGCCCTCCCCTGGAACAGAAGCTCGGATCCCAAGGGCTGATTCCTGCGCCTTGGAGAAATACTCTTTAAAATTAAAGAATTACTTGGCAGGTTTTTTCTTCTCTTGCCTAGTCGTGCATTACCAAAAGGAAGAATATGCTGCAACTGTCAGGTCCAGCGACTCCACCCTCTGTCTAGGAAGGAGCTCACGTGTGCACTGTCATCAGACAGATTTGTCCCTAGAGCCAAGATGTTCTCTGCGGTCTCGGTTATAACACCCAGAAAATTAGATCCAAGGCTGCTGCTGTTTCTGCAGACTGGCATTGGTCAGTAACAGGCAGGGCAGGGAAGGAGTGGATGGAGAAAGTAATTACCTGTTTTGAATAGGGATGGCAGGGAGGCAGTATAGGGGCGGGAGGAACATGCACAGATCTTTGGGTTTTCATTTCTGCTCTGCCAGATGGCCACTGTGTGCCTGTAAGCAAGTGACCTCACCTCTCTGCCTCTCTGAACTTCCACTTTCCCATCTACAAAAAGAGATAGTAGTGCCTATCCTCTGAGGTTATTTCAGGATTAAAGATTATGCATAAAAGGGCCCATCCCACAATCCGTGAAAGCTGTCATCATGGTCATCAGCCCCTGTCTGGCTCTCAGGACCGCCCCGCTGCTCCAGCCCTGCCCACAGCTGAGGCTTCTGACTCCACATGCAGGTTCTTCCCCTCACTTCCCTCCAAAAGGCAGCTCCAGACGGAATGTGTCAGCTCTGCCTCAGTCTTCCTTGCTACTGTGCCAACTTAATAGGGTGGCCCCAGCACTAGAGGTGGCCTTTGACCTGGTGTCTGCCTCCAGTTTCTTGGTCTCATCAACTATGCAGTGGTCTTACAGAGTACCTGCTAACTCAGGTCCCTTCTGAAATGGACATCCTGCCTGGCTCCTGCCTTACTCTCTCTGTCTCTCTCCCAGAGACTGGACCTCCGCTCTGAGCCCCAGTCTGGTGACAAATGCTTTGCTATTCAAAGAGAGACCTCTGCACTAACAGAATCCTAAGCATCTCCCACACCAGGATCCCTGCTGCTGGACTCTGCCCACATCAACCCCCACCACTTGGTTCAGTCCCACCCTTGTTGCAGGCTGCCTGCCAGAGATCACCAGATACCTCCCCGCTTCCTGCCAAATCTTTCTCCCTCTGCAGAATGTGGTTTTGTGGAATAGACACAAATTATAGAATCAGACTGACCTGCACATCTGTGTGTGACCTTGGGCAATTTCTTCACCTCTCAGAACCCCATGTATAAAATGAGAATAACAACAGCCTCATTGGGCCATGGAGGAAATTCAGGGAAGGGCGTGCATTGCAAGCCTGGCACCGTGCCTGGCATGGAGGCAGTGCTCCCTAAAGGCCCACTCCCCTTTGCCTCCTGCCATCGCCAATGGCCTGTAACTGGTCATGCCCACCTGAATCCAGAGGTAGAAAGTGGTCATTAAAACGAATTGTCACTTGATTCTATAAGCCAGGTGGCACATGACAGCCATTAATTTTTCACATGAAAAATGGCTCTGCTAATTGAAAAACATCAAAAAGATTGAGGTTTACACAAATGTTCAGCTCTGTTTATTTTTTCTAATTTACTTTTCAGCACACAGTAAGAACTTAATGAGCTCTCATTTATGGCTTCCTCCCTATTTATAGATATTGGTGCCTGTGGTGTTCTAGATGTATATACTGAGAGCATTCAACCTGGGCTACATGGCCAGTAGGGAACAGTTACAATACCCAGGTAAATTCCAGACAGGAATTACTGCTCCTCAAAAACTTAGCTGATACACTGTTCATTAGGAAAACACTGCAGCTGGTACTTTACATGGGCTTGATACTGTTTTCTTCTTCTTGGGACAAATTTTTCTAGCTTGAAGTTTCATTTGGTATGACACGAAAATAGGTAACATTTATGGAGCAATTGCTCTGTTTCAGACACCACGTTGTGCATGGCATGTGAATTCTTTCATTTCATGCTTGTCATAACACTGAGGAAAATACCCTTATTAACCCTGTTTCCAGAATAGGGAATTAAGATGTAGGGGAAAATTAAAAATGTTGAAACCCAATTTTCTCTGGGTCCAGATTCCATATTTTTATCACAGAGTCTACACAGCCATACCCTCTTTTCAACAAGCAGAGAGCCAACTGGTGAGTTCTGTCCATTTGAGGAGGAGAGAGAGATATAGGAGAAGAGCTAAGAGTCAGGAAACATGAATTCAAGTCCCACATCTTCCAAAAGTCCTCAGGACCTTCAGCAGGTCCCTCACCATCTCTGCTGTGAAGTTTAGAGGTCTGGGGTAGGGCTGGAGCCAGAACATGGGCACCAACCCTTCTTCCCCTCCCACTGACCAGCCAACAAAGACAAGGGGAATTAGAGTTTAGGATTTATTAATGGCCAGTTTTATACCCCCAAACCACCCAAAGTAGAGCCCTCTGACAAAGCTGGAACGGCAAACATAGATTAGACAGAGGTCAAAATGGAGGCCTCTGACTCCTGCCCCAGATCTAGACCTTGGAACCCACCAGACTGTGAGGATGTCCCACCTGGTCAGGCTTGGAGTGAGAACAGAGGTCTTTGAGTCATGGGGCAAACAGGTCAGAAAGATAGAGTGGAGCATCTTTCCCACTGCTGAGGCACCAGAAACCCTGCCCAGCAGCAAAACATGACCCAACCAGTCCTCTGATGAAGAGAAACAGAAAGGCAGAGAGAGGAACAGAGCTTCCCTGAGCAGGGAGACGTGAGAGCAGAAGTTCTCACCTCCATGGGCCAAGGTGGGGGGATCTGTGGAGAGGAGGAGAAAGATCCCCCTAAAATTCTTGACCTGTAAACTAAAAGGCTGGACCCCTGAAGCAAGATGCAACACAGATGAATGAGAAGAATGGCTGCCACTATGCAAAGTGAATGGATTCAAGAAGTTTGACTGTACCTGACTGCAGACTAGAGACACAGCAATGGGAAGGTTGGTACCTCTGGTTTGGAGAAACTGAAGATGATCCCTTTGAGTTAAGGACACTGTCTTATTCATTCTGTATCCCCCACACCCTGCCCTGATGGAGCCTGGCTCAGGTCAGGCTCAATCAGTATCCGTTAAACTAATGAGAGAATGAATAGAAGGGCTGTGGTTTGGCATCTCCTGAGACAAGAAGTACACAGAGCTGCTCTGAGACATGATTCATAAGCCTTCGGGTGCTGCAGGGATGGTCACCCATGTTGTACCTGTTCATTTTGACTCCCAGTCACATATTAACAACCAAGATGGCAGCAGTTCTCACAATAGCATTTGTGGGGAGATGACACAAACATAAATAAATTACTTCTAGAGATCAGCATGTTACAGCCCAATCACTTGTATAACCACATACCTCACACCTTGGAAGTATAATCGAAATTTAGCCTGAAACCCTGGGCTCCTGACTGGCATTCTGGTGCTCCTTTCCTACACCACAGAGCGCAGCGGAGGCTGCCGTACAGGCAGAGCTACACACAGCACAGGACTCGGTGAAGACCCCATCTACACTCAGGCCAATAACTCTTTTTTCTTTTCTTTTCTTTTTTTGAGGCAACATCTCATTCTATCACGCAGGCTGGAGTGCAGTGGCGTGATCTTGGCTCATTGTAGCCTCAACTTTCTGGGCTCAAGCAATCCTCCCACCTCAGCCTCCCAAGTAGCTGGGGCTATAGGTGTGCACCACTATGCCTGGCTAATTTTTTTTATTTTTAGTAGAGATGAGGTCTAGCTATGTTGCCCAGGCTGGTCTCAAACTCCTGGGCTTAAGCAATTCTCCCACCTTGGCTTCCCAAAGTGCTGGGATTACAGGCTTGAGCCACCACACGCAGGAAAGAGTTCTTCTTACAAACTGCTTTTGTCAACACTCCTAACCTTGCCATCATCCTACAAGTAACAAATAATCACAATCCTCTTCTTGGACTTCAAATACAAGTGCCAGGAATACACAGAAATATATGCGTGAGTTCTCTTGCAATCTTATGTTGACAACTGAACCAGTGAGTTCAGGCAGCTAGTAAGCAGCTGATCTGGGCTGTGGTCCCAGATATTCCCTGAGCCAAGGCCCAGGAAGAGCTTTTTCAAGAATGTGATGTTTAAGCTGAGCCCAGGAAAATGAATAAGGAGGAGTTAGCTTGGGGAAGGGGATGAGATGGAAGCTCCTACAGGGAGAGGGAGGAGCACTTTCAAAGTCCTTGAGGTGGGAGCGCCTATGATTTTTCCATCAGACCACGCTGCCTCACAAAACCTCATTTTATGAATGAAAAGAGGACTTCCCCCACAACAACAATCTTGTATCATATCACGGGAAAGGAAGGAAGGGGCAGGGAAAGTGAGGAGGGGAGAGGAGATCAAATTATTCCCCTTTCCAATATGACAACATCCTTTTCAGCAGATCACTCACCTTGGGAGATGCTCCATAAAAACAGAGTTCTGAGACCAAATAAATCTGAGAAATAACCACATAGCTATGTCCTCCTCTTGACAAGTCACACAGCTCATTAACCATTTAAAGACCTTGAGAAGTCCTGCAGCAAAGAACGTGAGTTTCTCCAACCCATTTGACTACTTCTTCAATCAATACCTATTTAACATTCCACAGGATATACGTCAGGGAAAGTCTTCCCTAAATTAACTTCAACAGCCACGTGGAAAG
This sequence comes from Rhinopithecus roxellana, assembly GCF_007565055.1. Taxonomy (NCBI): domain Eukaryota; kingdom Metazoa; phylum Chordata; class Mammalia; order Primates; family Cercopithecidae; genus Rhinopithecus; species Rhinopithecus roxellana. Next base: position 8,340,448 of record NC_044567.1, on the reverse strand, counting down.
TGCTAACTCTGACCTCGGCCCCAAGGACCAAAAGCTCTTTAATACCACAGTCTATTGTGCCAAGTTTCCTATGCAGTCCCGTGAGCAGCATCGCAAGTGCCCTGGTCAAGCCCCAGGCTTAAAGCACCCATCCCCAAGACAAGGGGCGTGTGGAATGGAGCACACGCTCACTATTTGATCCCTGGGAAAAGGGAGGAGGAGGCATGACTCAAGCTGGCTTAACAGAGATTTACTTCACCAGTATCCTTTGGAATGGATATCCTGCATGATTGAGCCGGGCTTTGTTCAATTCTCAAAGCAATTTGCCAGGAGCGAGAAAGGAGCGCTTAGAAAAGCAAGTTGGTCAGTCCTGGATGATTACTTCTTATTCCAAAACAATTACTGTAAAGGTAAAATGGGTTATGTTGCTGTAAAAAATATGACTCTCTCCAAACAGTAACACATGGATTCTCACCCGGAGCCATCAAGGCCACAGCCTAAAGCAGGCCGGGCATAAGAACTCAGGGGGAGATGCTTCTGCCCGTCAAGCAGTACTGATTTAAAACAGAATTAACACAGATGAAGGAGGGCTAGATAAGTAGGGGTTGTGGGGGGTAGTGTTGGGGTCCCCTGAAGACAAGTACCTCCTTAGCAGTCTGAGCCCATCCCTACCGAGTACTCTGAGATGTAAAAAAGACAAACACCCAGTTTCCTTCTTCTTCTGCCTCAACCTCCAGACCCACTGGCCTCCTAAAAGAAGAGGGCTAAGTAGGATTTCTCAATCTCAGCACTGCTGACATTTTGGTTTGGTAATCCTTTGTTGTGGGGGGCAGTCCTGTGCATTTTGGGATGTTTAGCTGCAGCCCTGGCCTCCACCCCAAATACCAATAACAATCCCTCCTCCTCACCCAGTTGTGACCATCCAAACTGTCTCCAGACATTGCCAAATGTCCCCAGGAAGTAGGAAGTATGGGCAAAATCACATCTGATTGGGAACCACAGGACAAAAGCAACACGGACATGGGAGAAGGATCCAACCAAGTCTTTGGATCTAGCCCATCGCCAAGAGAAAATTGTGCTCAAGACTGGCCTCTCCAAGAGAGCAAAGAGGAATGCATCCAGAAGTTGTTGCTGTTGGCCCCTTTTTTGGGCACTGATGGAAGAAGAGGGGTCTGAGTGCCCAGTCACTGGCATCACAGCCACGTGCCCAGCCTGCTCCATAGAGGACACCAAAGAGCCTTCCTGATAAGCCAAGTCATTCTAGGCAGCCACTCCCCTTACCTAGCCTGGCTTCCAATCATTCCTTTGCTGGTTGAAAGAAGACAAGTTAAAATATGAGAGTGTCTTGTAAGACTCAGGGAGGCTAAGTAGGAAGAGTTTGATAACTATTTCTCAAAACTAAAGATGTTCATTGTTCCCCAACTGACAGCCAACAGATAATGTTGCTATATAATGGCCTGGGTTTGTTTCTCACAATTAATAAGCTGCCATTAATACGAACTGCCTATGAATGATACAGTGGGAAGAATGTCTTGGCTTGGTGTTAGATGCTGAAGTATGGCTCCTGATGCTGACATCTGTTCAAGATCACTTCACTTTAGCATCCCCAAGCTTTCTCTCCACTATAAAATGAAGAAAACAGCAATATTCCAAAACCCACCTCCTTGGGTTGTTGCAAGTCTCAAATGCAATGTGTGTGAAAGTGAGTTGCAAATGCAGAGCACCAGGCTGACGTCAGTTGTTTTTAATAACTCATCAGGTCAGTTTTGACTCACTTAAAAGTAGACGTGAGGCAACAGTTTGCAGAGGAGAATACTGGGAAGAAATATCTGCTTTGAATATAGTGATTAAGGGAAGCTAAGATGGAAGAAAAATGTGGAACAGTGTTTTTAAGATTCTAAGAGTGATTATTAAAGCATCTCAGAACTCTTAGGTACACAGAGAAAAAATAACATTGCTCTTCAAAGTGGTCCTTTCTGTGTCTTTTTTTCCACTTTCTTAGCCCTTTATTCTCTTTTCCCCCATTCACCTCATTTCCATCTCCGCCCAGGCCCCTGAAGTACACTTAATTGTCATTGCCAGCCTCATCCAGAGCCACTATGAAGCGTTTAACTGCTGATGGCACCAACCAGGCACTGTACCGAGAAAATTACTATTGGTGTAGGAGGGAAGGAGGAAGAGAGGGAAAGAGAGAGGCAGGGAGAGAAGGAGGAGGTGAACAGAGAGAGAAACTGGGACCTGATCTCTCTTAAGCTTTGAATCTCAGCCGTGCATCCAAACCTGGAAGTCAGAGGGAAAACTAACATTGACTGGGGACCTAGCATGTGCCTGGGACTGTGCTAGGAGATTCACATAGCTGCTCACATCTAATCCTTGCAGCATTCTTAAGTAGGGCAGCCTTCCCAGAGCATGTTCCATGTAACTGCAATGGAACTACAATTGCATTGATTCAACCAAAGTTTACTGTGCTTTCTCTATGTGCCAGATACCGGTCTAGGTAACTATAAAAGCAAATATTTATATAGGGCCTATTATTTGCCAAACACTGTTTTATGTATGTTCATTTAATCACAACAACTTTATAAAGATGTTATTATTACCATACCAATGTTACAAACGAGAAGAGTTCAGTTATTGCCCAAAGTCACACAACTAGTGGGACAGGCAGATTCTCAGATGGTCTCCGAAGACCCCACCTTAGGGTATTCACACCACTGCATAGTCTCTCTCCTTGAGTGTGGACTGGCCTAGTGACTGCTTCTAACCAACAGAATACAGCAAAGGAGACAGGCTATCACTTCCATAATTAGGCTACATGAGATCGTGCCTTCCATCTTGCTAGCAGACTCTCTTCTTCACTGGCTTTAACGAAGCAAAATGTTATGCTGGAAAGGTCCATCTCCAGCCAACGGCCCACACGGAACTGAGTCCTGCCAACAGTTCCATGGGTTTGGAAGCAGATCCTTCCCCAGCAGAGACTTCAGATGAGAACCCAACCCTGGCCAGCACCTTGACTGAAGCCTCATGAGAGACACTGAAACAATGACTCAGCTCAGCTCTCCTGGATTCCAGACCCATGGCAACTGTAATATAACGAAAGTGCATTGTTTTCAGCTACTATGCTTGTGGTCAATGGTCACATGGCAGTAAACAGCTGATACAACTAGTAAGGAACAAAGGTGGGGCTTGTGCTCAGGCCATCTGGCTCCCAAGCCTGTGTCCTTCACCACTACATTATATCACCTTTCATGTCTAAGGGGACATTCTGTTTGTTTAAAAAAAAAAAAAAAAGTGGTAACATAAGTCTGGAAATGTTGAATATTATACTGCCTTCTTGAAGATTCACATTGCAAGAAGTCCTATAGTGAAGAAGTGTCTTTATCTTCACCTGACCCAGCATTGCTCATACTTTTCAAATCACAGATTTCTTTGTTTATGTGACACCTGTGGCATCCCACAAAACCAGAACTCCATAGAAGGGATTTTAGAAATGTTGAGACAGGCATAATCTCCTTATTTTACAGATGAAAGAAACTAAGCCTTGGAGAGGTTCAATATGGTCAGAAGTCACACATGATGATGGTGAGCCCGGATTTGCAGTCTGACTCAAAGACCCATACTTCTCCCACCAATCTACCCTGAAAAGGGAAGGGCAGACAAAATGATGTGGTGAGTAGGGTGGGGAGGAGTTGGGGAGTAGAGAAGAAATCGCCTGAAGCAAGCATCATTTGACTGATCAGTGGCCACTGCTTAAACCACAGCCAATCAAACAGTCACCAGCCTCACACCCGGAAGCCCTCAGTGCCCAGGTGATAGCCCCTGAACACTGGGAAAGGAAGTCTCATCTGCTGGGGCCACAACTGCAGAATGATTGCAGTGAGAAAGGACAGGTGGGAAGGTGCAGTCCAGTAAGCAGGGGAGAGAGCCCCCGGGACCTGTGTCTACAGCATGTGCAACCCCAACTTTCTTTTATGCCCTGCTTTGCCTGGACAAGCAGGTCCTGAGGCCCTGAAAGTGCTGCCTACAAGGAACCTAGAGGCCTGCTGTCTTCTTCGGCCAGGTGGCCACCTACACTCATGCCCTGTTTGAGGGAGCTTGGCATCATCACCCCTAATTAGCTCATCCTTTGAACCTACCTCTGAAAAAATGACAAGAAGGAGAGAGGAACACTGCCAAGTGGCTATATTGTTGCATGCTGGATGATGAACAAACACTATAGCATTGAATCCTAACAAGCTTCCGAACTGGTGACTCTCCTGCCTCTCCCATTTTGTAAGTGAGAAAACCGAGGTTCAAAAAGATTAAGGCATCTGCTCAAGGTAAGTAAATGGTAAGTAAACACAGGTGGATCTCACTCCAAAGCCCAAAATTCATTTAAATACAGTTTGAGGCAGGCAGAAGTTTCGTAGAAACCCTTTTCCCGCTCTCCACATTTCACACAAAGCTGATGAAACATAGACGCATTGGGAGCTTTCAGAGAACGAGCAATGTCAGAGCAAAGCACCCGTCTCTTCACAAACACTTAGCTCTTGCTAGGTTTCCAAAAAACCTTGGTGCTAAGAACAACTCTAGGAGGAATGTTTCTGCTCCATCTGTGGACAAATGTAGAAAAACAGCCTCAGGGGTTAGCTTAGAATGTGAGGTTTTGGTTCTCTTTTAATGGCCATTTTTATAAGTGAAATGAAAGGAACTACACTTCCCGAAATAACAGAGGGGGAGTTTTGTCATCCAGGATGTCTTGGAAGCTGCATGGGCCAGACAGAGCAGAATCCATCAGAGGCAGAGGCTCTGCCTTGTACGAAGCTGTGGTTCTGGTGCACCACCGGCATACCAACGCAAGCAGGATCCACAACAGCCCTTTGTGTACACAGGCTGTGAAAGCAGATGTCTTCGTTAATATTCTGCAGGGCTACTCCTGGGCTCACATCTCCCTCCGCGTGTGTATTTGTTTGTTTGTGTGTATGTTTTATAAGATTCAATCACCCCTAGATGGGCAAATAACTATGAATCACTCCATCAATCCACAGAAGAACACGAAAAGGAAATTTACATGTAATGAATTAACTCCCAGACCCTGCACCAAGCACTGAGCATACATTTTCTTGTGTAAGGCTCAACTTGCAAGGCAGACCCTCCCCCATCTACTATCCCCAGTTTATAGATGAAGAAAGAAAGGCTCTGAGAGGTTAAGCCACTTGTGCAACACCACACAGCTAGTCCACGGTCAAGCCAAGATCTCACCCAGGTCAGCCTGGCTGCAAAATGCACATCCATCTTCTGTACCATGCTACTTCCGAAGGGAGAGGCATAAAAAGAAAAATGAGCAAACACTAAGGGGTCCCAACTGCATGCATAGTGTCTGTGCTGGCTGCCTTCCACATTCAATCCTTACAGCGATCCTGCAAGGTAGATCCTACCATGCTCATTTCAGAGATGAGAATGCAAAGGCTCAGAAAGGTTTAATAAATTGCTACCAGATGAGCTGTGATCTGAACCTAGGAATACCTGACTCCAAAGCCTGGGAGCTTTCCACCACACCATCAGTACTCATTGACACAACTCCGCCCTCTTCCCCAGCCCTCCACCTCCACTGCCCCACCCCTCCCCAACCCACTCCAGGAGCACTGACCCAGGGAGGTAAAAGAGACAGACTGGGAGCTAGACTGGCTGTTTGGGCACCAGCATAGAGTGGGTTTGGGGGAATCAGTGTTTGTCTCAGCCTGCTACAGTGAGTAAGGGTGGATTCTGGTGACAGTAGGAATCATTTTGATTTATGGAGCTGTGTGTGTGTGCACTGGATGAAGGAGGGGCTTGGGCGAAGGAGAAAGCATATTTGTTGCCTCTGGCCCAGTTATTGTGTTCATGCAGCTACAGTGGTCCCATCTGTAAAGTGGGGTCAACCCAACAGTCCTGATACACCTCACCCTGCAGGTGCACAAGTGAAGGAAAGTTGGTTTCTGGAGAGAGCAGCGCGCTGAAGCAAATGCCTTTGGCTCAGAGCTAAAATCATTCAAGCACCAAGTGGCCAAAAGAAGTCACATGAGATTCTACAGGCCCATCCTATGTATTCACCTTTCCTATTCCACTCTCCCTTCCTCTTAGTTCTAAAAGATTCACTTATGTTACATTATAACCTCTAGTTTGTTTATTTTTGCCTAAACAGATTTGCTTTTTGGGGGGTCAGATTACATTATGTAATTCCAGTTTTAGTTTGCTACAGCTACATCCATTTAGGGAAGCCTCTTAGAATAATAAAACATGGGTTTACTTCTTTGTTTGTTTTGAGACAGAGTCTCACCCTGTTGCCCAGGCTGGAGTGCAATGGCGCGATCTCGGCTCACTGCAACTTCCTCCGCCTCCCAGGTTCAAGCGATTCTCCTGCCTCAACCTCCCGAGCAGCTGGGGTTACAGGCATGCACCACCATGCCCAGATAATTTTTGTATTTTTAGTAGAGATGGGGTTTCGCCCTGTTGCCCATGCTGGTCTCAAACTCCTAACGACAAGTGATCCACCTGCCTCGGCCTCCCAAAGTACTGGGATTGCAGGTGTGAGCCGCTGTATCTGGCCAATAAAACATGTTTTAAGGAAATGTTTCAAAAATGAGTCTCCATGCTCTTCCAGGAGGCAAGAGGTCGCAGCCTAGTGCCCTGTCTCGTCCTGTGTTCCCTTTGATCCCTGCACAGCAGACTGCCATGCATCGTTACTCTCATCATCCATCCATTTATGCATTCCTTCCTTCATTCACTGAAATGTACTTATTTATTTATTTATTTATTTATTTATTTATTTATTTATTCAATGCCTACCAAGTATCGGTTGCTTGGGAATCATGGTCATGGATGAGCAAAAATAAGCACGGTCCTTCTCATAGAATTTAGTGTCTAGTGGAGGGAAAATGAATTAATATGTCACATGCAAAAAAAAAAAAAAAACCCAGTATCTCTAAAAAACATGATAAGAGTATGGAAGGAACAGTACATGATACTCTGAGAAAGAAAAAATAACAGAAAGACCTGACCTGGTTGAAGAAAATAATGCTTCTGGCTGGGTGCAGTGACTCACGCCTGTAATCTCAGCACTTTGGGAGGCGGAGGTGAGCAGATCACCTGAGGCCGGGAGTTCAAGACCAGCCTGGCCAACATGGTGAAACCTCCGTCTTTACTAAAAATACAAAAATTAGCTGGTGTGGTAGTGGGCACCTGTAATCCCAGCTACTCGGGAGGCTGAAACAGGAGAACCTCTTGAACCCCGGAGGCAGATGTTGCAGTGAGCCGAGATGGTGCCACTGCACTCCAGCCTGGGTGACAGAGCAAGACTCTGTCTAAAAAAAAAAAAGAAAAGAAAAGAAAAGAAAACTTGAGATGTGGTCTAAGGCACAATAGAGCTAGGCATGGTGGTGCATGCCTATAATCCCAGCTGCTCGGGACGCTGAGGCAGAAGGATGGATTGAGTCCAGTAGGTCAAAGCTGCAGTGAGCTATGATCACACCACTTCACTCCAGCCTGGGAAACAGTGAGACCCCATCTCAAAAAAAAAAAAAAAAAAGGAATGGGGTGGAAGGGGAGTTCCAGATATGATCAGATTTGCATTTTTATAGTGGGGAGAGGCAGGGGGGTAATTTCCCTACAGGGTACGGTGTTCACTATTTGGGTAATAGATACACTAGAAGCCCAATCCCTACCAGTATGCAATATGCACATGTAATAAACAAGCATATGTACCTCCCTGAATCTAAAATCAATCAATCAATAATAAAAGATCCCTGGATGCAGGCTGGGAGTGGAGACAGTGCAGGCTCCAGGGCATGTGAGGAGAACAGATGGGAGAATGTTACAGAACTCCAGAAGAAAAGTGATGCTGGCTTGGACTAGGGTGGTAGTTACAAGTTAAAGAATAATGGACAGAGTTCAGAGCTATCACAGCAGTATCACTGACAGATTCAATGACCGGAAGGTGAAAGGTGGAGGCACCAAGATGGACTCTTGGTTTTGAGGCTGCCTCATGGGATGGCTGGGGATGCCATTCATTGAATTTATCACCCATAGTGTGCCCAGAACAGTGCCCAACACCATGAGCCACACAAAGGGAGCACTGGTCTTGGACCCTTCCCCTATGTCCATAACTTACTAAGGCCCAGGCTTCATAATCTCTCATACAAACCCACCCAAGCCATTAAATGGTTCCATGTGAAGGCTGTCATGGTTCCCCTGGCTGTGCTCTAAACCCTGGTCACAGTGAATTCCGCATCCCCTCCATCCCAGAAGACGCCAGGCCCCATTCCAAATTCAGTGGTTTAAGAAAAAAAAAAAAGAAAACAAGCAAACTATCACAAGAACAGAAAACCAAATACCGCATGTTCTCACTCATAGGTGGGAATTGAACAATGAGAACACTTGGACACAGGAAGGGGACACATCGGGTCCTATTGTGGGGAGGGGGGAGGGGGGAGGGATAGCATTAGGAGATATACCTAATGTAAATGACAAGCTAATGGGTGCATCACACCAACATGGTACATGTATACATATGTAACAAACCTGCACGTTGTGCACATGTACCCTAGAACTTAAAGTATAATTAAAAAAAAAAAAAAACAGGCATGGTTCCTGCACTGGTGTAGAAGTGAACTTGAACTTACCCTCCCAAGAGTCCACCCTGACCCACAGACCCTTTGGCTGGTCTGCGACCTGGCTCTTGGTATCCATTCTATTCTAATTTTCAACAGCTTCACATACATTTCCCACAGCCCCCATCTCAGTCGTGCATCTGGTGCACCACAACTGAATTTGGCCCTCCTGCTTTAAATCCTGCATGCTCTAAGGTCAAAACCCTGTCCCCCATCTAGCTCCTTCCACCACCCTGAAGGGCAGTCTTCTAGGACTAAAACACTAGGAAGATAGGAAAAGCCCTGGGACAGAAACCAGTGCATCAGTTTAGGGTTTTCTTTCGTTTTGAGGGAGAACAGTTAATGCATAAGAACATGATAGTGACCTAGATGGTTGAAGATTACCAGAAAGCAGGAATAAAAGGGGTTAGAATTTTTCTGTGAAGTCGCCATCATAAAGAGAGGTAGATTTCCTCCTGAAGGAAAGCTCACCGGGTTCTAGAAAAAAGACCAAGCTTGAGTCACCATTTAACTGTTTAAGTAAGTGATGTTAGACAGATCCCATCATGAGTTTGGTCTCTCTCCCCTGTAAAGCAGAAAATAACATCCACCCAACAGGGTCATGATGAGATCTAAATGCAGTCATGGGAACCCACATGGTGCTGTACACAAGTAATTCTCGTCACTGCCAGCAGGTCTGCAAGGCTCATTCTAAAGCCTGAATCTTCACATTCACTTTCTCTAGACCTGTTTCCTCTGCCCTCCATTCAAAGGGGTCTTTTGGTCTGCAGAAGGCTGCCCTAGTGGCCTGATGGGTACTGTCCCTCTTCTTTCTCATCCACAGGCGAAGAGAGTGATGCATTCAGGCCCCAGAATTTCAGCCCAGTGGGCACCCTCCTTGCCAGTGCCCCCAACCCTATTCATTATTCAATCAACAAACATTTAGTGTAGAACGACTTTGTATTGGGCACTGTTTGGGGTGCTGAAGGTATAGAAGTAAAAAAAATAACACAGCGGCCAGGCAAGGTGGCTCACGCCTGTAATCCCAGCACTTTGGGAGGCTGAGGCGGGTTGATCACCTGAGGTCAGGAGTTTGAGACCAGCCTGGCCAACATAGTGAAACCCCGTCTCTACTAAAAATACAAAAAAAAAATTAGCTGGGCATGGTGGTGGGCTCCTGTAATCCCAGCTACTCGGGAGGCTGAGGCAGGAGAATCGCTTGAACCTGGGAGGCAGAGGTTGCAGTGAGCCAAGATCACACCATTGCACTCCAACCTGGGCAACAAGACTGAGACTCTGTCTCAAAACAAAATAATAGACCGGGCGCGGTGGCTCAAGCCTGTAATCCCAGCACTTTGGGAGGCCGAGACGGGCAGATCACGAGGTCAGGAGATCGAGACCATCCTGGCTAACACGGTGAAACCCCGTCTCTACTAAAAAATACAAAAAACTAGCTGGGCGTGGTGGCGGGCACCTGTAGTCCCAGCTACTCGGGAGGCTGAGGCAGGAGAATGGCGTAAACCCGGGAGGCGGAGCTTGCAGTGAGCCAAGATAGCGCCACTGCACTCCAGCCTGGGTGACAGAGCGAGACTCCGTCTCAAAAACAAAACAAAACAAAACAATAAATAAATAAATAACACAGCACCTCTTAAAAAGTCCATAGTCATGGGAAAATAGCTAGGTAAACAGGCAAGTGTTCTATGATAAGGCATGTACCTTTAGATAAGGCAGGTGCTTGCATAAGATAAAAAGGCAACAGTGAGGAGGAAGATTTAGCCAGAAGGAGCCCACCCAGAAGGCTCCCAGAAGAGGTGAAGCTTGAAGAAGGCATAGGACAAATGCAGTCAATGTGAGATCTTCTGGGGTCATGAGCAGGACAGAGATGTGGAGGACAGGAGGCCTTTCTTGAATCAAAGAAAGCCATATTGGAAAAGAGAAAGAATTTTCCCCTTCTGCCCTTCTTGGGGTGTTTCCCTGCCAGGTCACAGAATTTTTCATCACAGTGAAATCAAACATTCTTGGATTGGAAAGTGAGACAGCTCACTCATGCATGTTCTTTTAAAAGCATGTGACAATAAAACCAGTGACCTGGTTAACAGCCTACGTGGTTGTCTTCTTTTCGTCTTTCTTCCTTTGCTTCCCTTTTACCTGAAAGGGGCAAACACGATGTATACCACCACCACTGATAAATTAGACACAAACCCTGAGCTGAGCAACTTTGGGGAAAGTATAAACTTTTTTTTTGTAGTAATCACATGCACACGATAATCAAGGGACAAAGAAATTAGCAGACTCTTCCAGTTACATTCAAAACTCCAACCCTGGCATTTACTTGAAAATATTAAGTATCTTCAAGGCAAATCATTGAAGTAGCTGAGAAGTCTCTACTGCAATATTTAATGATGCTTATAAATCCTAAAACCCTCATGGGACCATTCCTGGCTGGTGATGAAACAGTGTTTGATGTTACTGAAATTGTGAGTGTTTAATTATGTCTAACAAAGTTGGTTATCAATAAAGTGTGCATCCATGTCTGAACTCAGTCCATCTCTTCCTGTCATTTAGGATGACTGGGAATCAGTTTGAATGGGGTTAGTGAGCTTTTTCTGTAAAAGTCCAGTCAGTACATATTTTCAAGCATTGCTGTCCACAATGTCTCTGTCAAAACTATTCAACTCTGTCATGGTAGGGCAAAAGCAGCCAGAGATAATCCATAAGTAAATGAGCAGATCTGTGTTCCAATAAAACTTTATTACTTTATATAATAAAGTTTATTAAAAACTCTATTTACTAAAACCACAATTTGAATATCAGTTTTCATGTGTCATGAAATATTATTATTCTTTTGATTTTTTTAACTATTAAAAATGTTAAAAGGTTGGGTACGGTGGCTCATGCCTGTGCCCTCATTTAATCTTCACCAAGGGCCTGTGATTACTCATTTTATTTTATTTTTATTTTTTTGAGACAGGGTCTGGCTTTGTTGCCCAGACTGGAGTGCAGTGATGCAATCTCAGCTCACTGCAGCCAAGAAGGCCAAGGCTGGAGGACCACTTGAGCCCAGGAGTTCAAGACCAGCCTGGACAATATAGTGAGACATTGGCTCTACAAAAAAAAAAAAAAGAAATTTAATTAGCTGGGCATGGTGGTGTGCACTTGTAGTCCCAGCTACTTCGGTGCCTGAGGTGGGAGGATCACTTGAGTCCAGGAAGTGAAGGCTGCAGTGAGCAGAGGTCTGGAGGCTGAGGTGGGAGGATTGTCTGAGCCCAGGAGGCAGAGGCGGCAGTGAGCCAAGATTGTGCCACTGCACTCCAGCCTAGATGGCAGAACCAGACCCTGTCTCAAAACAAATAAAAATAAAAATAGTAAAATAGGCTGGGTGCAGTGGTTCACACCTGTAATCCCAACACTTTGGGAGGCCAAGATGGACAGATCACCTGAGGTCAGGAGTTTGAGACCAGCTTGACCAACATGGTAAAACCCTGTCTCTGCTAAAAAAAAAAATACAAAAAATTAGCCGGCACGGTGACACATGCCTGTAGTCCCAGCTACTCAGGAGGCTGAGACAGGAAAATCACTTGAATCTGAGAGGCAGAGGTTGCAGCGAGCCAAGATCACACCACTGCACTCCAGCCTAGGTGACAGCAAGACCCTGTCTCAAACAAATAAATACATAAATAAATAAAATGAATAATCGGAGGCCCTTGGTGAAGATTAAATGAGGTGACATGTATAGCAGACAAACATTCAGGAAGAGGCCGGGCGCGGTGGCTCAAGCCTGTAATCCCAGCACTTTGGGAGGCCGAGGCGGGTGGATCACGAGGTCAGGAGACCGAGACCATCCTGGCTAACACGGTGAAACCCCGTCTCTACTAAAAATACAAAAAACTAGCCAGGCATGGTGGTGGGCGCCTGTAGTCCCAGCTACTCAGAGGCTGAGGCAGGAGAATGGCGTAAACCCGGGAGGCGGAGCTTGCAGTGAGCCGAGATCGCCCCACGGCACTCCAGCCTGGGTGACACAGCGAGACTCCATCTAAAAAAAAAAAAAAAAATTCAGGAAGAATCCAGAACGTTCGAGCTCAGGAGGGATCTGAGTGCTCTGTAAATGCCAGCTCTGTTTTTCCCCTACTTTCTAAGTGTCTTACTACCAGTGCTTTCTGTTTATTTCTCTATCTTTGTATCTAATCTTCCCTTGTAGCAACTGATTAAGTAATGAAGCGTGAGAACAGATTTGCTCCTAACAGGCAGAAAACCAGCCCCGTCCCTTGTTGGCTTGAGCCCTCCCAGGCTGACACTTTTCCTCTTGGTGTGGGTGGCCTAAGCCTGGTCCTGGAGGGCTGGGTTTTAACTACCATTAAATATCAGGGAGAAACTAATGAAGCCACAATTGATTCATTGAGCTGGATCCCATCTCCCTGTGAAAGCGTCCCATTAGAGGTTCAGGGTCTCTTTGGGGGATTTACAGCGGCTGCAAATATCAGTGGCAATTATATGCGTCTCATCTTTCTTAGCGAGCTGCCACTCTCTCCTCCCCCTCCCTCAAGTGCCCCAAGGTTTACCGGTCACAAGCACCACAGGTCAGAGCATCCTCCACCAGGCTCACTGTGTCCCATCGGCTGGGTAGCGGTGGGGGAGCATCTCTCCCCCGCATGAAAGGAAATCCTAGAAGAAATAAGGAAGCCTGAGTTTCCTGAGAACTGGAGAGTGGAATCCAAGTGGGATCTTCAAGATCACCTGAAGCTGATTCTTTCTTCTCCATGGGTAAACTCTTTACCCTCTTGCAGGCCTGTGCTCTCACCCTTCGCCCCCTCAGCCCCACCTTGGTCCAGACCCTCCTGGACCCAACACCGGCCTGAGGTCCACAGACCCCAGCAGAGACACAACCCTTTGGTGTCAGGCTCCCACCACCCTGACTTTGTCCCTGGCCCCTGAGATTCATCTGCTGTTTTTATCTCCTGTCCATACACCTGCACTTCTCTGTACTGGGATAAATTTTGAAGAGTTAACTAGTATGTTTTCCCCACCATCCATTTTTTCCTAGCCAGCCCTCCCTACCTACAGCTTCTCTTATATCCATCCCCCTTGCCCACCACATCTTCATCTGCACCAGCAGAAGGGGAGGAGGAAAATCTGCTTTCTGCTGATCACACCTTCTTCCCAAATCTTCCTACTTTATACCTGCTCCTGTGGCTCCGGAGCTTAATGGGTAATAATTCACCACCTCTCTTCTCTGTTCTGCCCAATGCTGGTCTCCTTGCTGGTCTCCTCTCTCTTGGGGAGAATCAAAGGGCCTGGATAAACAGGGTGTGGATGGAAACTGCATTGATGAGTTCCTTACCCACCACCCTCCCTACGACACACACATCTGAGGACCTTGGTTTCTGATCCCACCTCACTCCCTTGGCCCGTCATGGACTAAATGCTTGTGTTTCCCAAAAATTCATACGTTGAAATCCTAACCCCCAAGGGGATAATGGAGGTGGGACCTTTGGAAGTAATTAGGTCATGAGGGTGGAGCTGTCATGAATGGGATTAGTGCCTTATAAAAGAGACCCCAGAGAGCTCTCTAGCTCTGCCGTGTGAGGATAAGAAGTCAGCAGTCTGCAACCCAGAAGAGGGCCCTAACCACAAGATTGTTGTGGCCCTGATCTGACTTCCAGCCTCCAGAACTATAAGAAGTCAATGTCTGTTGTTTACAAGCCAAGCTGTCTTGATTGTTACAGGAGCCCAAACTAACTAAGACAACCACATCTGAGGCTGGGCACAGTAGCTCACACCTGTAATCCCAGCACTTTGGAGGCTGAGGCAGGTGGATCAAAAGGTCAGGAGCTTGAGACCAGCCTGGCCAACATGGTGAAACCCCATTTCTACTAAAAATACAAAAATTAGCCAGGCACGGTGGTGCATGCCTGTAATCCCAGCTACTCAGGAGGCTGAGTCAGGACAATTGCTTGAACCCGGGAAGCAGAGGTTGCAGTGAGCCAAGATTGTGCCACTGTGCTCCAGCCTGGGCAATAGAGCAAGATTCCGTCACAAAAAAAAAAAAAAAAAGACAACCCCATCTGGAGAAAACTAAAAAGGCTCAGTCTTTCCCCTGGGTGCAGAACGCCCTTCTTCCCCCTGCCCTAGGAAAGCCCAGTCACCTCTGAGGAGGCAACAACATCCTGGCCCCTCCCACTTGCTTTCGGTGCATCCCCACGTCCATTCTCTCATGGAACCCTGTGCATACCTCTATCTGAGCCCCCGTAAGACTGTGTTCCACTAGCTTATGTGTTCATCATCTTTGTGTTGACTGTAAACTTCACTTTGTACCCTGTCCCCCAGAATCCAACACCTAATCTGGCACACTGAATGAATGAACAAATGAATCAATGAATGAGTGGGCAAGTAAGTGAAGAAACTAACAAGCTTCCCTGGAGTGATGGCATAGGATTGTTTCTTAATTATTTTGTATGTTTCTCCTCTTTCCAGTTTCTATATCACAACTTAGGATGATTCTAAAGGGTCGTCCCAGCTTCAGAGTTCCCTGGGGGCTGGCTGGGGCTTTTATTGGGACTTCACCAGTGCTCAGCTTCTTCATCTGTCCCATCCTGCTTCCACCTCATTCTTTCCATAGGTGTTGATCCCAAGCACATTCCCTCCTGCATACAAAGAGCTTGCTTCTGGGAACTCTTATGCTACAAGTCATTAGGAACATGAATTTTGGACACTTCTAACAAGCCTGAGTTTTAGTCCTGGCTTTTCTACTTATGTGTACTGTGACACTGAGAAAAATTGCCTAACTTCTCAGAGGCTTCAACTGCAATAGAAATGAAATCATTCAGTAGTGGGAGTTCAATGAAATGTTGTTTGAAGCACATTTAGCACAGCATCTGGCACACTGATAAGTGCTCACTAAAGTATTTTGTGTATCATCATCAATATTGCAAGGTCCAAGGAACATGGTAAGGCTATGGAACACACAGAAGCCAACTAGATTGGCTACAAGGCCGGCCTCAAGAGAGGTAGGTCCACTCTGGCTTTCAAGAGGTGGTAGTTGGACCTGTAGTCATATGGTAGTGGTACCTGGATTGTGCATGATTCGTGAGTTGTATGACGGGTTCTTTGGGAGTTGGAAGGATTTCAGAATGAAGTCTATAGTCTAGGGACTCCACCAGTCCTCAAGCAAGTTCCATACATCATGGGGAACTAAAATTTAATCAGCTGCTAGAGAAAGCAAGAATGCATTTTTCCAATGGTGCAAGTGATATTGTCCTAGGGGGATGCAAGTCTGAAATCTGTATCAGACTATGGAGGGAGGTACTGCTGTTCTGACTGGGATGCTGGAGACAGACCTGAATACTTGCACAGATATGTTCTGCTTTGAGTAAATTTAGCTTTGTTTAATCTCTTCTCTTAGTCTTAGAAGCTACGGCTGAGTAAGCATTTTTGTCTCTTAAAACATCAGGAAACACAAAAAGGATGGTCCCTTGTTAAGGTCTTGGATGTTCTGTTCTCACTTAGTCTTATTTTTTTTTTTTTTTTTTTTTTTTTTTTTTTGAGGCGAAGTCTCGCTCTGTCGCCCGGACTGGAGTGCAGTGGCCGGATCTCAGCTCACTGCAAGCTCCGCCTCCCGGGTTTGCGCCATTCTCCCGCCTCAGCCTCCCGAGTAGCTGGGACTACAGGCGCCCGCCACCTCGCCCGGCTAGTTTTTTTTTGTATTTTTAGTAGAGACGGGGTTTCACTGTGTTAGTCAGGATGGTCTCGATCTCCTGACCTCGTGATCCGCCCGTCTCGGCCTCCCAAAGTGCTGGGATTACAGGCTTGAGCCACCGCGCCCGGCCACTTAGTCTTATTAATGAATACTAGGCAAGAGAGTTTCAAAAACGAATAAGACCATATCCCTACTCTCGAGACACTGATATTTTTATAGGAAGAAACAGATATATATTAAAAAATACAAATTGTAAACCTTATCATATAAAGTAGTCATTTGTCCACTAACTGGCTATTTAGTGCTAGGCGCTGTGTTTAATGTGGTAGACACAAAGATGAACTAGATGTTGCTCCAGACCACAAGAGACAAAGTTTAGTGGGTACAAGATGCAGTGGGAGCAGTAAGGAAGCAAAGAAGGAAAGCCTGGAAACAAGAAACGAATTCTGAGCCAGAGCCTGGCTGCAGTCATGAAAACCAACCCAGTCCTGATGTTCCAAAGACTCTCAGACACCCTAAATCTTTGTTTTGTCACTATCTAGAAATATTGAGGTAATAAGGCAAACCCAATGCACAATCAAATGCAGTAAACCTATTTCATTGCATTCATTTCAGTGTCTAGCAAAATGTAAATCAGATTTCTGCTTAATGCAACTTCCCAGCACCTACTCTACTAAAGAGAACCCAACTAAATAAGAATAGTCTCTTTCTGGTTAGTATGTCCACAAAGACATACATTAAATATATTTTTATACATGCCAGAGACAATTAGAAATATCCTTGCCCAGTCCTCCAGCAAATAACCTGTGATATAAATTTATTAAAATGGAATATCAGAAGTTTCTAGCTTCTGATGGTAGACTGAACAAATATATTTATCCCCTCTCATTTTAGATTTCACTAAATTTATAGTAAAGGAATAAAACACAATATATGCCCACAAAAAAGAAAATGGGGGTAAAGGCCTTATTGTGAATAGAGATTTCTGCAAAATTTAGATATCAGGCAGCCAGTGGCTGAGCGATCGCTGGTGGAGCAGAGCAAGCAAGCCCTAGCAAAGTGTGCTCTGAGGGGGACTACAGACAACAAGAAAGCCAATTTGCCCTCACAGAATGCACAGTTCAGAGACTCCACACTCAGAGAAGCACAGGAGTGAAATGCAGGGTTGAAAACAGAGAGATTAATTGAGAGATTTTTAGGAAGAGTACACCCCTCACCTGACCCTTCGCCATCACTAAACCCCATCCCCCAGCTTCGCAGAACACTGATGAGCAGGCAGGCATTTCCCCATACCCACTATGGCAAAGACTGGAAGTATCTCTTCTGAAAAAAATATCAGGATGGTCCCGGTAGCTCACGCCTCTAATCCCAGCATTTTGGGAGGCCGAGGCAGGTGGATCTCTTGAGGCCAGGAGTTTGAAACCAGCCTGGCCAACATGGTGAAACCCCGTCTCTACTAAAAATACAAAAATTATCTGAGCATGGTGGCTCATGCCTGTAATCCTGGCTACTTGGGAGGCTGAAGCAGGAGAATCTCTTGAACCTGGGAAGTGGAGGTTGCAATGAGCTGAGATCGCACCACTGCACTCCAGCCTGGGTAACAGAGTGAGACTCTGCCTCAACAACAACAACAACAAAATCAGGCTATCCCAGGGAGAAAGACCATCTCATTCTGGCCTTCTCCTCCAGCATAGCAACAGTATCTTCCCCATTCACCCAAAGCAAAGCCTGCCAATCAGGCAGTACCTCCTTCCCACTCAGAGTTCCAATCGGCTTCACTATGCCCCACTCCTGTAATCAAAAGGACTAGCCAAGAATCACCAGGTTACTTGAGAAACACAGGGGAAAAAAACTCCAACATAAAAAAAGATAAATAAGAAAAAGTAACATTCTAACCTAAAAATCTATCACTATCTTCTTGAAAGAGAGTAAAGATATTGCACCCATAAAATAAGAAGACTTTTTGAAGAATAAAGTTAAAAAACAAGAGTTCAAGAAATTTTAAAGTATCTGCTAAACTATGAAAATTTAACAAAAAATCAGAAGATAAAAGTCAGAAAGCAGAACAAAACACAGAGACAGAAGATATGGAAGGAAAAAATAAGAGATATTTTAATTCAAGAGGTCCAAAATCTATTGACTTAGGAGTTCTGTTATAGAGAGAGAAACAGAGAAACTAAGGAAGGTAGAATTACTGATGAAACAGTTCAAGTTAATTCCCAGAGCTGATGTTTACAGATAGCAAGTTCCACTGAGAACCCAGAACAAGGGATGCAAAAAGAAACAAACCAAGAGACATTACGTAAAATCCTGCAGTACCAAGAATAAAGAATGGATTCTAAAAGCTACCAAAGGCAGAAAATTTAAAAATTGCTTTGAAAGTAAATAGAATCAGAATAGTATCAGATTTTGTAACAGTAATACTGTCTACCAGAAGAACAATGCTTCAGAATTCTAAGGGATTTGATTTTCAGATTCAAGTAGTTATTTTCAAGCTCTAAGAAAATTTGCCTCCAATACATCCTATTTTAGAAAGTTATTTGGGAAAGTGCTAGGAAAAAGCAAGGGACTAAAACCAAGAAAATGGAGAATGTGGGAGCCAGGAGACAGAAGCCAACCACCAAGAGAACAGTCAAGGAGAATCCCAGAGTCCAGATGGGAGCAGAAGGAAGATTCAGGAAAACGGATCAGTGCCTGATCTAATGGCACAGCTGGAGGAAAACACAAAAACTGAAGATATGATAAAGGAAGGCACAAAATAAATTAATTGTAATCAAAATATACCATTTCCATTTCTAGTTAATAATATTCACTTAGTCATAATAACAGAAACAACTAAACATAATAAAATTACTATATTGGGAGGACTGATTAGGGGAAGGGAGACTAGTGCAATAGAGATAAATTCTCATTTAAATGTTACAGAAGGAAGTAAACATAAAATGTCTAAAGATGATACACCATGAAAAAGTAGTATTAACATATTATCTGGAGATATGGAAGCCGCTATCAGAAGAAAGGGCGAAAGGGATTCCAAATGTCTGCCTCTAAGGAGTAGGACCGAGGACTTCCTTCTAGGACTGGGGCCCATGTTTAGGAGAAACTGCACACCATAAAGACACATCCAAAAATCAGAATAAAACCATTATTGTTTCAAATCAAGCTCAAACACATTTTTTAAACTACAAGACATAAAAGAACATTATAAATCAGAATTAGAAAAACTTAGAAGTGAAGTGACAGAACTCAGGAAAGAATTGAGAGAAAAAGCATTTCAGAAATGAAGACTAAACTAGAAAGAACAGAAGATCAAATAAACATGTTTCTTTATTTTATTTTATTATACTTTAAGTTCTAGGGTACGTGTGCACAACGTGCAGGTTTGTTACATAGGTATACATGTGCCATGTTGGTTTGCTGCACCCATTAACTCGTCATTTACATTAGGTATTTCTCCTAATGCTATCC
Organism: Rhinopithecus roxellana; assembly: GCF_007565055.1. Taxonomy (NCBI): domain Eukaryota; kingdom Metazoa; phylum Chordata; class Mammalia; order Primates; family Cercopithecidae; genus Rhinopithecus; species Rhinopithecus roxellana. The sequence goes on along the minus strand of NC_044567.1, from coordinate 8,320,702 downwards.
CTCCCTCTACCCCCAACCCCACGACTAGCCCCCATATGTGATGTTCCCCGCCCTGTGTCCAAGTGTTCTCATTGTTCAACTCCCACCTATGAGTGAGAACATGTGGTGTTTGGTTTTCTGTTCTTGTGATAGTTTGCTCAAAATGATGGTTTCCAGCTTCATCCATGTCCCTGCAAAGGACATGAACTCATCCTTTTTTATGGCTGCATAGTATTCCATGGTGTATATGTGCCACATTTTCTTTTTTTTTTTTTTTTTTTGAGACAGAGTCTTGCTCTGTCACCAGGCTTGAGTGCAGTGGTGCAATGTCTTCTCACTGCAAACTCCACCTCCCGGGTTCACACCATTCTCTTGCCCCACCTCCCGAGTAGCTGGGACTATAGGCGCCTGCCACTGTGCCCAGCTAATTTTTTGTATTTTTTAGTAGAGACGGGGTTTCCCTGTGTTAGGCAGGATGGTCTCCATCTCCTGACCTCATGATCCGCCCGCCTTGGCCTCCCAAAGTGCTGGGATTACAGGCGTGAGCCACCACCCCCAGCCATGACACATTTTCTTAATCCAGTCTGTCATTGATGGACATTTGGGTTGGTTCCAAGTTTTTGCTATTCTGAATAGTGCTACAATAAACATACGTGTGCATGAGTCTTTATAGTAGCACGATTTATAATCCTTGGGGTATATGCCCAGTAATGGGATCTCTGGGTCAAATGGTATTTCTAGTTCTAGATCCTTGAGGAATTGCCACACTGTCTTCCACAATGGTTGAACTAGTTTACACTCCCACCAACAGTGTAAAAGCGTTCCTATTTCTCCACATCCTCTCCGGCATCTGTTGTTTCCTGACTTTTTAATGATTGCCATTCTAACTGGTGTATCTCATTGTGGTTTTGATTTGCATTTATCTCATGACCAGTGATGATGAGCATTTTTTAATGAGTCTGTTGGCTGCATAAATGTCTTCTTTTGTTAAGTGTCTATTCATATCCTTTGCCCACTTTTTGATGGTTTTTTTTTTTTTCTAGTAAATTTGTTTAAGTTATTTGTAGATTCTGGATATTAGCCCTTTGTCAGATGGGTAGATTGCAAAAACTTTCTCCCATTCTGTAGATTGCCTGTTCACTCTAATAGTAGTTTCTTTTGCAGTGCAGAAGCTCTTTAATTAGATCCCATTTGTCTATTTTGGCTTTGGTTGCCATTGCTTTTGGTGTTTTAGTCATAAGTCCTTGCCCATGCCTATGTCCTGAATGGTATTGCCTAGGTTTTCTTCTAGGGTTTTTATGGTTTTAGGTCTAACATTTAAGTCTTTAATCCATCTTGAATTAATTTTTGTATAAGGTGTAAGGAAGGGATCCAGTTTCAGCTTTCTACATATGGCTAGCCAGTTTTCTCAGCACCATTTATTAAATAGGGAATCCTTTCACCATTTGTTGTTTTTGTCAGGTTTATCAAAGATCAGATGGTTGTACATGTGTGGTGTTATTTCTGTTCTGTTCCATTGGTCTCTCTCTCTCTGTTTTGGTACCAGTACCATGCTGTTTTGGTTACTGTAGCTTTGCAGTATACTTTGAAGTCAGGTAGCGTGATGCCTCCAGCTTTATTCTTTTTGCTTAGGATAGCCTTGGCTATGCGGGCTCTTTTTTGGTTCCATATGAACTTTAAAGTACTTTTTTCCAATTCTGAGAAGAAAATCATTGGTAGCTTGATGGGGATGGCATTGAATCTATAAATTACCTTGGGCAGTATGGCCATTTTCACAATACTGATTCTTCCTATCCATGAACATTGATTGTTCTTCCATTTGTTTGTGTCCTCTTTTTATTTCGTTGAGCAGTGGTTTGCAGTTCTCCTTGAAGAGGTCCTTTACATCCCTTGTAAGTTGGATTCCTAGGTATTTTATTCTCTTTGAAGCAATTGTGAATGGAAGTTCATTCATGATTTGGCTCTCTGTCTGTCTGTTATTGGTGTATAGGAATGCTTGTGATTTTTGCACATTGATTATGTATCCTGAGACTTTCTGAAATTGCCTATCACCTTAAGGAGATTTTAGGCTGAAACAATGGGGTTTTCTAAATATACAATCATGTCATCTGCAAACAGGGACAATTTGACTTCCTCTTTTCCTATTTGAATATCCTTTATTTCTCTTGCTTGATTGCCTTGGCCAGAACTTCCAACACTATGTTGAATAGGAGGGGTGAGAGAGGTCATCCCTGTCTTGTGCCAGTTTTCAAAGAGAATGCTTCCAGTTTTTGCCCATTCAGTATGATATTGGCTGTGGGCTTGTCATAAATAGCTCTTATTATTTTGAGATATGTTCCATTAATACCTAGTTTATTGAGAGTTTTTAGCGTGAAGGGCTGTTGAATTTTGACGAAGGCCTTTTCTGCATCTATTGAGATAATCACGTAATGTTTGTCATTGGTTCTGTTTATGTGAAGGATTACATTTATTGATTTGCATATATTGAACCAGTCTTGCATCCCAGGGATGAAGCCAACTTGGTCGTGGTAGATAAGCTTTTTGATGTGCTGCTGGATTCTGTTTGACAGTATTTTATTGAGGATTTTCACATCAATGTTCATCAGGGATACTGATCTAAAATTCTCTTTTTTTGCTGTGTCTCTGCCAGGTTTTGGTATCAGGATGATACTGGCCTCATAAAATGAGTTAGCGAGGATTCCTTCTTTTTCTATTAATTGGAATTGTTTCAGAAGGAATGGTACCAGCTCCTCTTTGTGTGTCTGGTAGAATTTGGCTGTGAATCCCTCTGGCCCTGGACTTTTTTTTATTGGTAGGCTATTAATTATTGCCTCAATTTCAGAGCCTGTTATTGGTCTATTCAGAGATTCAACTTCTTCCTGATTTAGTCTTCGGAGGGTGTGTCCAGGAATTTATCCATTTCTTCTAGATTTTCTAGTTTATTTGCATAGAGGTGATTATAGTATTCTCTGATGGTAGTTTGTATTTCTGTGGGATCAGTGGTGATATCCACTTTATCATTTTTTATTGCATCCATTTGATTCTTCTCTCTTTCCTTCTTTATTAATCTTGCTAGCAGCCTATCAATTTTGTTGATCTTTTCAAAGAAAAAAAAAAACCAGCTCCTAGATTCACTGATTTTTTGAAGGGTTTTTTATGTCTCTAGCTCCCTCAGTTCTGCTCTGATCTTAGTTATTTCTTGCCTTCTGCTAGCTTTTGAATTTGTTTGCTCTTGCTTCTCTAGTTCTTTTAATTGTGATGTTAGGGTGTCAATATTAGATCTTTCCTGCTTCCTCTTGTGGGCAGTTGGTGCTACAAATTTCCCTCTACACACTGCTTTAAATGTGTCCCAGAGATTCTGGTACATTGTGTCTTTGTTCTCATTGGTTTCAAATAATATCTTTATTTCTGCTTTCATTTCGTTATTTACCAGTAGTCATTCAGGAGTAGGTTCTTCAGTTTCCATGTAATTGCACAGTTTTGAGTGAGTTTCTTACTCCTGAATTCTAATTTGATTGCACTGTGGTCTGAGAGACAGTTTGTGATTTCTGTTCTTTTACATTTGCTGAGGAGTGCTTTACTTCCAACTATGCGGTCAATTTTGGAATAAGTGAGATGTGGTGCTGAGAAGAATGTATATTCTGTTGATTTGGGGTGGAGAGTTCTATAGATGTCTATTAGGTCTGCTTAGTGCAGAGCTGAGTTCAAGTCCTGGATATCCTTGTTAACCTTCTGTCTCATTGATCTGTCTAATATTGACAGTGGGGTGTTAAAGTCTCCACTATTATTGTCTGGGAGTCTAAGTCTCTTTGTAGGTCTCTAAGGACTTGCTTTATGAATCTGGGTGCTCCTGTATTGGGTGGATATATATTTAGGATAGTTAGTTCTTCTTGTTGAATTGATCTGTTTACCATTATGAAATGCCCTTCTTTGTCTCTTTTGATCTTTGTTGGTTTAAAGTCTGTTTTATTAGAGACTAGGATTGCAACCCCTGGCTTTTTTTGCTTTCCATTTGCTTGGTAGATCTTCCTCCATGCTTTTATTTTGAGCCTATGTGTGTCTCTGCACATGAGGTGGGTCTCCTGAACACAGCACACTGATGGGTCTTGACTCTTTATCCAATTTGCCTGTCTTTTAATTGGGGTGTTTACATTTAAGGTTAATACTGTTATATGTGAATCTGATCCTGTCATTATGATGTTAGCTAGTTATTTTGCCCATTAGTTGATGCGGTTTCTTCCTAGTATTGATGATCTTTACAATTTGGCATGTTTTTGCAGTGGCTGGTACCAGTTTTCCTTTCCATGTTTAGTGTTTCCTTCAGGAGCTCTTGTAAGGCAGGCCTGGTGGGGACAAAATCTCTCAGCATTTGCTTGTCTGTAAAGGATTTTATTTCTCTTTCACTTATGAAGCTTAGTTTGACTGGATATGAAATTCTGGGTTGAAAAATCTTTCTTTTTTTTTTTTTTTTTTTTTGAGACGGAGTCTGGCTCGGTCGCCCAGGCTGGAGTGCAGTGGCCGGATCTCAGCTCACTGCAAGCTCCGCCTCCCAGGTTCACGCCATTCTCCTGCCTCCGCCTCCCAAGTAGCTGGGACTACAGGCGCCCGCCTCGTCGCCCGGCTAGTTTTTTTTTTTTTTTTTGTATTCTTTAGTAGAGACGGGGTTTCACCGTATTAGCCAGGATGGTCTCGATCTCCTGACATTGTGATCCGCCCGTCTTGGCCTCCCAAAGTGCTGGGATTACAGGCTTGAGCCACCGTGCCCGGCCGAAAATTCTTTTCTTTAAGAATGTTGAGGCCAGGCACAGTGGCTTACGCCTGTAATCCCAGCACTTTGGGAGGCCGAGATGGGAGGATCATGAGGTCAGGAGATCGAGACCATCCTGGCTAACACGGTGAAACCCCGTCTCTACTAAAAATACAAAAAATTAGCCGGGTGCGGTGGCAGGTACCTGTAGTCCCAGCTACATGGGAGGCTGAGGCAGGAGAATGGTGTGAACCCGGGAGGCGGAGCTTGCAGTGAGCCAAGATCACGCCACTACACTCCAGTCTGGGCCACAGAGCCAGACTCCGTCTCAAAAAAAAAAAAAAAAAAAAAAAAAAAAGTTGAATATTGGCCCCCACTCTCTTCTGGCTTATAGAATTTCTGCCAAGAGATCCACTGTTAGTCTGTTGGGCTTCCCTTTGTGGGTAACCCGACCTTTCTCTCTGGCTGCCCTTAACATTTTTTTCTTCATTTCAACCTTGGTGAATCTGACAATTATGTGTCTTGGGGTTGTTCTTCTCAAGGAGTATCTTTGTGGTGTTCTTTGTGTTTCCTGAATTTGAATGTTGGCCTTCCTTGCTAGCTTGGGGAAGTTCTCCTGGATAATATCCTGAAGAGTGTTTTCCAACTTGGTTCTATTCTCCCCATCACTTTCAGGTACACCATTCAAACATAGATTTGGTTTTCACATAGTCCCATATTTCGTGGAGGCTTTGTTTGTTTCTTTTTACTCTTTTTTTCTCTAAACTTCTCCTCTCACTTTATTTCATTAATTTGATCTTCAATCACTGATACCCTTTCTTCCACTTGATTGAATTGGCTATTGAAGCTTGTGCATGTGTCATGTCGTTTTTGTGCCATGGTTTGCAGCTCCATCAGGTCATTTAAGATCTTCTCTACACTGTTTATTCTAGTTAGCCATTTGTCTAATCTTTTTTCAAAGTTTTTAGCTTCCTTGCGATGGGTTCAAATATCCTCCTTTAGCTCAGAGAACTTTGTTTTTTTTTTTTTTTTTTTTTTTTTTTTGAGGCGGAGTCTTGCTCTGTCTCCCAGGCTGGAGTGCAGTGGCCGGCTCTCAGCTCACTGCAAGCTCCGCCTCCTGGGTTCCCGCCATTCTCCTGCCTCAGCCTCCCAAGTAGCTGGGACTACAGGCGCCCGCCACCTCGCCCGGCTAGATTTTTGTATTTTTAGTAGAGACGGGGTTTCACTGTGTTCGCCAGGATGGTCTCGATCTCCTGACCTTGTGATCCGCTCGTCTCGGCCTCCCAAAGTGCTGGGATTACAGGCTTGAGCCACCGCGCCCGGCCCGAGAACTTTGTTATTACCAACCTTCTGAAGCCTACTTCTGTCAGCTCATCAAAGCTGCTTTGTTCCATTGCTGGTAAGGAGCTGCAATCCTTTGTAGGAGAAGAGGTACTCTGGTTTTTAGAATTTTCACCTTTTCTGCTCTGGTTTCTCCCCATCTTTGTGGTTTTATCAACCTTTGGTATTTGATGCTGGTGACCTACAGATGGGGTTTTGATGTAAATGTCCTTTTTGTTGATGCTGGTGACCTACAGATGGGGTTTTGGTGTGGATGTCCTTTTTGTTGATGTTGATGCTATTCCTTCCTGTTTGTCAGTTTTTCTTCTAAGAGTCAGGTCCCTCAGCTGCAGGTCTGTTGGTGTTTGGTAGAGGTCCACTGCAGACCCTGTTTTCCTGGGTATCACCAGCAGAGGCTGCAGAACAGCAAATATTGCAGAACAGCAAATATTTCTGCCTGATCCTTCCTCTGGAAGCTTCATCCCAGCGGGGCACCCACCTGTATGAGGTGTCAGTCGGCTCCTCCTGGGAGGTATCTCCTAGTTAGGCTACACAGGGGTTAGGGACCCACTTGAGGAGGCAGTCTGTCCATTCTGAGAGCTCAAACACCTTGCTGGGACAACCACCGCTCTCTTCAAAGCTGTCAGACAGGGTCGATAAACACATGTTTCTTTTTCTTTCTTTTTTTTTTTTTTTGAGACGGAGTCGCGCTCTGTCGCCCAGGCTGGAGTGCAGTGGCCGGATCTCAGCTCACTGTAAGCTCTGCCTCCCGGGTTCACGCCATTCTCCTGCCTCAGCCTCCCGAGCAGCTGGGACTACAGGCGCCCGCCATCTCGCCCGGCTAGTTTTTTGTATTTTTTAGTAGAGACAGGGTTTCACCGTATTAGCCAGGATGGTCTCGATCTCCTGACCTCGTGATCCACCCGTCTCAGCCTCCCAAAGTGCTGGGATTACAGGCTTGAGCCACCGCGCCCGGCCAGTAATAAACACGTTTCTTAAGAGAAACAGATGAGGCTCAGTGTGGTGCCTCATGCCTGTAACCCCAGCACTTTAAGAGGCTGAGGTGGGAGGATCACTTGAACCCAGGAGTTCAAGACCAGCCTGGGAAACATAAGCAGACCCCATCTCTATTCAGGAAAAAAGAGAGAGAGAGAGAAGAAACAAGTGAAAAACAAGGGAAAAAAAATCTTAAAAAAAAAAAAAGAGATAAAAAGAACTCAAGAGAAACTGACAAATATTGAAGGAAGGCAAAGAAGATCATACATACAGATAATAAAGTCCCTTAAAACACCACAAGGAGGGAACAGAACAGACACTAAAAACTATAATTCAAGAAAACTTTCCTGAAATAAAAAAAGATTCCAGACTTCATATTAAAACAGCAGACCTCATCCCTGAGGATATTTACCCAGAAAGACCAGTACCAAGACATTCCAGTAAAATTATTGTGCTTTAAATAAAAAAGTCTTTAGCTATAAAGAAAATTAGAGTACATTATTTAAGAAGGGAAAGAAATTCAGCTTATTATCAGACTCCTCAACATCAATATTTTATGGTAAAGGAAATGGAATTCACATATTTAAGATGCCCAAGGAAAGAAAAAGTCGAGGATTTTATAGCCAGTAAAACTGATCTTCAATTGTAAAAGGCACAGACAAATGTTATCAACATGCAATAAATCCCTTACTTCACATCCCCCAGTTCTAAATTTTTATTGAAAAGGTCTAAAAATAAGGCCCAACCTCAGTAGTAATGATCATCACTAGCAGATTGTGGTCTTGATACACAATTTTGTATTAGGGTTCTCTAGAGGGACAGAACTAATGGGATAGATGTATATATAAGGAGGAGTTTATTAAGGAGTACTGACTCACACAATCACAAAGTGAAGTCCTACAACAGGACACCTGCAAGCTGAGGAGCAAGGAAGTCAGCCGAGTCCCAAAACCTCGAAAGTAGAGAAGCTGGCAGGGCGTGGTGGCTCACATCTGTAATGCCAGTACTTTGGGAGGCTAAGGCGGGCAGATTACCTGCAGTCAGGAGTTCGAGACTAGCCTGGCCAACATGGTGAAACCTCGTCCCTACTAAAAATGCAAAAATTAACCTGGTGTGGTGGCACACGCCTGTAATCCCAGCTACTCAAGAGGCTGAGGCAGAAGAATTGCTTGTGCCCGGGAGGCGGAGGTTGCAGTGAACTGAGATCGTGCCATTGCACTCCAGCCTGGCTGACAGAACAAGACTCTGTCAAAAAAGAAAGAGAGAGAGAGAGAGAGAGAGAAGGAAGGAAGGGAGGGAGAGAGGGAGGGAGGGAGGGAGGGAGGGAGGGAGGGAGGGAGGAAGGAAGGAAGGAAGGAAGGAAGGAAGGAAGGAAGGAAGGAAGGAAGGAAGGAAGGAAGGAAGGAAGGAAGGAAGGAAGGAAGGAAGGAAGGAAGGAAGGAAGGAAAGAAAGCCAAAAGTGCAATCTTCAGTCTGTGGCTAAAGGCCCAAAAGCCCTGGCAAACCAGTAGCATAAGTCCAAGAGTCCAAAAGCTAAAGAACTCAGAGTCTGATGTTCGAGGGCAGGAAGCATCTGGCATGGGAGAAAGATGAAGGCCAGAAGATTCAGCAAGTCTGCTCTTTCCATCTTCTGCCTGCTTTATTCTAGCCACGCTGGTAGCTGATTAGAATGAGCTCAGATTGTGCCCATTCAGATTGAGGGTGGGTCTGCCTCTCCCAGTCCACTGCTCAAATGTTAACCTGCTTTGGCAGCACCCTCACAGACACACCCAGGAACAATACTTTGCATTCTTCAATCCAATCAAGTTGACACTCAATATTAATCATCACAAATTTCTTATCCAAAGTAACCAGTGATTCTCAGAGAAATGGCTCATTTTATGTCTGGAGCAGGAAATATATGAGATGAGCCTGGAACACTTCTTCATGCCAAATGATAAGGAAACTATAAAATCCACTACAGTCATGTCAAAAGGACTTTGGATCAAACCTGAAGAAGCTTCCACTGACCAAGGATAGGGGACACGTTGAGCTTCAATGATGATAATAATTGCAATAGACCAGGGGTGTCCAATCTTTTGGCTTCCCTGGGCCACACTGGAAGAAGAGTTGTCTTAGGCCACACATAAAATACACTAACAACTGATGCGCTTTAAAAAAAAATTGCAAAAAAAATCTCCTATTTTAAGAAAGTTTACAAATTTGTGTTAGGCCGCAATCAAAGCTGTCTGGGCCACATGCAGACTGTGGGCTGCAAGCTGGACAAGCTTGCAATAGACTAAAACCATCAACTATATTTAAACCTATGGATTCATAATGATATTTTTAAAAATGATTGGTCACCCTCAGAGGATGACAGGGAGCTAATTCATTGTCTTGAAAACTGGTAGGTAAAGGCAGAAAACTCCAGCGTTAATCCAGCCTTTCCCATAGGAACTGCACCACTGGGTAAACAAATAACAAACAAGGGTAAGTTTCCCTTTACAAAAGCATCCCAGCTAATAATGGGAAAAAAAATGATAGAATATCACCATTCTGCAGCCCTCAATAAAGTACGTATGAATGGTTACAAACATAAAAAGAGAGACCATTAGATATTATGCATTTCCTGTAGGCATGCATAATACCACCAATAATCTTGCCAAAGAAACTGAACCTGGCTTCTAATACAGTCTCTGAACTACCTGTCAATCTGTAGAAAACACAGAGGTCTGAGGATTATGCTTAACTGCACCACGAGTATGTAATCAACAAAACCCAGACTACGGGAAACTCTACAAGCCGAATGGCCTGAACTTTTCTACAGGTAAATTGTAAAGAAAAAAAAGAGGGATGGAGGAAGAATTTACCGAATAATCACGGCTTCACAAAATTATCACATTTTTTTAAATGAGCAAGACTAGAGTATCTTAAGATGCGCATTTGGACTTTAAAAATAAACTTTAAAAAGCAAGTAAATGATTACTACAAAAGTCAAGAGAGTGGCTACTTATAAAGAGATAAGGGTAGGCAATTGGGATGGGGGAAAAGGGTTCTGGGGTGGGTGGCAAAGTTCTACTTCTTAACTCGGGTGGCGTTCACAATAATTCATTAAGCTGTGCATTTGTTAGGTGTGGGTTTTTGTATCTGTGTTTTGTTTTTCAATAAAAAAAGGTGAAGTAGGCTTAAGCAAATTGAGAACTTTGACTCACAGAGTTGATGGTAGTATAAACTACTTTTTCACAAGGCAATTTAGCCATATCCTTCTCTATTTCAAATTCATATTGGTCCCATGTGCCTCACGGGTTTGGAGCAAATGAAGTCATGAATGTTACTGTAAGTGGATAAATGTGAAGGACAAAGATAAACACCTAAGATAAACTCAGGCTGACCAAGCCCCTACTAAGTGTCAGGGACAGTGCTATGCAAGGCTCTTTACAATATGTCAATTCACTGAACCCCTTTACACAGGTCTGTGAGACAATAATAGTCATTTTAGATGTGGCACCTGAGGCTCAGAGAGAGGTTCAGCAACTTACCCAGCATCACCTAGTCCACAAGTGAAACACCTCTTCATTTCAGAAGTGAAAAACTCGAGAGGTAAGAAAATAAGCAAGCAATAGCCCTCCCCTGCTAACCTATCAGACAACAAAGGATGAAATCAATGCTTTTACTGAACAAAATGGAACGTTCTTGGTAATGTGTAAAAGCAAGAAGCCCAGAGGCCTTGCATAAGAAGTTATCCTTTGTACAAAATGCAAGTAAAAACTCATTCGTATCTTTCCAGTAATATCAAATATATATTATAATATTGATATAAAATTAAATCATTCTGCAATTTTCAAATGCACACATATATGTTAGGTTTTATTTCAAGTTGAAGGGAGTCAACGTAATTCCACCCAATAGACAACTAAGTTAACTCCCAGCTGAAGGCTCAATGTACTCACTGCATGAGCAGGAATCCTCCAGCCTTCCAGCGACTGAGTAGCCCTCCTAAATCCTCCGGAGAGGCCTGCATCCTGGCCTCACAGAAACAGGTAGCATTTTGACTGGCGGGTTTCTGGAAACTAACACCAGGCAGAATTCTGACAAGAGGAGGACAAGGTGGAAGGAAAGAGAATTCACAAACATGAAAGTCGGTCAGGCAGGTCCCCAAGGGAAATACCATTCATTTCAGAGGCCACTCAGAGGAAGAAGGAGCACTGAACTGAGGGTCAGACCACCTGGGGTCCGGACTGCCATTCACTGGCTCTGTGACCTCAGATCAAGTCATTTAACATTTCTGAAACTCAGCCTTCCCAGCGGTATAGAAGGGTTAATAACACCTGCCCTGCCTATCTCCCAAGGCTGCTGTAGGGATCAGATGAGAAAATAATAACAGCTGGCATTTATTGAATGCTTGCTATGTGCCAGGCAATGGGCCATTTGCTTTATATGTCATAGCACCTTTTATTTCTCCATCAGCCCTCTGAAGTAGCTTTGATTGCTGTCCCTCTTTTACAGGTGAAGAAACTGAGACTTGGAGAGTTTAAATAATTTGCCCAAGTTAAGGCTGACCAAAGTAGACTGACTCTAGGTTCTGTGTTCTTAACTCTGATGCCACACTGCCTCCTAGAGCACGTCTCTAGAAGGACCTTGTGTACTTAACACTCTACAACAGAAGATGGCAGTATGGTATGAACTGTCACCTATAACACAATTCCTCCAAAAGTGAAGCAGAGGGATGCTTCAAGGACACTTGTAAGCAAAGATTGAGGAATGTAGGGAGATTCCAGGATATAAGTCCTCCAGATGCTCAGTCAGATGAGACAGACTCTGGTAAGTAGCAGGAGGGGGCATTATATCATCCCCCCAACTCCAACCCCATTCCTGAGAGACAGCTAGGCTCTCTACAGAGAATTTCCAGTTTCTGGATTGCATGAGATAATCCACTTTTTGCAGAGGAGACAAAAAAAGACCTTTGAGCAGAGTCCAGGCCTTTGTCACTTTCTAGTGATAAAAGACAGGGACCCCACAAAGACACTGGAAGAGCGTGGGGCACTGTCATAGAAAGAGCATTAAAGCACAAATCAGGATGCCTGTGCTCAAGTGTGAAGAACTGGATCCCAAGCCCAGCTCTAACATTAATTAACAAGTCATTTACCTTGGACAAAGCCTTCCCACTGTCAGGAATAGATGAACTTCTAAAGTACTCAATAAACATTTGATTCCTACAACCCTATCTTCTCTACCTTAACTGGCCAATGGGATGAAGGGAGATGAGTCAGCAGTTATGAAGTGCCTGATATGTACAATGTACAATCCGAGTCTTTTAAAAATAATAGTAGGAGTAATACATATGAAGAGCTCATCCTGTGTGGGACCCAGTGCTAAATGCCTTATCAATGTAGCAATGCTATGGTAAGAAAAGTTAAAAGACAAAATGATTACCCCATGGAAATAAGACAAAATGATTACCGTATCCTTTGAAAGTCATATTAGAGCACTGTGTAAGAAGGAAGAGTCACAGTAGCATTTTTTTTCTTTTTTTTGAAACAGGGTCTCACTCTCTCACCCAGGCTGAAGTGCAGTGACAGGACCACAGCTCATTGCAGCCTTGACCTCCTGGGCTTAGCCTCCAGATTAACTGGTACTACAGGCGTGGGCCACCCACACCTGGCTAATTTTCTGAGAGACAGGTTTCACCATGTTGCCCAGGTTGGTCTCGAACTCCTGGGCTCAAGAGATCAGCCCACCTTGGCCTCCCAAACTGCTGGGATTGCAGACATGAGCCACCACACCTAGCCCACAGGAACATTCTATTGCCAAACTGAAATGGGGAGGTGGGCAGAGCCATCAAAGAGGAGAGAGCCACTGGAGACCCAGGAGCTTCAGGAAGAACCCAGGGCTCCAAAAAGGGAAGTAGCCAATAAATGCACAGGGAGCTTTCACAGTAGGACAAGGAATTCCAGAGGACAAGGGAGAGCAGGCTTGAAGAGAAATGGGGGGAGGGGAAGGCGCTGGCATGAAATACTCCTGGTCAACTTCTACTCACTCTTCTGAACTCAACTTAAATATGGCTTCCTCAGGAAGACTTCCAGGACCCTTCAGACCAGGTCCTGTTTCCTTGCCCTGTGTTCCCAAAGCACTATGCCTTTCTCCTTTGGTCATGTTTGCCCCAACTTGTATTTAACTAATCCATGACTTTGCCTCTGTGAGTGCTGGGAATCCAGCGTGAACCACATAGTGCCTGACATCCACAGGAACTCCATTGATTCTCATTGGGTGAATGGGAGGAGGGATGGGTGGGTGGATGGATGATCTGAAAATCCAGATGAGGGCAACAGAAGGAAGATGTTGCATTTGAGGAAGCAAGGGTTTGGGGGAGAACAGGAGGTATATAAAAATAACAGCATATAACCTTACTGGAACTTTTGGGAATTTGATTTTATTTTACAGAAAGCATATAGGCAAGCCCATATATGTTTTCTGAAGAAGAGGTAGGATCTACAATGAGGGAATTTTATCACTGCTTAGCTGTCAATGAGAAAATGCATTTACTGGCTGCTGGCTAATTCAGCTTCATGGTTTATTTTCAACTCATCATTTTAAAAACTGACTTGAATTTTGCCTACAGCTACCTATAATTCATCTGTCCTTATGCCGCAATATTCCCTCTCAAGCTCTTCTTTACAATTTAAACTCCAAATAGTCCCAATTCCAAATATTCTGACTTGCTGTCTACAAACCATCAAAATACCTCAGAATTTTCATCATTTCTACATTCATACCATGCCTCCAAGACAGCATCTCAAGTCTGAAAATGGCACAAAAATCCCTAGTTAGCCCATGTATCTTGATTTGGGACTCAGCAAATGTGCTTTTAGCCCTCACCCCATATTTACTCTGTAAACCAAACATAACATTCTAAACCCCTCAACTGACTGAATGGACTACCACTTCTCCGCCAAGGACATTTCCAAAGTAAACCTGAAAAACTAGTTCAGGCCATGATAGGAAGGGAAGTCGAACATCCCTCATTATACCCTTCTCCCTTTGGAATTCAGGCACAACTGATCAGCATTATCATTACAACAGAGATATTAAGACTGACAAAACAGACTCTTTGTAGCAGTAAGATACCAAATTCCAACCTGACTCTAGCATCACATGACAGATAGCAGGCCCTGAAATAATTCAAAGTATTTTACCCAAAAATATATTTCTTTGACATTTTTTGAAATGGCCCTGCAAAACTCTTTCTTGTAGGAAAAATCCATATTCTGTAGAGAATCCCCTTCCCTTTCCAGGTCTTTTCCTGATCCAGGAGATAGTTAATTAAGAGTCTGGCACATTTTTAGGTCTGATAAAGAAAATTGCCATCTATTCTCTCTGAAGCCAGCTACCCGGAGGCTTCATCTTCAATAATAAAAACCTTGGTTTCCACAACCTCTTATCTTAACCCAAATCTTCCTTTTTATTGATTCCAGATACTATAATCCCCCCACTTCAGCCTCCCGAAGTGCTGGGATTACAGGCATAAGCCACTATGCCCAAGGTAGAAAATTTTTGAATCCACCTACAAGTTGGAAACCCTCCAGCCCTTCAAGTTGTCCAGCCACTCCAGACCCAACCAATGTATACCTTACATATATACACTCTGATGTCTGCCTGTATCTGAGACAGGTCTCAGTTAATTTAGAATATAACCTTAGATAATAACTTAACTCTTTCAACCAATTGCCAATCAGAAAATATTTGGGTCTTTTTTTGGGGGGGGTGGGGGGATGGTGCATGTAGGATATAATAAATTCTTCTTCAAAGGTGTTAGCCTGTAAATTGCTAAGTACAATGAGTTCTGATATCCTCTCCAAAGAACCAGTGTATCAGTATGTTCAGCTCCCCTGTTCTTTGTTCATTTTAAAGTTTAACTTCCTCGTTCTTTACATCTCCTTGTCCCTAGTTTCAGTAAACAACCCCTTCCTAGCCTCTATCACCTGCTTTGACCTTAGTCACCTTTGGTCACCTGCTCTGACCTTAGTCATCCTTAGTCACCTGCTCTGTTCTTAGTCATCCTGAGCCACCTGTTCTGTAACTGCCCTTCCTGCCAAACTACCCACGCTGCCACTCCGGTTCGTACCCCTGCTCTCTTTAAAATAGCCAATCAGAATTAGCTTAGACTGTGTGGTCCAACCCTAGCCAATAGGGGAACAACACAGCAGTAGGGGCTACCTGTGTCAGGGATAAGAACCCCTTCCCCTCCCTTGTTCGGGTGTGCTCTCACCATTGCTCCATCTGCAAGATGCACCTTTCTATAGGAGTAAAATTGCCTTGCTGAGAAAATTCATGTTCGAGTGCTATTTCTTTTTGGCACCATAAATTTATTTCTAACAGTGCAGGAGGAAAGACAAGAGCTCACTCTGTCATCCAGGCTGGAGTGCAGTGGCTCACTGCAGCCTGGAATTCCTGGGATCGAGCTATCCTCCCACCTCCCACATAGCTGAGACTACAGACACACACCACCGTACATGACTAATTTTTAAAATTTTTTGTAGAGACAAGGTCTCACAACGTTGCCTAGGCTGGTCTTGAACTACTGTGCTCAAGCAGTCCTCTTACTTCAGCCTCCCAAAGTGCTGGGATTACAGGCATAAGCCACTGTGCCCAAGCTAGAAAATCTTTGAATCCACCTACAATCTGGAAACCCTCCAGCCCTTCAAGTTGTCCAACCACTCCAGACACAATCAATTTATACCTTACATATATGCACACTGATGTCTGCCTGTATCTGAGACAGGTCTCAGTTAATTTAGAAAGTTTATTTTGCCAAAGTTGAGGATGCACACCTGTGACACAGCCTCAGGAGGTCCTGATGACATGTGCCCAAGTTATTGGGGCACAGTTTGGTTTTATACATTTTAGAGAGACATGAGACATCAATCAGTATATGTAAGAGGTACATTGGTTCCATCCAGAAAGACAGGACAACTTGAAGCAGGGAGGTGGCTTCCAGGTCACAGGTAAGTGAGAGACAAATGGTTGCATTCTTTTGAGTTTCTGATTAGCCTTTCCAAAGGAGGCAATCAGATGTGCATTTATCTCAGGGAGCAGAGAGATGACTTTGAACAGAATTGGAGGCAGGTTTGACCTAAGTGGTTCCCAGCTTGACTTTTCCCTTTAGCTTAGTGATTTGGGGGCCCCAAGATTTATTTTCCTTTCACATTTCCCCCCTTTTCTTTCGAAAAGCTTTTGGAGAAAGCATAGCAGAAGGAAATGAGTCTCTGGTCTCAGGTTTCATCTGATCTCTCATGGCTAGGACAGTTTATTCCTAGATAGGTAGGTCCCAAGTTATCAGGACAGTTCACCTTTAGCAGGCTATGAAGTCTCATGTCCTATGAAGAGAAAATAGGGGGAGGAATGGTGAGAAACAACAATAAACAAAAGAACAATCCTGGAAAATTGATATAGGCCATGTTACTCTGAAGTCCATACATGAGTAAGCAGGTAAGAAAGTGGCTTATGTATGTAAATTGTTGCTATTATTTTCTTCTGAAGTTTGAGTTGTCTAGCTTCAGTCTGCAGAGTTTTAAGAAAACACAGCTTAGTTTTCAGTTATTTCAAATTAGGAAAATGGTGGGCGGGGGAAGGAAAAGAAAAAAGAAAAAAATTGAAAACATTATTTTGGAGACTTACAGCCAGGAAAAGTTAAAATTCAGTCCAAACTGTAGAAAATAATAAAAACTGAAAAACATTAGGCAAGACTAGAATCTAACAAGAGATGTATTATAGTTTTTGAAATATAATTTTTCTCTCTCCAGTTACCCATTTTTACAAAAGACAAATCATGGTAGGACCAGTTTCCTTTATTATACTTGGCCAGACTATTTGTATAAAGTGAAGCAAGAATAATTATTTTTCACATAGGCTTTTAAAATTGGCTTTGATGGAACTTTGTTCCACAGAAGGAATCTCAGATAAGACTTTTTAAAGCCAAGCCCCATCATGGATTTGTACCATCAAATACCTATGCATTGAGTAAATTCCTCTCTTCTTGAGGTCCCAAGATAACTTGGGGCTCCTGGACCTGTCAGAAAGTGACATTCTTTACTTACCACAGGTTAGGAACCCTACTCAGGAACTGTGTAGACATGGTATGCAGTCAGTTTTCCTAAGGGACTTTTACTGGCTCTATGTCAAGTTTGATTCCTTAAAGAAAAATACACCATTCCAGTCAAGCCTTTGGTAAAACAACCAGTTTCTCCAATTGTGTCCTGTTACAAATGAAAACAGATCTTACTGCACTCATGCAAATAACTATATTGCCATAAGTTAAGAATACTCTCAAATAGTTTCCAAATTCTGGAGAAATCAGGTAGCAAGAAGCAAATACGCTCCAAATTTTGTTCATAGGAGTATACTTTACTTAATTGTTAAACACTAGCCCAAAAGAAGTTTCCTTTACTCTGAAAAACAAAATAAAGGATCAGCAACATTTTAAGCAAAAACTAAAAAAATTACTCCAGTCTTCTATTAGTTCAGTCCATGCAGTTAATTCCTGTTTTGTTTAATACTCGTGAATATTTCAGCTCTCCATGAGTCCTGCCATTTTTCCTCTATTCTGATGTCACAATCTCGAAAGTAATCAGAATCCTGCATTCAAGAGCACCTGTTAGAGTTTTATAGCTAATCAGCTATAAAACCACCTTCTAAAGAGGACCAAAACAAGACAACAATTGTCTGTGGATGACAAGAAGTTTTAGGGCAGCCACAAAGACACAATTGATGAGGAGTTACCTCTGTGGCACATAATAATTTAACATAACAATTATAATTATTCCTGATAACATACACTAAGTCATATCAGAATTATAGGAGTTTCCCATAATTTTGGAACACAAATAGAGCCCAAAGAAAGCCAAAAACCATTTCATGTTTGACAATGCTTCCTATATATTTTTTATACTAAATAAGCCAAATTATGTCATCTTTTTGACTTTCGGGAAACTAATATCTTAAAGGAATATTTATGTCAGAAAAAGTCATAATTTATAATTTGATTTCAGAAAGTTTGTCAAATATCAGAGGTTTAAAACATTTGATATCACAAAATCACAGGTCACTGTAAAATAAGTCATTCATTTAACCAAAGTGATAACTCAAGGATTCCAAAAAAGGCAAAAACCTGCATTCTTCAAGAAACTTAATTTTCCAAATAATAAACCCTAATAAAAAGAGCATGAAGACAATTAGTTTTTCAAAATTTTATAAACTGTATACTTTTAATACTGACCATAAAATATAACTTCCATAAGCCTTTTACAACCATGATAAGCTTTATGAAGAAGTTGGTTAATGCTTCAAGAAAACATAGTTAATCTGACAAAGGGGCCCATATGCTGGTCTTGCATCAGTGTACCTTTGACATTAATGGTTAATTTATAGAGAAACTGAACTTATTTTCTCTCTCAAAATCTGCCCTTATAATCTCACTCACCTACCTTTTCCATGATAGCCCCTGGGCCCTGAGGAGTTAAATAACTTTCATTTCTGGTCATGTGTCTCAGGAACACAGTTTATTTTGATTGACATTTTCTGCCAGGCCAGACGACAAGGCTTTAATTACTGCCAGTTTTTAAGATTTAGGAAGACATAGTGTACTTTTTATTTTTTATTTAATTTTTTTTTTTGAGACAGTTTCGCTCTTGTTGCTCATGCTAGAGTGCAATGGCATGATCTTGGCTCACTACAACCTCCACCTCCCGGATTCAAGCAATTCTCCTGCCTCAGTCTCCAGAATAGCTGGGATTACAGATGCACGCCACCACACCCAGCTAGTTTCTGTATTTTTAGTAAAGATGGGGCCTCACCATGTAGGTCAGGCTGGTCTTAAACTCCTGACCTCAGATGATCTACCTATCTAGGCCTCCCAAAATATTGAGATTACAGGCGTGAGCCACCATGCCTGGCCTGGTGTCCTTTTTAGACCCAAGAGTCAAAGCCCTGTAACTCAATGTCACAAAGACTTTAAAAGCACATATAGAAAGATACACAGATGTAATCATCTTAATTTTAACAAAACCTTTTCACGTCTGTAATCCCAGCAATTTGGGAGGCTGAGGCAGGCGGTTCATGAGGTCAGGACATCAAGATCTCCTGGCCAACATGGTGAAATCCCTTGTCTACTAAAAATACAAAAATTAGCTGGATGTAGTGGTGCATGCCTGTAATGCCAGCTACTCGGGAGGTTGAGGCAAAAGAATCACCTGAACCAGGGAGTCGGCGGTTGCAGTGAGCCAAGATCACGCTACTGCACTCCAGCCTGGCAACAGAGTGAGACTCAAAAACGTTTTTAATCTGTTTTTTTCTAATCAAACCAAAACTTAATAATAATGGCATGGGAATTATTTCAATAAAACATAAAATCTGTTAAGCCAGTTACCAAAAGGCAAAAGAAAAGACCTTCTGCACTGCATAGAATATTATGTTGGAAGAAAATATTTGCTTTAGACCTTTAATGAAACATTGTTAGCATAAGACCACAACAAACAGAACCTGAGTGGGGGAGAAAAAAAACTTAAGCTGAAAATGGTTTGAAGAAGAGCATTACTATTTCATGCCTTTTGAAAGGGAAGAGAAAACCAAAAATAGCAAGATGCAATAAAAATTGAGCTTTGGGTTTAAAAAAATTAAAATATCTTAAGAACAAATCAATCCCTTAAGAAAATTTCATTGTTCTGGCCAGGCACAATGGCTCATGCTTGAAATCCCAGCACTTTGGGAGACCAAGGTGGGTGGATCACATGACGTCAGGAGTTCAAGACCAGCCTGGCCAAAATGGTGAAACCCTGTCTCTACTAAAAATACAAAAATTAGCCAGGTGTGGTGGCAGATGCCTGTAATCCCAGCTACACGGGAGGCTGAGGCAGGGGAATCATTTGAACCTGAGAGGCAGAGGTTACAGTGAGTTGAGATCGCACCACTGCACTCCAGCCTGGGCTACAAAGTGACACTCTGGCAGAGTGAGATTCCGTCTCAAAAAAAAAAAAAAAAAAAGACAATTTCATTGTTCTAACCAATTCTTTAGTGTATAAGTGTTTTTTTTTTTTTTTTTACATCAAACCCAATCTCTAGAAAGACCATTATATTTTTCCTTTAATTACAGACAACTTGATTATATAAATGTTTTTGGTTTTTTTAAAAAATACTCTTATTGTGGCTTATAGATACCATCCATGACATGCTGGGACTTTCTGGGTTGTCCTGAATATCTTTTTTTTTTTTTTTTTTTTTTGAGATGGAGTTTTGCTCTTGTTGCCCAGGCTGGAGTGCAGTGGTACGATCTCAGCTCACTGCAACCTCCGCTTCCTGGGTTCGAGCAATTCTCCTGCCTCAGCCTCACGAGTAGCTGGGATTACAGGCACCTGCCACCACACCCAGCCAATTTTTTCTGTTTTTAGTAGAGACAGGGTTTTGCCATGTTGGCCAGGTTGGCCAGTCTGGTCTTGAACTCCTGAACTCACATGATCCACCCACCTCAACCTACCAAAGTGCTGGCATTAGATGCATGAGCCACTGCGCCTGGCTTGAACATCTCTCTTTCTTAGACTACCAGTCATTTTATTCTAGGACTAAATTAACCATGCAAGATTCTTTCTCATATGAAATCATTTCTCTTGGCTGGGGATGGTGACTCACACCTATAATTCCAGCACTTTGAGAGGCTGAGGCAGGTAGATCGTTTGAGCTCGGGAGTTTGAGATGAGCCTGGCTGACATGGTGAAACCCCATCTCTACTAAAAATACAAAAATTAGCTGGGTATGGTGGCATGCACCTGTAATCCCAGCTACTTGGGAGGCTGAGGCAGAAGAATTGCTTGAACCCAGGAGACAGAGGTTGCAGTGAGCCAAATTTTGTCACTGCACTCTAGCTGGGCAACAGAGGGAGACTAGCTGGGTGACAGAGGGAGACTCTGTCTGAAAAGAAAAAAAAAAAATCATTTCTCTTTAAACTTTCTTACCAAAAAATACCTCTTTATTTCTATAACTTTCTTTTTCTGTTTGTTTTTCTGTCACCCACGCTGGAGTGTAGTGGCACGATCTCGGCTCATCACAACCTCTGCCACTAGAATTCAAGCAATTATCCTGCCTCAGCCTCCCGAGTAGCTGGGATAACAGGCGCACACCACCACACCTGGTTAATGTTTGTATTTTTAGTAAAGATGAAGTTACACCATATTACCCAGGCTGGTCTCGAACTCCTGGCCTCAAGTGATTCACCCGTGTCAGCCTCCCGAAGTGCTGGGATTACAGGTGTGAGCCATCATGTCCGGCCTTTATTTCTATAATTTTCTTTACATCTCTCTTATTTCCTGGTTCCTTTTACCTTGATTATACGTAACCTTTAAGCATTGAATTAGACAAAAATTATTCACCTTTTTCAAAAGGACACTTTTTTAAAGAAGGAATGTTTTCCTACAATATATTTTTATTGGAAAAATACCCAAATAATGAAATATCTATTATTTAATTTAACATAAGTTTAGATTCTAAATTATGATAAGTTTGTCTACAAGTATTTCTCCCATTACATTTACCTAATCATTTTATTTTACCTAGTTTATGAAAACTGCGATAGTCATCATTTAAAGCTATGAAACCGCCATTGCAAAATTATAACTGAAACAGTGAAAAAGATATGACTTAATCCATCTTGCTTCTAACCGCCAAGCTGTCCTTGTTCATTCCTGGGCATAGGCAAAACTAACTTTGGGAGGATCTTAGTTTATAGTTTAGCTTTTGTGATAGTTAATACTGAGTGTTAACTTGATTGGATTGAAGGATACAAAGTATTGATGCTGGGTGTGTCTGTGAAGGTGGTGCCAAAGGAGATTAACCTTTCAGTCAGTGGGCTGGGAAAGGCAGACCCACCCTTAATCTGAGTAGGCACAATCTAATCAACTGCCAGCTCGGCTAGAATAGAAGCAGACAGAAAATGCAAAAAGAGAGACTGGCCTAGCCTCCCAGCCTACATCCTTCTCCCATGCTGGATGCTTCCTGCCCTGGAACACTGGACTCCCAGTTCTTCAGTTTTGGAAGTCAAACTGACTCTCCTTGCTCCTCAGCCTGCAGATGGCCTATTGCGGGACATTGTGATTGTGTGAGTTAACACTTAATATTAACTATATATATATATATATATATATTTTCATTCCATTTGTTCTATCCCTCTAATGGAATATATATATAATTAGTTCTATCTCTCTAAAGAACTCCGACTAATACAGCCTTGAAACAAAGACAGTAACAGTCCTTTCCCAAAACAGACCTCCTTCCTGCCTGTAGACCAGACTGCCTAAAGCCACAAGATCAGAGGTTATAGTATTTTAGTAAATAATTCAAGCTGTAGCTATCTTCATTAAACCAATATCAAAGTCTTCTTTATTAAAAATTACACAAGCAAAGATCATTGTATTTGGGGCTGGATTTATAGTTTTGTAAACCCTATACCAAAATTTTGACACCTTATAGTATTTGGCAGGGATAAGTGTGAAATTGCTTGAACAATAAATACAAACAAAAATGTATGCTGGCAATTCTTATGACATTTCTAATATTACTTTACCAATAATTTTAAAGCTAGCTTATTTATTAAAGATTTTACTTAAGTCACATAAACTTGAAAAAGCATTTGACCAGTCTTTCCTTTTGTTCTGATAAAGTATTTAAGTGCTTTCAATTTTCTTCAAGCCAATTAATTACAGCTTTTTTATTATTATACTTAAAGTTCTAGGGTACATGTGCACAATGTGCAGGTTTGTTACACAGGTATACAAGTGCCATTTGGTTTGTTGCACCCATCAACTCGTCATTTACATTAGTTATTTCTCCTAATGCTATCCCTTCCCAATCCCTCAACAGGCCCCAGTGTGTGATGTTCCCTGCCCTGTATCCAAGTGTTCTCATTGTTCAAATTCCCACGTATGAGTGAGAACATGTGGTGCTTCGTTTTCTGTACTTGTTGAGAGTTTGCTCAGAATAATGGTTTCCACCTTCATCCATGTCCCTGCAAGGACATGAATTCATCCTTTTTCATGGCTGCATAGCATTCCATGGTGTATATGTGCCACATTTTCTTAATCCAGTCTATCATTGATGGACATCTGGGTTGGTTCCAAGTCTTTGCTATTGTGAATAGTGCCACAATAAACATACATGTGCATGTGTCTTCATAGCAGCATGATTTACAATCATTTGGGAATATACCCAATAATGGGATCAGTGGGTCAAACGGTATTTCTAGTTCTAGGTCCTTGAGGAACTGCCACACTGACTTCTACAATGGTTGAACTAATTTACATTCCCAGCAACAGTGTAAAAGCGTTCCTATTTCTCCACATCCTCTCCGGCATCTGTTGTTTCCTGACTTTTTAATGATCGCCATGCTAACTGGTGTGAGATGGTATCTCATTGTGGTTTTGATTTGCATTTCTCTGATGGCCAGTGATGCTCAGCATTTTTTAATGAGTCTGTTGGTTGCATAAATGTCTTCTTTTGAGAAGTGTCTGTTCTTATGCTTTGCCCACTTTTTGATGGGTTTGTTTTTTTCTTGCATATTTGTTTAAGTTCTTTGTAGATTCTGGATATTAGCCCTTTGTCAGATGGGTAGCTGGAAGAATTTTCTCCCATTCTGTAGGTTGCCTGTTCACTCTGATGGTAGTTTCTTTTGCTGTGCAGAAGCTCTTTAGTTTAAGCAGATCACATGTGTTTATTTTGGCTTTTGTTGCCATTGCTTTTGGTGTTTTACTCATAATGTCATTGCCCATGCCTATGTCCTGAATGGTATTGCCTAGGTTTTCTTCTAGGGTTTGTATGGTTTTAGGTCTAACATTTAAGTCTTTAATCCATCTTGATTAAATACTTTATACCATTTTGTATAAGGTGTAAGGAAGGGATCCAGTTTCAGCTTTCTACATATGGCTAGCCAGTTTTCCCAGTACCATTTACTAAATAGGAAATCCTCTCCCCATTTCTTGTTTTTGTCAGGTTTGTCAAAGATCAGATGATTGTACATGTGTGGTGTTACTTCTGAGGCCTCTGTTCCTTTCCATTGGTCTATCTCTTTGTTTTGGTAACAGTACCATGCTATTTTGGTTACTGTAGACTTACAGTATAGTTTGAAGTTAGGTAGCATGATGCCTACAGCTTTGTTCTTTTTGCTTAGGATTGTCTTGGCTATGCGGACTCTGTTTTGGTTCCATATGAACTTTAAAGTACTTTTTTCCAGTTCTGTGAAGAAAATCATCAGTAGCTTGATGGGGATGGCATTGAATCTATAAATTACCTTGGGCAGTATGGCCATTTTCACAAAATTGATTCTTCCTATCCATGAGCATGGAATGTTCTTCCATTTGTTTGTGTCCTCTTTTATTTTGTTGAGCAGTGGTTTGTAGTTCTCCTTGAAGAGGTTCTTCACATCCCTTGTAAGTTGGATTCCTAGGTATTTCACTCTCTTTGTAGCATTTGTGAATGGGAGTTCACTCATGATTTGACTGTCTGTTGTCACAAGGAATGCTTGTGATTTTTGCACTTTGATTGTGTATCCTGAGACTTTGCCGAAGTTGCTTATCAGCTTAAGGAGATTTTGGGCTGAGACGATGGGGTTTTCTAAATATACAATCATGTCATCTGCAAACAGGGACAATTTGACTTCCTCTTTTTCTATTTGAATATCCTTTATTTATTTCTCTTGCTTGAATGTCCTGGCCAGAACTTCCAACACTATGTTGAATAGGAGGGGTGAGAGAGGGCATCCCTGTCTTGTGCCAGTTTTCAAAGGGAATGCTTCCAGTTTTTGCCCATTCAGTATGATATTGGATGTGGGTTTGTCATAAATAGCTCTTATTATTTTGAGATATGTTCCATCAATACCTAGTTTATTGAGAGTTTTTAGCGTGAAGGGCTGTTGAATTTTGACGAAGGCCTTTTCTGCATCTATTGAGATAATCACGTAATGTTTGTCATTGGTTCTGTTTATGTGATGGATTACATTTATTGATTTGTAGATGCTGAACCAGCCTTGCATCCCAGGGATGAAGCCAACTTGATCATGGTGGTTAAGCTTTTTGATGTGTTGCTGGATTTGGTTTGTCAGTATTTTACTGAGGATTTTTGCATCGACATTCATCAGGGATATTGGTCTAAAATTCTCAGGAGGATTCTCTCTTTTTCTATTAATTGGAATAGTTTCAGAAGGAATGGTACCAGCTCCTCTCTGTGTGTCTGGTAGAATTTGGCTGTGAATCTGTCTGGTCCTGGACTTTTTTTGGTTGGTAGGCTGTTAATTATTGCCTCAATTTCAGAACCTGTTATTGGTCTATTCAGAGATTCAACTTCTTTCTGGTTTAGGCTTGGGAGGGTGTATGTGTCCAGGAATTCATCCATTTCTTCTAGATTTTCTAGTTTATTTGCATAGAGGTGTTTATAGTATTCTCCAATGGTAGTTTGTATTTCTGTGGGATCTGTGGTGATATACCCTTTATCATTTTTTATTGCTTCTATTTGATTCTTCTCTCTTTTCTTCTTTATTAGTCTTGCTAGCAATCTATCAATTTTGTTGATCTTTTCAAAAAACCAGCTCCTGGATTCACTGATTTTTTTGAAGGGTTTTTTGTGTCTCTATCTCCTGCAGTTCTGCTCTGATCTTAGTTTTTTCTTGCCTTCTGCTAGCTTTTGAATTTGTTTGCTCTTGCTTCTCTAGTTCTTTTAATTATGATGTTAGGGTGTCAATATTAGATCTTTCCTGCTTTCTCTTGTGGACAGTTAGTGCTATAAATTTCCCTCTACACACTGCTTTAAATGTATCCCAGAGATTCTGGTACATTTGTTTTTGTTCTCATTGGTTTCAAAGAACATCTTTATTTCTTCCTTCATTTCATTATTTACCCAGTAGTCATTCAGGAGTAGGTTGTTCAGTCTCCACGTAGTTGTGCAGTTTTGAGTGAGTTTCTTAAACCTGAGTTCTAATTTGATTTCACTGAGGTCTGAGAGACAGTTTGTTGTGATTTCTGTTCTTTTACGTTTGCTGAGGAGTGCTTTACTTCCAACTATGTGGTCAATTTTGGAATAAGTGAGATGTGGTGCTGAGAAGAATGTATATTCTGTTGATTTGGGGTGGAGAGCTCTGTATATGTCTATTAGGTCTGCTTAGTGCAGAGCTGAGTTCAAGTCCTGGATATCCTTGTTAACCTTCTGTCTCATTGATCTGTCTAATATTGACAGTGGGGTGTTAAAGTCTCCATTATTATTGTGTGGGAGTCTAAGTCTCTTTGTAGGTCTCTAAGGACTTGCTTTATGAATCTGGGTGCTCCTGTATTGGGTGCATATATATTTAGAATAGCTCTTCTTGTCAAATTGATCCGTTTACATGATGTAATGCCCTTCTTTGTCTCTTTTGATCTTTGTTGGTTTAAAGTCTGTTTTATCAGAGCCTAGGATTGCAACCCCTGCTATTTTTTCCTTTCCATTTGTTTGGTAGATCTTCCTCCATCACTTTATTTTGAGTCTATGTGTGTCTCTGCACGTGAGATGGGTCTCCTGAATACAGCACACTGATGGGTCTTGACTCTTTATCCAATTTGCCTGTCTGTGTCTTTTAATTGGGGCATTTAGCCCATTTACATTTAAGGTTAATATTGTTATGTGTGAATCTGATCCTGTCATTATGATGTTAGCTGGTTATTTTGCCCTTTAGAGATGTGGTTTCTTCCTAGCATCAATGGTCTTTACAATTTGATATGTTTTTACAGTGGCTGGTACCAGTTGTTCCTTTCCACATTTAGTGCTTCCTTCAGGAGCTCTTGTAAGGCAGGCCTGGTGGTGACAAAATCTCTCAGCATTTGCGTGTCTGTAAAGGATTTTATTTCTCTTTCACTTATGAAGCTTAGTTTGGCTGGATATGAAATTCTGGGTTGAAAATTCTTTTCTTTAAGAATGTTGAATATTGGCCCCCACTCTCTTCTGGCTTGTAGGGTTTCTGCTGAGAGATCTGCTGTTAGTCTGATGGGCTTCCCTTTGTGGGTAACTGGACCTTTCTCTCTGGTTGCCCTTAACATATTTGCCTTCATTTCAACCTCGGTGAATCTGGAAATTATGTGTCTTGGGGTTGCTCTTCCCAAGGAGTATCTTTGTGGTGTTCTCTGTATTTTGTGAATCTGAATGTTGGCCTGCCTTGCTAGGTTGGGGAAGTTCTCCTGGATATTATCCTAAAGAGTATTTTCCAACTTGGCTCCATTCTCCCCACCACTTTCAGGTACACCAATCAAATGTAGATTTGGTCTTTTCACATAATCCCATATTTTTTGGAGGCCTTGTTCATTTCTTTTTATTCTTTTTTCTCTAATCTTGTCTTCTTGCTTTATTTCATTAATTCGATCTTCAATCACTGATATCCTTTCTTTCACTTGATCGAATTGGCTATTGAAGCTGTGCATGCATCACAAAGTTCTTGTGCAACGGTTTTCAGCTCTGTCAGGTCATTTAAGTTCTTCTCTACACTGTTTATTCTGGTGAGCCATTTGTCTAATCTTTTTTTCAAGGTTTTTAGCTTCCTTGCGATGGTTTAGCACATGCTCCTTTAGCTCAGAGAAGTTTGTTATTACCGACCTTCTGAAGCCTACTTGTGTCAGCTCATCAAAGTCATTCTTCATCCAGCTTTGTTCCATTGCTGGTGAAGAGCTGCGATCCTTTGAAGGAGAAGAGGCACTCTGGTTTTTAGAGTTTTCAGCTTTTCTGCCCTGGTTTCTCCCCATCTTTGTGGTTTTATCTACCTTTGGTCTTTGATGCTGGTGACCTACAGATGGGGTTTTGGTGTGGATGTCCTTTTTGTTGATATTGATGCTATTCAGGTCCCTCAGCTGCAGGTCTGTTGGTGTTTGGTGGAGGTCCACTCCAGACCCTGTTTGCCTGGGTATCACCAGCAGAGGCTGCAGAACAGCAAATATTGCAGAACAGCAAATATTTCTGCCTGATCCTTCCTCTGGAAGATTTGTCCCAGAGGGGCATCTGCCTGTATGAGGTGTCTGTCAGCCCCTACTGGGAGGTGTCTCCCTATTAGGCTACATGGGGTTCAGGGACCCACTTGAGGAGGCAGTCTGTCTGTTCTCAGAGCTCAAACGCCATGCTGGGAGAACCACCATTCTCTTCAGAGGTGTCAGACAGGGATGTTTAAGATTGAAGAAGTTTCTGCTGCCTTTTTTTTTTTTTTTTTTTTTTTGAGATGGAGTCTCTGTCACCCAGGCTGGAGTGCAGTGGTGTGATCTCGGCTCACAGCTCTGCCTCCTGGGTTCATGCCATTCTCCTGCCTCAGCCTCTCTGAGCAGCTGGGACTACAGGCACCTGCCACTATGCCCAGCTAATTTTTTTGTATATTTAGTAGAGAGGGGGTTTCACCATGGTCTCAATCTCCTGACCTCGTGATCCACCCACCTCGGCCTCCCAAAGTGCTGGGATTACAAGCATGAGCCACCGCGCCCAGCCTCTGCTGCCTTTTATTCAGCTATGCCCTGCCCACAGAGGTGGAGTCTATAGAGGCAGTAGGCCTTGCTGAGCTGTGGTGGGCTCCACCCAGTTCGAGTTTCCCCACCACTTTGTTTATCTACTCAAACCTCAGCAATGGCAGATGCCCCTCTCCCCACCAGGCTGCAGCCTCACAGGTCCATCTCAGACTGCTGCGCAAGCCTTGAGCAAGGCTCCGTGGGCATGGGATCCACCAACTCAGGCATGGGAGAGAATCTCCTTGTCTGTTGGTTGCTAAAACCTTGTGAAAAGTGCAGTATTTGGGTGGAATGTCCCATTTTTCCAGGCACAGTCTGTCACTGCTTCCCTTGGCTAGGAAAGGGAAATCCCCAGACCCCTTGCGCTTCCTGGGTGAGGCGATGTCCTGCCCTGCTTCAGCTCGCCCTCCGTGGGCTGCACCCACTGTTCAACCAGCACCAGTGAGAGGAACCAGGTATCTCAGTTGGAAATGCAGAAATCACCCATGTTCTGCATCAATCACTCTGGGAGCTACAGACCAGAGCTGTTCCTATTCAGCCATCTTGGAATGAAAATTAGGAGCTTTTATATATTTTTAGTAGTGAAACATTGTGTACTCAACACATAATTACATAGACATATTAGGCGTACCAATACAAGTACATCTTATAGATTCATAAGACCTACTTTTCTTTTCCTGTCTTAGACTTGCGAACTCTTGATAACCTGTTTCATTACCCCGGCAGTTGTCAGCTAAATAGCCTTAAATCTGCTTATTGAAGGAAACAACTCTTAGATGAAAAATCAGGTAACGAAATTTACATCTCAAGGTATAGAGAGAAAAAGTCTGGTGGTGCTAGAGGGAGATTAAAGATGGATGCCAAATCAAACATAAAATTATATAAATGTATCATAGGATTGTATAAGGAAACCAATTTTATTTAGATAGGGACTATCTGCCTTTTAAGTGGATCTCTGATCTCTGGGCAGAGCCACCTGAATCCTGAATCTCCAAAAAGGAAGAATTACTGTGAGGCTAGACCTCATGATGCTTTTCCAGTGCATGCAAAAAAAAAAATGTTTTAAACAAAGGTATTTCTAAGTGTCTAAACTACATTCTTCCTTAACAACTATAGTTGCCTCTGTAGCAATAAACTATTTTAGTTAAAAAAATCAGGTAACACAATACAAAAGCAGTTTGAGAACTGAGACAAACTAGTCTGTTTACACTCTTTGGATTCCATAAGGAAAAACAAACATTTCCCAAAAGGGAGTCTGGCACCTTCTGTTTTCTTTTTCTTTTTTTTTTTTTTTTTAATGAGACAATGTCTCATTCTGTTGCCCAGGCTACAGTGCAGTGGCGTGATCTTGTGATCTCGGCTCACTGCAAGCTCCGCCTCCCAGGTTCACACCATTCTCCTGCCTCAGCCTCCTGAGTACCTGGGACTATAGGTGCCCACCACCACTCCCGGCTAATTTTTTGTATTTTTTTTTTTTTTTGTAGAGATGAGGTTTCACCATGTTGGCCAGGCTGGTCTTGATCTCCTAACCTCATGATCCGCCCACCTCGGCCTCCCAAAGTGCTGGGATTACACCTTCTCTGTTTTCTTTAAGGAATTTCAGACTATTATAAACTATTTTAGGTCCTTCATGCAGCAGAGGGTGCAAGAGAAAGGAGGGATAGCAGAAGCAAATAAAGAAAACGGAATTCAGCCAACAGAGAAGAAAAAAGCTTTTGTTCAAAAAAAAGACAAAGTCCTAAGAGGAAAAAAAAATGAAGTCCTTTAAAATACAAACACACACACGCATGCATCTTCAATGTTAGCTTTTAACTGAGCTGACTTTTAACCACTGAGTTCCTTTAAAAAGTCTTTTTAAATTTCATTACTGTATTTCAAACAGGAAAAATTGCTGCTATTTCAGAAGTATCAGGTATCAAACCAGAAAGGGCTTCATTTAGGGACAAAACCCAGGCTGTCGTGGTGATAAAAAGAAGGCAGAACATTAGCTCTGGAACTCCACTGTGGGGTAACAGCCATTGCTCTTACAGTTTGGCCTGGCTACCCAAAAGGTGGCCTTGTCATATAAATAAAGCCCCTTAAGTAATCAAAATCAAAATCAAATCTTTCTTTTTTTTTTTCTATTTGCTGGCCGTTATCACCTTCATGTTAACGAAGCCGTTGTCACCTTCCCATCGTGGGAAGAGGGGTATGGGGGGAGTATGGGGGAACTGAAAAACAGCCAGCAAGAGGGAAAAAAAGGAAAGATTTTTGATTTTGACTACTTGAAGGCTTTGTTTACATAACAAGGCCACCTTTTTGTGCATGTGTGGGAATTTAGTCAATTCAGAAGGCTTGTTCCCCATAATTTGAAACTTTCTTTGGATTTGATCAAGTCAGATACAGTTGGTCAAACCCAATGGGAAAAAGGTTGAAACAACAGAAACAGAGACAAACAACAACAAAAACGTTAAGCAAAACAAACAATCACACAACTTATATGATTACTGAGCACTCTAATAGTAAGGAGAAATTAAGACCAGCTGGTTGTTAACCTTAACTTTAGCCAAGACAAACCCCAATGCAGTTACTTACCTAGGGACAGGTCTCAGGCTGAAGACTGCTCTCTATTATCCTAGAAGCAGGAAAAGAACCTTCAAATTCACCTTCCCTGTTGGGAGCAAGTTCAAAGTCCTAAAGAAGTAACCTGCCTTCCATTATCATGGAAGCAGGAAAACTTGCCTTTCTTGTGCTGGAGGAAGCAAATAAAACTCAAAAAAAAAAAAAAAAAGTTGTACAGCAAAATCATATCTTGCCCAAATTTTGAGCGATCAGGGATTCTCGGGAGGGCATTCTTCCAGGCCTCAGCAAATTGTCCTATTGGTTTGAGCCATAAAGATAGCTCAAGATGGTACCAACCACTGATAGGAGATTTGTCAAAGTTCAGGGGGGCACCTCCACTCAAGAGTTCCTTCGTGGTTACCAAAATGTGAACCCTGAATATCTGAGACATGTCTCAGTTCATTTAGAAAGTTTATTTTGCCAAAGTTGAGGACTTGCACCTGTGACACAGCCTCAGGAAGTCCTGACAACATGTGCCCAAGGTAGTCGGGACACAGCTTGGCTTTATACATTTTAGGGAGACATGAGACATCAATCAATATATGTAAGAGGTACATTGGTTCTGTCCAGAAAGGTAGGACAACTTGAAGCAGTGAGGGGGCTTCCAGGTCACAGGTAGGTGAGAGACAAACGGTAGCATTCTTCTGAGTTTCTGATTAGCCCTTCCAAAGGAGGCAATCAGATGTGCATTTATCTCAGCACAGGGATGACTTTGAATAGAATGGGAGGCAGGTTTGCCCTCACCAGTTCCTGGCTTGACTTTTCCCTTTAGCTTAGTGATTTGGGGGCCCCAAAATTTATTTTCCTTTCACGCCTCTGTCCCTCTAAAATATCTAAAATCAAGCTATAACCCAACCACCTTGGGCACATGTTCTCAGGATCTCTTGAGAGTCTGCATCAGGCCTTGGTCACTCATATTTGGCTCAGAATAATTCCCTCAAATATTTTATGGAGCTTGACTCTTTGTTGCCAACTTTTTGTTCTATCCGTAATCAAGTCAGTTTTTTTATAAAATAAAGTTTATAAAAGTTTATAAAATTGTATGTCTAACATATGGAGCAAGCATTGAATTAAATGCTGGAGACACAAAGGTGAATAAAACCTAGCAGGGAAGAAATAAGTTGACAAATACATGTCAAGAATGTGGAGGCGGGAAAGTATTGCTTTCCCTGATGAACTAGTATAAACTTCTCTAACAATATGAATCACCTAACTTGTGTTACCCATTGTTCAGTGGCAGAAATCAAAATCACAGCTTGAGCAAACTAAAATAATAATAGGAATCATGTTTCACTCATGAGATTATGAACATCTAGTGGTGAACAAATACAATAAAGGGTACAGGTACCATAGTAAAAGTCCATCCAGTTTACCATTTAGGACCAAAAAATGTAGACAAGGAATTCCAACTGAGTGTTTGCTAGGTAAGCGATGTTTGAAAGGAAGCAAAGGAAAAAGCAAGGGAGAAACATCAGCAAAACAAAGTCATGGAGGAGAGCAACAGCTTGGCTTATTCAGGGAAATACAAGTACCTCAAGAAACGTGCAGCCTCCTAGGAGTGAGAAAGCTGGAGAGATGTGAAAAGGCCAAACTAACAGGCCTTTCTAACAAGCTAAGGAGCTTGAACATCATCTTGCAGCTGACCACGGTCAAAATTATTATGATGATGGTAACTAACATTCACTGAGAATGTGTTCCGGGCCAGGTGCTGTCATAACTAATCCTACAAGGCAGGTCTGTTTTTATGCCCGTTCTATGTATGGAGAAATTAAAGAGTGTTTGGGAGAGATGAGCTGTTGAAGAATGTTAAGCAAGTATAGCATGTTAAAATGTGCATTCTTAAAACACATCTCTGTATATACTACAGATGAAATAATACATCTTGCCTTTGCTTCAAAATAAACCAGAGTTTGTGGGTGAGGATATAAAGATTTCCGGTTGTTAAATCTAGGTGATGCATACTATTATACTAATCTCTCATCCTTTTTTTTTTTTTTTTTTTGAGACAGAGTCCTTGATCACCCAGGCTGGAGTGTAATAGTGCAATGTCGACTCACTGCAACCTCTGCCTCCCAGGTTCAAATGATTCTTCTGCCTCAGCCTCCCAAGTAGCTGGGATTACAGGTGCACACCACCATGCCCAGCTAATTTTTGTATTTTTTAGTAGAGATGGGGTCTCGCTATGTTGGCCAGGCTGGTCTTGAACTCCTGACCTCAGGTGATCCACATAGCTCGGCCTCCCAAAGTGCTGGGATTACACATGTGAGCTAACACGCATGGACTCATCTTTGGTATGTTTGAAGTCTTCCATAATAAACATTTAAAATCATCTCTGGCTATAATGTGGGCATCCAATTGAAAAGCAGGAAGTGAGAAGTCATAAAACCAGTTAGAGGATTGTTTGATAAGCGAAAGCTGATGAGAGCTGGGGAAGTGGTGGTATGCTAGAGAGAACAATCTTTTTTAGTAAATTTTTAATTTTTGTGGGTACATAGTAGGTGTATATATTTATGGGGTACATGAGATATTTTGATACAGGCATGGAATGTGTAAGAATTACATCATAGGGCTGGGCGCGGTGGTTCACGCCTGTAATCCCAGCACTTTGGGAGGCCGAGGTGGGCGGATCACCTGATGTCAGGAGTTCGAGACCAGCCTGACCCATATGGTAAAACCCCATCTCTACCAAAAACACAAAAATTAGCCATGAGTGGTGGGGGGCACCTGTAATCCCAGCTACTTGGGAGTCTAAGGCAGGAGGATCACTTGAATCTGGGAGGCAGAGGTTGCAGTGAGCCGAGATTGTGCCACTGCACTCCAGCCTGGGCGACAGAGCAAGACTCTGTCTCAAAAAAAAAAAAAAAAAAAAGAACTACATCATGAAAAATGGAGTATCAATCCCCATTTTTATCCTTTGTTACAAACAATCCAATTACACTGTTATTTTAGAATGTACAATTATTACTGACTATAGTCACTTTGTTGTGCTATTAAATACTAGGTCTTATTCATTATAGAGAAAAATTGGAAAAATACAGCTTTGAACTAGTCTTTGTGGTGGGGGGTGGGGTAAAGAAAAATCTCAAGTTTAAAGTCAGTCTAGAACAACAAAAGCAGCAGAAACCTCTGCAGACGCAAACGACTCTGTCTGACAGCTTTGAAGAGAGCAGTGGATCTGCCAACACGGAGGCTGAGATCTGAGAAGGGACAGACTGCCTGCTCAAGTGGGTCCCTGACCCCTGAGTAGCCTAACTGGGAGACATCCCCCACTAGGGGCAGACTGACACCCCACACCTCACAGGGTGGAGTACACCCCTGAGAGGAAGCTTCCAAAGTAAGAATCAGACAGGTACACTCGCTGTTCAGCAATATTCTATCTTCTGCAGCCTCTGCTGCTGATACCCAGGCAAACAGGGTATGGAGTGGACCTCAAGCAATCTCCAACAGACCTACAGCTGAGGGTCCTGACTGTTAGAAGGAAAACTATCAAACAGGAAGGACACCTACACCAAAACCCCATCAGTACATCACTGATGCAGACCAGAGGCAGATAAAACCACAAAGATGGGGAAAAAGCAGGGCAGAAAAGCTGGAAATTCAAAAAATAAGAGCGCATCTCCCCCTGCAAAGGAGCGCAGCTCATCGCCAGCAACGGATCAAAGCTGGACGGAGAATGACTTTGATGAGATGAGAGAAGAAGGCTTCAGTCCATCAAACTTCTCAGAGCTAAAGGAGGAATTACGTACCCAGCGCAAAGAAACTAAAAATCTTGAAAAAAGAGTGGAAGAATTAATAGCTAGAATAATTAATGCAGAGAAGGTCATAAACGAAATGACAGAGATGAAAACCATGACACGAGAAATACATGACAAATGCACAAGCTTCAGTAACCGACTCGATCAACTGGAAGAAAGAGTATCAGCGACTGAGGATCAAATGAATGAAATGAAGCGAGAAGAGAAACCAAAAGAAAAAAGAAGAAAAAGAAATGAATAAAGCCTGCAAGAAGTATGGGATTATGTAAAAAGACCAAATCTACGTCTGATTGGGGTGCCTGAAAGTGAAGGGGAAAATGGAACCAAGTTGGAAAACACTCTTCAGGATATCATCCAGGAGAATGTCCCCAACCTAGTAGGGCAGGCCAACATTCAAATTCAGGAAATACAGAGAACACCACAAACATACTCCTCGAGAAGAGCAACTCCAAGACACATAATTGCCAGATTCACCAAAGTTGAAATGAAGGAAAAAATTTTAAGGGCAGCCAGAGAGAAAGGTCGGGTTACCCACAAAGGGAAGCCCATCAGACTAACAGCAGATCTCTCGGCAGAAACTCTACAAGCCAGAAGAGAGTGGGGGCCAATATTCAACGTTCTTAAAGAAAAGAATTTTAAACCCAGAATTTCATATCCAGCCAAACTAAGTTTCATAAGTGAAGGAGAAATAAAATCCTTTACAGATAAGCAAATGCTTAGAGATTTTGTCACCACCAGGCCTGCCTTACAAGAGACCCTGAAGGAAGCACTAAACATGGAAAGGAACAACCGGTACCAGCCATTGCAAAAACATGCCAAAATGTAAAGACCATCGAGGCTAGGAAGAAACTGCATCAACTAACGAGCAAAATAACCAGTTAATATCATAATGGCAGGATCAAGTTCACACATAACAATATTAACCTTAAATGTAAATGGACTAAATGCTCCAATTAAAAGACACAGACTGGCAAACTGGATAAAGAGTCAAGACCCATCAGTCTGCTGTATTCAGGAGACCCATCTCACATGCAGAGACATACATAGGCTCAAAATAAAGGGATGGAGGAAGATCTACCAAGCAAATGGAGAACAAAAAAAAGCAGGGGTTGCAATCCTAGTCTCTGATAAAACAGACTTTAAACCATCAAAGATCAAAAGAGACAAAGAAGGCCACTACATAATGGTAAAGGGATCAATTCATCAGGAAGAGCTAACTATCCTAAATATATATGCACCCAATACAGGAGCACCCAGATTCATAAAGCAAGTCCTTAGAGACTTACAAAGAGACTTAGACTCCCATACAATAATAATGGGAGACTTCAACACCCCACTGTCAACATTAGACAGATCAACGAGACAGAAAGTCAACAAGGATATCCAGGAATTGAACTCATCTCTGCAGCAAGCAGACCTAATAGACATCTATAGAACTCTCCACCCCAAATCAACAGAATATACATTCTTCTCAGCACCACATCGCACTTATTCCAAAATTGACCACATAATTGGAAGTAAAGCACTCCTCAGCAAATGTACAAGAACAGAAATTATAACAAACTGTCTCTCAGACCACAGTGCAATCAAACTAGAACTCAGGACTAAGAAACTCAATCAAAACCGCTCAACTACATGGAAACTGAACAACCTGCTCCTGAATGACTACTGGGTACATAACGAAATGAAGGCAGAAATAAAGATGTTCTTTGAAACCAATGAGAACAAAGATACAACATACCAGAATCTCTGGGACACATTTAAAGCAGTGTGTAGAGGGAAATTTGTAGCACTAAATGCCCACAAGAGAAAGCTGGAAAGATCTAAAATTGACACTCTAACATCACAATTAAAAGAACTAGAGAAGCAAGAGCAAACATATTCAAAAGCTAGCAGAAGACAAGAAATAACTAAGATCAGAGCAGAACTGAAGGAGATAGACACACAAAAAACCCTCCAAAAAATCAATGAATCCAGGAGTTGGTTTTTTGAAAAGATCAACAAAATTGACAGACCGCTAGCAAGACTAATAAAGAAGAAAAGAGAGAAGAATCAAATAGACGCAATAAAAAATGATAAAGGGGATATCACCACCGACCCCACAGAAATACAAACTACCATCAGAGAATACTATAAACACCTCTATGCAAATAAACTAGAAAATCTGGAAGAAATGGATAATTTCCTGGACACTTACCCTCTTCCAAGACTAAACCAGGAAGAAGTTGAATCTCTGAATAGACCAATAGTAGGCTCTGAAATTGAGGCAATAATTAATAGCCTACCCACCAAAAAAAGTCCAGGACCAGATGGATTCACAGCTGAATTCTACCAGAGGTACAAGGAGGAGCTGGTCCCATTCCTTCTGAAACTATTCCAATCAATAGAAAAAGAGGGAATCCTCCCTAACTCATTTTATGAGGCCAACATCATCCTGATACCAAAGCCTGGCAGAGACACAACAAAAAAAGAGAATTTTAGACCAATATCTCTGATGAACACTGATGCAAAAATCCTCAATAAAATACTGGCAAACCGGATTCAGCAGCACATCAAAAAGCTTATCCACCACGATCAAGTGGGCTTCATCCCTGGGATGCAAGGCTGGTTCAACATTCGCAAATCAATAAACATAATCCAGCATATAAACAGAACCAAAGACAAGAACCACATGATTATCTCAATAGATGCAGAAAAGGCCTTTGACAAAATTCAACAGCCCTTCATGCTAAAAACGCTCAATAAATTCGGTATTGATGGAACGTACCTCAAAATAATAAGAGCCATTTATGACAAACCCACAGCCAATATCATACTGAATGGGCAAAAACTGGAAAAATTCCCTTTGAAAACTGGCACAAGACAGGGATGCCCTCTCTCACCACTCTTATTCAACATTGTGTTGGAAGTTCTGGCTAGGGCAATCAGGCAACAGAAAGAAATCAAGGGTATTCAGTTAGGAAAAGAAGAAGTCAAATTGTCCCTGTTTGCAGATGACATGATTGTATATTTAGAAAACCCCATTGTCTCAGCCCAGAATCTCCTTAAGCTGGTAAGCAACTTCAGCAAAGTCTCAGGATACAAAATTAATGTGCAAAAATCACAAGCATTCTTATACACCAGTAACAGACAAGCAGAGAGCCAAATCAGGAATGAACTTCCATTCACAATTGCTTCAAAGAAAATAAAATACCTAGGAATCCAACTTACAAGGGATGTAAAGGACCTCTTCAAGGAGAACTACAAACCACTGCTCAGTGAAATAAAAGAGGACACAAACAAATGGAAGAACATACCATGCTCATGGATAGGAAGAATCAGTATCGTGAAAATGGCCATACTGCCCAAGGTAATTTATAGATTCAATGCCATCCCCATCAAGCTACCAATGAGTTTCTTCACAGAATTGGAAAAAACTGCTTTAAAGTTCATATGGAACCAAAAAAGAGCCCGCATTGCCAAGACAATCCTAAGTCAAAAGGACAAAGCTGGAGGCGTCACACTACCTGACTTCAAACTATACTACA
Organism: Rhinopithecus roxellana; assembly: GCF_007565055.1. Lineage (NCBI taxonomy): Eukaryota > Metazoa > Chordata > Mammalia > Primates > Cercopithecidae > Rhinopithecus > Rhinopithecus roxellana. The sequence goes on along the minus strand of NC_044567.1, from coordinate 8,282,265 downwards.
AGGCTACAGTAACCAAAACAGCATGGTACTGGTACCAAAACAGAGATATAGACTAATGGAACAGAACAGAGTCCTCAGAAATAATACCACACATCTACAGCCATCTGATCTTTGACAAACCTGAGAGAAACAAGAAATGGGGAAAGGATTCCCTATTTAATAAATGGTGCTGGGAAAATTGGCTAGCCATAAGTAGAAAGCTGAAACTGGATCCTTTCCTTACTCCTTATACAAAAATTAATTCAAGATGGATTAGAGACTTAAATGTTAGACCTAATACCATAAAAACCCTAGAAGAAAACCTAGGTAGTACCATGCAGGACATAGGCATGGGCAAGGACTTCATGTCTAAAACACCAAAAGCAACGACACCAAAAGCCAAAATTGACAAATGGGATCTAATTAAACTAAAGAGCTTCTGCACAGCAAAAGAAACTACCATCAGAGTGAACAGGCAACCTACAGAATGGGAGAAAATTTTTGCAATCTAGTCATCTGACAAAGGACTAATATCCAGAATCTACAAAGAACTTAAACAAGGCCGGGCGCGGTGGCTCAAGCCTGTAATCCTAGCACTTTGGGAGGCCGAGACGGGCGGATCACGAGGTCAGGAGATCAAGACCATCCTGGCTAACATGGTGAAACCCCGTCTCTACTAAAAAATACAAAAAACTAGCCGGGCGAGGTGGCGGCCGCCTGTAGTCCCAGCTACTCAGGAGGCTGAGGCAGGAGAATGGCGTGAACCCAGGAGACGGAGCTTGCAGTGAGCTGAGATCCGGCCACTGCACTCCAGCCCGGGTGACAGAGCGAGACTCCGTCTCTAAAAAAAAAAAAAAAAAAAAAAAAGAACTTAAACAAATTTACAAGAAAAAAACAAAACAAACAACCCCATCAAAAAGTGGGCAAAGGATATGAACAGACATTTCTCAAAAGAAGACATTCATACAGCCAACAGACACATGAAAAAATGCTCATCATCACTCGCCATCAGAGAAATGCAAACCAAAACCACAATGAGATACCATCTCACACCAGTTAGAATGGCAATCATTAGAAAGTCAGGAAACAACAGGTGCTGGAGAGGATGTGGAGAAATAGGAACACTTTTACACTGTTGATGGGATTGTAAACTAGTTCAACCATTATGGAAAACAGTATGGCAATTCCTCAAGGAGCTAGAACTAGATGTACCATATGACCCAGCCATCCCACTACTGGGTATATACCCAAAGGATCATAAATCATCCTGCTATAAAGACACATGCACACGTATGTTTATTGTGGCACTATTCACAATAGCAAAGACTTGGAATCAACCCAAATGTCCATCTGTGACAGACTGGATTAAGAAAATGTGGTACACATACACCATGGAATATTATGCAGCCATAAAAAAGGATGAGTTTGTGTCCTTTGTAGGGACATGGATGCAGCTGGAAACCATCATTCTTAGCAAACTATCACAAGAACAGAAAACCAAACACCGCATGTTCTCACTCATAGGTGGGAACTGAACAATGAGATCACTTGGACTCGGGAAGGGGAACATCACACACCGGGGCCTATCATGGGGAGGGGGGAGGGGGGACGGATTGCACTGGGAGTTATACCTGATGTAAATGACGAGTTGATGGGTGCTGATGAGTTGATGGGTGCAGCACACCAACATGGCACAAGTATACTATGTAACAAACCTGCACGTTATGCACATGTACCCTAGAACTTAAAGTATAATAATAATAAAAAATAAAAATAAAAATAAAAAAATAAAGTCAGTCTAAAGTCCCTAGCTTATGTGACAGTTAATGGAGAAGCTTTAACATTACAGGGAATATAAAAAGAGAATTTGGGAACAATGGAGGACAGGGTGTGGAAATGTGTCAAGTCTGGCTTGCCAGTGAGGCACCTAGGCCAGTGGTCCTTTAATAAGAAATGTACATTGAGGTCAGAACGGTGGCTCACGTCTATTATAATCCCAGCACTTTGGGAAGTTGAGGCAGGCAAACTGCTTGAGCCCAGGAGTTCCAAGACCAGCCTGGGCAATATGGAGAAACGCTCTACTAAAAATACAAAAATCAGATGGGTGTGGTGGTGTGCCTCTGTAGTACTAGCTACTCGGGAGGCTGAGGTGGGAGGATCACTTGAACCTGGGAGATGGAGGCTGCAGTGAGCCACGATCATGCCACTGTACTCCAGCCTGTGGAGTACAGCCTGAGACAGAGCAAGACCCTGTCTCAAAAGAAATGTACATTGAATGTACCCCCAATGTAAACGTATCTGTTTATGGTCATGTGCAGTGGCTCATGCCTGTAATCCCAGCACTTTGGGAGGCCAAGGCAGGTGGATCACCTGAGGTCAGGAGTTCGAGACCAGCCTGGCCAACATGGTGAAACCCTGTCTCTACCAAAAATACAAAAATTAGCCAGCCGTGGTGATGGATGCCTGTAATCCCAGCTACTCTGGAGGCTGAGGCAGGAGAATCGCTTGAACCCAGGAGGTGGAGGTTGCAGTGAGCCGAGATCACGACATTGCACTCCAGCCTGGGCAACAATAGCAAAACTCCGTCTCAAAAACAAAAACAAAACAAAAAACCGTATCTGTTTGTAAGTTATCTCTATGAGCTACAGCATGAATACATTATGTAACAAAAATACTTTTTTTAGACAGAGTGTCACTGTGTTGCCAGGATGGAGTGCAGTGGTACAAACTTGGCTCACTGTAACCTTCGCCTCCCAGGTTCAAGTGATTCTCCTGCCTCAGCCTCCCAAGTAACTGGGAGAAAACTACTTTTTACACAGCAAAGAAGTTCTAGTATTTCTTTCCCACAATCTAAAGGGCTGTATCTCATACCCTTAGAGTATGCAAACTCTGCTTTGTGGACCACTGACCTATGTCAAAATGATGGCTTTGGGACCAAGATGTTCAATCTGTTGAAACCTCAATTTACTTCCCTGTAAAATGACAAATGTTATTTTCCTCACAGAAAAACGAGAATTGTATGAGATTCTATGTATATATTACTGATGTCAGCACAATTACAGCACCAGGGAGTCAGAAGTGCTATCCACACTCCCACAGCCTACCTTCTCCCCAAGGCTCTTGCTCCAGCCTCCATTTCCTCCAGTTTAAAATAAAAGAATGGAAAATGCTTTGTTTCTTGTGTAATGACTTTGCAGATGGCATTTAAGTATCTTCCCAAGTAGCTTAAGAACTCTTCGAAGCTGTGAGCAAGCACCTGACTTCATGGGCATTTGCTTGCCTCCATCCCATCCTCAAACTGGAGGTGCAGATATGCCTACAAACCCTTCAGCTGGTCGGCTTAGAACAGGTTACATATCCTCACCAGAAACACACACATACCCACACACACTTAACGTCCATCTGTAAGGCAAATAACTTTTCACCTGTACTTTGTTTAAACAGAGGAAACATCTTCATAAGACTAATCCTTATTCGGTTCACTAAATATTAGTGAGGATGAGGGGAGAGATGAATGGGATACATCAAAGATTTCAACTTGTCGATTTATCACTCAAAGTATACCCAAGTACATCCTGTGTGGCTCTGGATGGCAAAATATCACCTCACAGCTCAAGATGGTTTCCCCCAAAAACAGGGACACGAGCCACTTTCATGCTGTCACAGCAACTGCCAAAAGAGCATCTGTAAAGAAGTTCATGGCTATGGATCTCATTTCCTTGAAGAATTAGCTTTTCTCTGGTTACAAGGAGACACAATGAAAGCCTGACTCAAATCTCTAACTTCCACTGAGGGGGGGGAAATTAAACGTTAAAATACAAGACACAGGATTAGTAGCATCTCTGTCTGTAGAACAAATAGCACATCTGTTTACCTTGGAGATTAGAACTGGATACTTTATTCTGCTCCTACTAGTGTATAAAAATGATCTAGAGAGTTTAACAAAGAACAGTTAAAATTTGGACTCTGCTTCCATCATTTTCTGCAGAATAAGTTCCTATAAATTGTCACACTTCTGGGAACTGAAAACCATACGCAAAATAAGCACATGTAAGGCTTGGTGTCCATTTCTGAAATGCTTTAGCTGAAGCTAAGGACAAGGTGACAGCAAAAAGCTCCAAAAGCCTTGCCTGCAACTATTCATGTGATCCAAGGCTGCCCTCTAGCAATGGGAGAGAGAAATAGCACCAACAAGCCCACTGGTTTCAGGAATTTGAGGTTTTAGCATTAATACTATTTACTATGGAAAAAGTTGCTGAGAAAGGAAATAGGGGAAGTGTCTCCACAATTAGATTGCAATAGTCCATCTCAAGATAAAATGTTCTTTTAGAAAGATGCTGGGATAAGTTAACACAACCCACACCTATTGGACTGCTCTACGTCCTACATCCTCTCCAGCTGACCCAGGAGAGCCTTGAAGACACAAAGGGACCTATTACTTCACTGGGCAGAGCTACTTTCTGTTGCTGAAAAAACTCCCTCCTCCGCCCTGACTTCTCTCTTCCATGTTTTAGTAGAGGGTGGGGCTGAAAGCTATTAGACCTAACTTGATACTTCTCATAACACCCGCCCAACCCCTTTAATGCTTCTTAAATGCACGACATAGTGTCAGTTCTTCCTAAGAAACGTAAGGACTGGTCTCAAGCAAGGTTATATTATAAGATAACTATGGAGCCAGCTGTCAACCTTGAAATACAAATCAAACATTTAAGTTGGCATAATGAACATTTATCTCCAGGAAAGGCAGTGGCGGATAATCCGTAGGACAAGACTACCAGGTTTACTATGCCCCCTCTTCAAATAACAATGACAATGATTTGAAGTAGTAAGCCCAGAAAAGCCTTTTCATTTCCAAAATCACCTTTCCCGGAAAACTTGGAAGTTCGAACTTCACTATGTGAGATTTCACTGCTCTGTATCAAGCCGACTGACCTCCACAGCTCAAGAAACGACCTGTTAGCTGATCCCCTAAAGCACAGAGAGATCTATTCAGGAAGGGGGAAACCAGGCATCAGGGTTAGCTGTGAAGTATGAGAAAATCCGCTTATATTTTATTGTTGGCTACAGACAGGTGTTTCCAATTTCTCATGGTTAGTCTTAAATGCATCCAAGTTTGTGTGTGTGTGTGTGTTGGGGGTAGAGGGAAGAACCAGATACACTTATTTTCAAACAAAAGCTGTCACGTTTATTAAGACATTACCGGCTCTTAAGCACAGCTGGCTCTATAAATCATTTTCCATATATTATTACACATTCAGGAAAGTTTCTGAGACGATATATCAAGGCAGGCTTCTCTTGTGACTCAACTGGACCTGAGGAAAGAACAAAAGAAATTACATACCTGATTTATAGCTGCTGGTCATCAACAAACACGTACTGGCAATGTAATCTTTAGAGACAGGATAGCCAAACTGCTTTCCCCTCCTGGCTAAAGTTTTGCCCAAAATGCCTGTAACTTTAAAAATCCTTTGTCCTAATTAAATATATATATCTGCATTCTCAAAGTCTCTCAACATTCATTAATCTCTGAGAAGACCAAACAGTGAACTGTGATGAAGAGGCCAATTGCAAAGCTCAATCTCAGAACCACTGCATCTCAGACCCGAAAGGACACCATGAGAAGGGAAGGATGTTCTACGGTTTTAAATATTGGGCAGTAGAACTAATGGCCAGCCCCATTATCTAGTTCTGTGAAACAGGGCAAGTTGCTAATTTCTCAAGAAACATATATAAGAGGATTTAAGCTCATACAAGCTATAGCTATATTTGAAGACCCATCTCTGTGTTATTAAGTCTTTTGTGGATTAAACATGTCCAGCAATTACAATTTTGATGAGAATTATTGAATGCAACATTAGAGATCAGACCTCAGAAGAACCGAGCCAGATTGTTGTGATTTGGGATAAGAAATTTCCAAGGAAGGCTCAACTTCAGCTAGACAGTTCCTGATCTACTTCCATCCCACCCCTCTAAATAAAGATGCAGTAACCTAGGGGTAAGAAACAAAGCTCAGCTAATGTGCTGCTTCCACCAACTGACAGCAATGGATGTAACCTTAAAACCTGCAGAATTTGTAAGAAAAGGGTTTTCTTACTTCAAATAGTCTCTTTAGAAGTCTGAGTAATGGTGCAACCTGGAAAAGTGAAAAATAAGTCATCTGAACTTTGTAATTACCCACAGTATTTTCAATTAGATCACAGAATGGCATTTAGGAAGATTTTGGCGGGTAAAACATGTAATTACAATCATTCACACCAGGCAGTTAGGTTCAGACTCCTCAATCTGACATTCTGGAGGATTCGAATGCCTCAGATTTTAGATAACATGCGTAAGCTTACTCCAAAGTTTCACATAAGGGTCTATGAAATACCTGATCAGAAATAATCAATAAAAATGTCATCAGTCCATTCCAGTCACTAGTATAGCTAGAAACAGTCTCATTCTACAGAGCAATGCCCTGGTGAAAAATCTAATGGCCTTTGGGTCTTAGAGAAAAGAAAATTTCAGTTATAAAAATACCAAAGGATTTGGAAGAGAATTCTAAGTGCAGTAAGAATCTGCATCCTTTTATAAAATACAAAACTGAAACAGAACCACTCCAAATCTGACCTGAAATGAGACTAATGCAATTATCCTGGTATAACCCATTTTCCTTTCAAAGTAAGTAGAACTTTAAACCACATTATTGTCTGGTATATTCTCCTTTCACAACTATTCCCTCAAAAATAATTTACATTCCTCCTTTTCTTCACTCCTGATTTTAGTTCATTTTGAAAGCAGGAGTTCCCTAAAGCATACAAACAGAAACACAGGGTTCTATGTAGCATTCACTAGCAACACAAGGAGCAAGGAAAGAGGGCTGTGATTTACATCACAAGTTTTCTACTGAAAACTCTTTAGTTTGCCCTGAAGATCCACCTTGTCACCTGTATCTTCTGGCAATGATGTAATTAGGTTTTGTTTGTTCCTGTTTTATAGCCAAGTATGTCGGGTACAGAAAAGAACCTGGACAGTGCATGTAAGTTTTGGTTATCTTTGTACTTAACACCCTTATTTACAGCTTACAGCTACAGGGAAAGAAACACCTTTTAAAAAGAAATCAATTAAAGCTAGTGGAGTAAACTGAATTATTAAATCAGCAAAAGTTAATCTAAATATAAGGCACCAAGGAAGTGGAAATATTATTAAAGTGGCTACTTTTCCTCAATTTGACATTCTCAAAATAGTGCTTTCCAAAAAATATATATATTCCCCCGGTGAACTTTTCTGCTAGTGACATTTTATGGTAGAAAAATACCTGAAGATAATGAAGATGAGAGTCAAGATAAACAGGCTATAATTTACTAATTGTAGAATTAGGAATATATAGTATCTCTTCATACTGTCACACGTAGTTTATAGGTATCTCTGACTTTTAAACATAAATAATACCTACCTATACATCAGGGCCTTGCCTTTTTCATTCCCCAAGGCAAAGTATCCACTTCTTGGAGAAAAATCCATGGTATGAACATGAGAAATATTCTTCTTTTTAACCACTGGGAAGTTTGAAAATACTGTACAGGAAGGAAGATGAACCTGCAGGAGATAATAAAAAGCTTTAAACTGTAACAACTGGGAGCTCATGTTTCTTGAATTGTAATCTTCATTCTATCTTTCTGCTGAAACATAAAGCTCATTTTGATTGTAGCACACAAGGAAGTACAGTCTATTAGTGCAGCAAAGTATTCCAAAATCAAGTTTGATCTTTCATTTTTTTATTACTTTATTTTTATAGTTAAGAGACATGACTGCACTTTTGCTACATGAATTTCTTGCACAGTGGTGAAGTCTGGGCTCTTAAGTGTCACCATCATTCCAATGGTGGAGAGGGGTGTCCAATCTTTTGGCTTCCCTGGGCCACAACGGAAGAAGAATTGTCTTGGGCCACACACAAAATACACTAACACTAACAACAGGTGATGAGCTAAAAAAAAAAAAAAAAAAAAACTCATGTTTTCAGAAAGTTTACAAATTAGTGTTGGGCCACATTCAAAGCGTCCTGGGCCGTGGGTTGGACAAGCTTGATGTACACTGTACCTATTAGATAATTTCTCGTCCCCTATCCCCCTCCCATGCTCTCAGCCTTCCAAGTCTCCAATGCCTATTATTCTATCCTCTGTGCCCATGTGTACACATTATGAAATTTGATCTTTAATGTGTTATTAACTGAAAAGAAAAGGACGAAAGAGAAAAAAGCATCAACACAGCATCTAGCATGATGCCTCAGAGATTCAAATGTTTGTTCAATGAATAGATTAATGAATAAACTAAAGCAAACAGCACCCACTCTGGCTTAATGGCCACAGTAAAGAATACTAAAATCTGATCACAGGGAAAAGAGATTTTAAACATGAAGATTCATCTGGTTAAATGGTGAAAAAAATTAAACATTATAAAGTCTGATTTTACATAACTGAAACCTAGGCAGAGTCATACCGCATATATTCTACTACCATAAAATTGCCATTTTGTACTTTTAATTTTCAACTATTGTATATACTCTTTGCCTTTTACAATTTCTCCTCAAAGAGGGCTGAATCATGAAAATCTAACTCCAAGTGAAACTGTCCTGATTTAGAGAGAGCCAAAAGCTCACCTCAAAGCCAGACCTAAGTATGAGGAGGAACACACACATCTCTTTCTCCAGAGTCTACTTCCTAAGTTCAAGAGACAGGTCCTCACCCAATTTGTGGATGAATAAAACCCAGGTGTGGAAGCAGTTACCTTTAGGCCACAATTGTAACAACACTCACTTTCAGATGTTCTCTAGCTCTCTGAAAAGATATAGCACCTTGATGTTCAAATACATATAACCATTACCATTCAGCTATTTACCTGGGCAGTTAGTCATCCTCCATACTTTCAGGTCACACTTTATACCATCAATCAAAGTGATTTTCACAGACAAGTGCTGGGTAAAATGGGTATGTAAAACCCATTGATACATACACCTATTAAACTGCTTTCAGTCAGTCACACATCAGGCCAAATTCTGATACATACTTACCAACCATTTTGTCAAGAAAATACTGTTTACAGTGAATCTCCAAGCCACATTCAATTATTTTCAACTTTGCTGGAAGGCAGGTTCTGCCTGCACAGCACAGCATCAATGTGAAGGCAATGGTGCTAATGAGAAGTGGTCTTGACCCATTAAAGCTAAGTTGGCAGAACCCCAATTTGGTCTTCACTTCTAAAGTTCTTAAATACCACTCTCTATACAGGTTCTTCAAGAAATTAAGTATTTATATTAAGTATATATATTTTCTCAAGCACTTAGTAAAAAAGCAGACTCCTGTTTTATAGAGAGAAGCCACAATATGGATATTGCAAAAATTTATTTACATTTAATTTGGGAAGGCAGATACTATATAAATCTGTGATAAGTACCTTGGTTTAACTGTGTTTTGCTTGGGTTATTGTAAGTTTGTATCCTCCAAGCATGCCCCAATTATGAACACATGATCCACGGCATCAGGAAAGCAGATGACCAGGAAAAAAACATTTGCTGCAAGGGCTAAGAACAAAGTTGTCCTACCTCTGCCTTTTGTTCCCACCCTCTTCACCTGAAACTACAAAACCATGCCTCAGGCATTCACTCACCAACTTTCCTGGAATGACTTTGAAGTTTGGGGAGCTGGTTTTCTGACTCTTCCTCATCAAAATACACTAGAACCAATCTTTCTATCTGAATTTTTCTTTTTTTTTTTTTTGAGATCAAGTCTCACTCACTGTTGCCCAGGCTGGAGTGCAGTGGCGCGATCTCAGCTCACTGCAACCTCTGCCTCTTGGGGGCAAGCAATTCTTCTGTCTCAGCCTCCTGAGTAGCTGGGATTACAGGTGTGGGCCACCACACCCAGCTAATTTTTTTATTTTTAGTAGAAATGGGGTTTCCTCTTGTTGGCCAGGCTAGTCTCGAACTCCTGGCCTCAAGTGATCCTCTCACCTTGGCCTCTCAAAATGCTGGGATTAAGGTGTGGGCCACCGCACTTGGCCTATTTTTAAATTTTATTTCTGCTACTGACTTGGAATATGGGGTAAAGGAGGTGGATTGTTTACGATGTCCTCCTAAGACATCAATAGTATCTACCTGCAAGTATCTACACTTCCCCAGTGTAACCTCTCACTGCATTGGTGAATCTTCCCTCAGGCCAATGATCTCACCTGATTAAAACTATGCTGTGCTCTGACATCTATTTATAGTCTCTGTTTTAAAAGCTACAATTGGCCGGGCGCGGTGGCTCAAGCCTGTAATCCCAGCACTTTGGGAGGCCGAGACGGGCCGATCACGAGGTCAGGAGTTCGAGACCATCCTGGCTAACATGGTAAAACCCCATCTCTACTAAAAAATACAAAAAGCTAGCCGGGTGAGGTGGCGGGCGCCTGTAGTCCCAGCTACTCGGGAGGCTGAGGCAGGAGAATGGCGTAAACCCGGGAGGCGGAGCTTGCAGTGAGCTGAGATCCGGCCACTGCACTCCAGCCTGGGCGACAGAGCGAGACTCCGTCTCCAAAAAAAAAAAGGCTACAATTGAACTATTAATTAGGAAAAATGCCTATAAATATCCAACTTCTTTAACTCCTGGCCTCAGGTGATCCATCCGCCTCGGCCTCAAAAAGTGCTGGGATTACAGGCGTGAGCCACCACAGTCGGCTTTCTAATACCATTTCTATCACAACAGTTAAGTATCCAGATATCAAAATTCAACAAGTAAAAGCTCACTCATCCTTGATTTAATGGGTAGAAAGTTCCATGGCGTTCTACTACATCCAAAATTGTCGATGTAACAGGAATTTGACTTGAGTCTCCTGCTATTCCAACAGCTGAAATTCACAGTGATTTGTAATGGGATGACAAAACTGAATCATTATAAGGGATTGATTGCATTTAACGATACTAACAATGTTTTACCAAGGCATTACGGAGCTGCTATGCCTGGCTTCTTTCCATTAGATATTATGGTTGACTACCATTTAAAAACTGTGATTTGGCTTTTACTAATGAATTCCTTGTGTGATTTTGCCACAATAAAAAAAAAATACAAATGCTGTCATGATCACTGAAGCAAACTATGCAGAACTATTATATGTCTTGCAGAATATATTATGTCAACAGCAGATAGATCCGATGGTTTTCTAAAACAATTTACTACCATTAAAGTGATAAAAGGTTAATATTACTAGTACACCACTCCCATTAGGGAGCAGGGATTTTAAAGCTCACTTGAATTAGAACCTTCTCATTTATCAAATGATTCATTCAACAGAGAGGCAATAAAATGCTATGCTGTATTTTTCACTCTTTTTCCAGCAAACCATTTTGTTGTTGTTTTTGAGACAGAGTCTAACTCTGTCATCCAGGCTGGAGTAGAGAGGCACGATCTCGGCTCACTGCAACCTCCACCTTCCAGGCTCAAGCGATTCTACTGCCTCAGCCTCCTGAGTAGCTGGGATTACAGGCGCCCACCACAAAGCCCAGCTAATTTTTGTAATTTTAGTAGAGATGGGGTTCCACCATGTTGGCCAGGCTGATCTTGGATTCCTGACCTCAAGTGATCCACCTGCCTTGGCTTCCCACAGTGCTGGGATTACAGGTCTGAGCCACCACGCCCAGCGCAACAAAACATTTCTTAAGGAAATCATATGCAGAATCCCAATATATACCAGAGACAACAATGATACTGCTCTACATGATACAAGTAGGCACTTAGCCTCCTCCTTACCCTACATGCCATATAAAGCCCTGTGCAGAATCTAGGGCTCTGTGGAATTCAGCCAGAAAACCAATGAACTGCTAGAAAAAAATGTGGCATCCAAATCACAATTCTGCCCTTTATTAACTGTTTACTTTGGTTAAGTTAATCCTCTGAAGAACTGTTATTTGACTCAAACTTTTTGTAGAACTCTTTGTAAATCTTTGTAAACTATATATTCTAATACAAAGCTGATGGCAGATGCAAGGCTTTTTGCCAAGTGAGCACAATAAAAATAACACACTTTGTAAAGTGTGTACAATCTGGTAGTAAACACATAGCAGCAAATGCAATTCTGCTATTCAAAGTTCTATGCCTTCTGTATACCTGGTGCCTTGGGCAAAAAATTGTTAAGTGACTGAGGAAATTGGTTCTGCCTGAAGAGTAGGAAACTTCACAGAGATGGGGTGACACTGAAGCTGAGCTCTAAGGTTGGGCAGAAAAGAGTTTCCATAGGCCTGAGGCTGCTATCCTTAGAAAGTTCTAGGCCGGGCCCGGTGGCTCACGCCTATAATCCCAGCACTTTGGGAGCCCGAGGCGGGCAGACCATGAGGTTGGGAGTTCGAGACCAGCCCGACCAACATGGTGAAACCCCCGTCTCTACTAAAAAAACAACAATACAAAAATTACTGGGCGTGGTGGCATACCCCTATAATCCCAGCTACTCAGGAGGCTGAGGCAGAAGAATCACCTGAACCCAGGAAGCAGAGGTTGCGGCGAGCTGAGATTGCGCCACTGTACTCCAGCCTGGGCAACAGAGCGAGATTCCATCTCGGGGAAAAAAATAAAGAGAAGGTCTGTTTACAAGGGTGGCGATCGCATGGTGTTGGAGAACTTGACTAGCACACAGTTCCTTATACTGGCATGAAACTTTCTCTGAATGATATGGGTAGCTCACTGTGCCTAAACTGTACAAACAATGTGGTTTATGCTAAACACCCGGTTTTTCTTCTGGGAATCTAGAATTTTGGTACATGCTAAGCAGAAGGGTACAAGATAGGCAGAGGTGGTACCTATATGAACTCCCAATAAAAATCTTCCTCAATGAGTCTCTAATGAGCTTCCCAGGTAGAAAACACTTAACACATGTTGTTACATCTCATTACTGGAGGAATTAAACTGTCCTGTGTGACTCCACTAGAAGAGGACTCTTAGAAGGTTTCCTCTGGACTTTACTCCATGTACCCTTTCCCTTTGCTGATTTTGCTTTGTATCCTTTTCACGGCAATACATTTTAGCCGTGAGTTCAACGAACATATGCAGAGTCCTGGAAGTTGTCTATAGTTAGCCACCAAACCTGGAGGTGGTCCTGCAGATTCCTGACACGAAGGGTATATTCACAGGTACTATCTAGCTATTTAAATTACAATACTTTTACACAATTTAATTTTCAAGTTCAACTTACTTTCAAAACCCAAGAACTGCCTCCGTTCCATTAAGACAATAGGCCTTAAAAAGGCAGATGAGGAAAGAAAATTGTGAAAGAAGCGTCTGCCTTAAATATAGTCCTTAACATTAACACTATAAGAAACCTCTGAAAATGAGGACCACTTTAGGAATGGTGAGAATGGACAGCAAAGCTTTCCTGAAAGAACTGACATAATCAAATGTGGTGGTTACTGTGCATCCTTCCAACAACCACATCCAAAAGCTATAATACTAGTAATTTCTACATCAAAAGAAGACACTGTTTTAAAAATAATTCAACACTCTCCTTTCCTGTTACTCTTGCATGCTTTCAACTTAAATTTAAAAATTAACAATGATAAAGGAGTAATGAAATATTTACCAATCTGACTGCTTCTTTCATTTTTTCTGAAGCAATTGCCAAGATTTCTGTAGTAGGATTGAAGGTCAGAGAAGTAACACCTGTAACCAAGTTCATTATAGCTTTTATTGGCTTTGGGTTTGTTTCTTGGAGACAAGAATCTTGATTGTATATATTTACCACTCCACAATTGGAACTACAAAGAGAAAAGGGATTAAAGTAGATTAAAAAACAAGTAAAAGGGCTTTCACAACCTAAGTGAATATAGATTTAACCCCACAAACTGGTATTTACAGGAATCATATGTTACAAAGAGTCCAGCTATCACCACTATAGCCACAGATGTCCTATAGAACCTCCAACCAAACAGGTTGAAAACAGAATTCAAATTCTCCCCATTCTGTTGACTTCTTGAAGGTTAAACTTTACTGACTCTTCTTGCATCCTGTTTCCTTCACAGTCACCTCTTTCTCCACTGATTCTTGTCCTCAGGATTCTATTTCCAACCTACTTCTAGTGTCTCACTCATCTCATTTACTCCCACAGACCACCTAATCACCCACCACATCCAAATCAGTGCCTTTAGTCCTAATTATGCACTGCATTCCTAACGGTTTGTAGGGGTGGCCACATGCATTAATTATCTCTTCTAACACCATTACCCCTCCTCCCTTCCTTCCGCCTCCCTTCAATGACAATTCCACTCCTCTGGTTGCACAGGCTTGGAGGCTGAGAACGTGAATACTTCTCTCCCACTCCTCATCTTCTAAGCATTTATCAAATACATTACAAACATCCTTTGCCTATTCCCCTATTGCCAATCCTACTGTCCTGGTGACTCATTACCTGATGCCTGCCTATTGGTGCAGTGACCTCAAGGCTCATCGACCTGTCCCTTTCTTCCTCTTCTAAAAGCTTAAAGATTTGCTTAAGATTCTTTAAGAATAACTTTAAGATTCTAAAGCCTTAAATGGTCTTTAGAAAAGCACATCAGAAATCAATTACACTGAAGGGCAATTAAAATTAAATGAGTTTAAGCTACTAGTATTAGATTCTTTCCTATATAGGCCCTTCAAAGGGGACTAATAAAAAGTGATACAAAAAACAGAGGGCAAGGAAGATTGGCCTCACAAATTTGAGTGAAGACCATTTTTGTGCAGTTTTTCTTGTCCCACAGAGGCAAATGCAGTTCTTCTTAAAACTACTTATAGTTTAAACAGCAGTCTTCATTTTAAAGGAGCTTGATTCCCAAAAGATCTGCTACTCATGAATTGCTGCCACAGCGCACACTACCCTGGCAAATGCTTGGCTGTGCTGAGATGTCCCTCGCTACAGGCTTGGCACAGGCATGGGTACGAAAGGAAGGGGCCTTCATCAGGGTACTCCCCCTCCAAGGGATCTGTTACTGTCTTACTGCCTACGGCAGATGGCCTGGTCTCCAAGCTCCACAGCCTAGTTCTACTTGCCTTTCCTCCCAAACTCCAATTTGCAAATGGTGGTAGGGATATATATACAAGTAGTTTCCCCAGTTTTAACCTGGAAGGAGAGAGTGAACAAAGAGTAGAGAGCATGCTAAGTTTCTGGACAGTAAGACCCCTTGACTTCCCATCCCAGGGAGGATTTGACTGAAATCATTTCATAGCTCAATTTTGTTTGGTCTAAGAAAATCATAAAAGCCTCCTTCTTGAAGTTACAGAATTATGGGTGCTAATTAGTGGTTTAGTAAGGTAGCTTAGAATACTGCAAAGTATCCAATGTCTCATCCTCCCACCCTGCATCTTCAGAATCAAGCAGGAGAACACACCCATCTTTTCCCCAGTGTAATAACCAATTTTTTCAGTAATAGCACAATGTGTTCTAGATAATATTTTTAAAGTTTCTACAATACTATCAAATGGTATTTCCTAGAAACATGTTTTTTATTTATACCCCCAGCTGGATAAAGGAAAAATGCTTTAGGTATCTTAAAGATTTAAACCCAAAGTTAAACTTATTTTATCTCCTCATCAATGACAAGAAGCTGAAAATAATTACAGGAAAACTTGATGCGACCAAACAGGCATTTTAAACAGGAAAAAATACAAATGACATAAGGTAGCGCCAGCATTTTCTTTGCTAAAAAGGCGTTCAACTGCAGTTATAGTAATCCCTCCTTATCTGCAGAGCATGTGTTCCAAGACCCCAGTGGATGTCTCAAACTGTGGATTACTGAACCCTATGTGTACTGTGTTTTCTCCTATACACACATCTCTATAAAAAAAGTTTAATTTATAAATTAGGCATAATAACAGACTGACATAACAATAAAACAGAACAATTATAACATATATCCTAATAAAATTTGCATGAATGTGGTCTCTTGCTCTCAAAATATCTTACGTAGATTTCAGATTGTGATTAAACACAGGTAACTAAAACCACAAACAGTGAAACTGCAGATAAGGGGGGCACTACTGTAATATTATTATTCAACACTGCACAAAGATGATAAAATGAAAAAAGCTCAGCTGGGTTGACCAATTTCATAATTACTGAATAGTTTATAAAGAGAACTACTCACACACCATCTAGTATATTCAATTCCTTAACATATTCTCATTAGCACGATGTGATTAAGGTTACAAGAATCTCTCTTACCCACAAGCAACATACTGTCCATTCCTAGATGTGGCAATGCTTAATCCATATAAACTGCCTTCATCAACAAATCTGTTAAGGCACTTCCTTGAGTTCACATCCCAAACATAAACTTCTCCATCCCCTGAATAAAAGAGTGAAAAAAATAGTTTTTAATTTTGCTTTAAACTTGAAAGGCAAGTAAACTGGCCACTCTCAGTCCCTCTTAATAGTACAGGAGACTACAAATACAGACCTATTATAACCCTCCTAGTTCTGGAAAACTGGACTAAGAATATTTCTTTTTTCTTTTTTCCATTTTTGAGATGCAGTTTTGCTCTTGTCACCCAGGCTGGAGTGTAACTGCACCATCTCGGCACAATGCAACCTCCTTCTTCTGGGTTCAAGCGATTCTCCTGCCTCAGCCTCCCAAATAGCTGGGATTACAGTTTGTGCCACCATGCCCAGCTAATTTTTGTATTTTTAGTAAAGACGGGGTTTCACCATGTTGGCTAGGCTGGTCTCGAACTCCTGACCTCAGGTGATCCACCTGCCTTGGCCTCCCAAAGTGCTGCGATTACAGGTGTGAGCCACCATGCCCGGCCTAAGAATATTTCTTGTATACATTCACATATACAGAAGAAAACTGCATCAGTTAGTCATTAATAGATAATACCTTTAGGTTTACAGGAAAAAATCACAAGCTGTTGGTTTGAGTTGAACTTTTAGAAAAAGCTTCTAAGTTCCACTCAGATAAATTATTGGAGCAAAAATCTGAGGCAAAACAAAACACCACTCACTAGCATAGCTCTTCCAACATCTATCAACAGGTATTAGAGTACCTCATAGGCAAGATTAGTGATTTACATATCAAACTGTTAATGATGATGGAAGAGGAAGAAGTGAAAAACGAACTGATCCAGAACACAGGAATTTATAATTAAGACACACACAATTTATCTATTACCAAGTTATTTAAATGATAAAAAATGCTAAACGCAAGCTTACGAATAAGCACAGATAGTTTACTGAAATGACCATACATCCATCTCAAAAGTGGATCCTCACTATTTTACCTCTTCCTTTTTCTAGTACCTCAGTATCTTTCCTTTTAGGATATTGCTCTAAACTTCACCCTTCCACATGTACTCTTATTCTCCCAATGAGAATTCAGTGAATCTCAGTTTCAACTCCCTAACAAATAAAATGTTCCAGGCTGGAGTAAGGGTGCAGGTGAAGTAGCAGTAAAACATATTTGGGAAAACTGAATAGGATCAAATTTTTAAACCTTTGCCTTATATGTTTGCCTGTACATTAATGCTATAATAAAGGAAAGTGTTTAAATATTAGTCTCTCAATAGACTAAAATGGGAAGAGATCAAAAGCAAGAACATCTAGAAAGCAAGTGCATGAAATGACCATGAGTTGATGACTTATGGCAAAAAAGGCAGCAAAGAATCCATGAGATGGCCAGGCACGGTAGCTCATGCCTGTAATCCCAGCACTTTGGGAGGCAGAGGCAGGCAGATCACTAGAGGCCAGGAGTTCGAGACCAACCTGGCCAAAATGGTGAATCACCATCTCTACTAAAAATACAAAAATTAGCTGGGCATGGTGGCACACGCCTGTAATCCCAGCTACTTGGGGAGGCTGAGACATGAGAATTGCCTGAAGCCAGTAGGCAGAAGATGCAATGAGCCAAGATCATGTCACTGCACTCCAGCCTAGGAGACAGAGCAAGACCCTGTCTCAAAAAAAAAAAAAAAAAAAAAAAAAAAAAAAGAATTCCTGAGTAAACAAAGACAAAACCTGTAAAGTCAGAAAAAGGTAAACTCTTCAACTCTTTTTATCTCAAAATATTCTTAACATGTAACAGTGTAATGTGAACACTATGTTACCAATCACATAAACTACTCCATACAGAATAAGAAAAGGGTCTGCACCCAGTGGCTCACACCTATAATCCCAGCACTTTGGGAGGCCAAGGCTGGCGGGTCACCTGAGGTCGGTAGTTCGAGACCAGCCTGGCCAACATTGTGAAACCCCGTCTTACTAAAAATACAAAAATTAGCCGGATGTGGTGATGTGTGCCTGTAATCCCAGCTACCCAGGAGGCTGAGGCAGGAGAATCGCTGGAACCCGGGAGGCAGAGGCTGCAGTGAGCTAAGATCGTGCCACTGCACTCCAACCTGGGCAACACAAGACTCAGTCTCAAAAACAAAAAAAAGAAGTGGCTGGGCGTGGTGGCTCATGCCTGTAATCCTAACACTTTGGGAGGCTGAGACAGGTGGATTGCCTGAGCTCAGGAGTTCAAGACCAGCCTGGGCAACACAGGGAAACCCTGTTTCTACTAAAATACAAAAAATTAGCTGGGCATGGCGGTATGCGCCTGTAATTCCAGCTACTCAGGAGGTTGAGGCAGGAGAATTGCTAGAACCTGGGAGGCAGAGGTTGCAGTGAGCCAAGATCATGCCACTGCACTCCAGCCTGGGCAACAGAGTGAGACTCCATCTCAAAAAAAAAAATAATAATAAAATAAAAAAAAAAAAAAAGAAGAAGAAAAGGAGGAAGAAGGGGAGAGGGAGGAGGAGAACCATCAAAATTTCAAAATTACCCCTAACTTACCAAGGCTCAACTTTTGATTTCTCCTTCCCTGCTTTCTTAGGACCTTACTATAAATTAGACAGCCGTGACCAAATTTGTAAATACATTACATCTGCATCCAATTCATGTATCAAATTTCAGTACCTCTGCTGACCAACCCTCCCCACCTCTTCTCCCTTCCCCACCTCTTCTCCCTCCCTCTCTCTCTCTCCCAGGGCCAAGGGTCATTTCATCAGGAATATCACTCTGAACTAATTCTTTCTTTCCTTCCTTCCTTCCTTCCTTCCTTCCATCTTTCCTTCCTTCCTTCCTCTTTCTCTTTTCTTTCTCTTCTTTCTGGTCACAAAAACTAGTACAATATAGAAAATATAGCTACTCCTGGCCTTATATTCATTGATTAGAAACATACAAATGTAAATAACCTTGTGAAAGTCTGATTCTAGGATAAAAACAAAACAAAAATTAATGTTAATGCTAAAATTAATCCTTTTTAAAAAGTTAAATAATTTTAATTAATGCTACTAATTTTAATGTTAAATTACAAATTGCTCCTAGCTGAGGTCAAATAAAAATTATGCTAAAAAGCTGTACAGAGATTGCTGACTACTACTCACAGAGCAGAACCACTTGAAAGCCTCCCGCTACCAAACACAGCATTAACTATACTAAGATTATGTAGCTCTCCCAAGGGATGGCCCCCACGGTCCTTTGGGATACAGAATAAGAGTCAAGAAGACTTAGGGAAGTCAGAAAGGTAGAAGAGCACGACAGTGCAGGTTAATTAAAAGAGCTACAGAAATGTCAGAAAGGACAATAATGAAGAAAATTTAAAACATTATCGAAGTCAAGAGAGTATTGTTACAGGAGTTGATGATTTTAAGTAACTTTCAAAAAGAAAGTCAGAAAATCTTCAAATGAATCATCTTTTTTTAAATAATGTCTGCCTTATCTTTTTAAGGAAGGTAGGACTACTTAATTAAAATTATGCCTCTTAAGATAATTGTAGATTCACATACACTGTAAGGAATAATACAGAAAATACAGTGTAGTCTTACTTTACCATTTCCCCCCAATGTTAACATTTTGCATAACTATAGGACAACATTACAACCAGGATAGTGACACTGATACAGTCAAGACACAAAACTTCCCATCACCACAAGGACCCCTCCTGTTGGTCTTTTACAGTCACCTCCACTTCTCTCCTGCCCTCAAATCCTCCTTAAACCCTCACAACCACTAATCTATTCTCTGTATCTATGATTTTGTCATTTCAAGAATGTTAATATAAACCAAACTGTAGTGGAAGTTTTTCCTTTGCGCCCTCTGAAGGTTTCCTGAAAACCAAGTGACAAAAGATAGAATAGGGAAAAAAAGGCATATAAAATTTTATTTTAATGTTCATAGCACAGGAAATCATAGGAGAATGATTACCCCTGAATAATCTTTTACATAAGCGTAATCTTCCCATTCTTTCCCCAAACATGTTAAAACTGCATGTTAAATTGTTAGCTCTCCATTATTATTAATGAGAAGGCAATGGCAACAAAAATGAATTCTAAAAATAAATGATTTTCTACCTAAAAAGAAACTTTAAAAACAAACACAGCTTTTCGTTAAATTCATATACATATATATATATATATATATATATATTTTTTTTTTTTTTCTTTTTTTTGAGATGTGAACTCAGTTCAGTGCAGCTTCTGTCTCCCAGGTTCCAGCAATTCTCTGCCTCAGCCTCCCAACTAGCTGGGATGCCTGGCTAATTTTTGTATTTTTGGTAGAGACAGGGTCTCACCATGTTGGCCAGGCTGGTCTTGAACTCCTGACCTCAAATGATCCACTCGCCTCCGCCTCCCAAAGTGCTGGGATTACAGGAGTAAGCTACCACACCCGACCCTAGTTGTTTTTTGTTTTTTTTGAGACAGAGTCTTGCTCTGTCACCCAGGATAGACGGCTAAAAAAAAAAAAAATTTATTGAGATGGAGTCTTGTTCTGTCCTTCAGGCAGGAGTGCAGTGGCCCAATCACAGCTCACTGCCACCTCTGCCTCCCAGGTTCAAGTGATTCTCCCACCTCAGCCTCTCAAGTAGCTGGGATTACAGGCCCATGCCACCACACCTGGCTACTTTTTTTTTTTTTTTTTTTTTTTTTTTTGAGACGGAGTCCCGCTCTGTCGCCCAGGCTGGAGTGCAGTGGCCGGATCTCAGCTCACTGCAAGCTCCGCCTCCCGGGTTCACGCCATTCTCCTGCCTCAGCCTCCCAAGTAGCTGGGACTACAGGCGCCCACCACCTCGCCCGGCTAATTTTTTTGTATTTTTTTAGTAGAGACGGGGTTTCACCGTGTTAGCCAGGATGGTCTCGATCTCCTGACCTCGTGATCCGCCCGTCTCGGCCTCCCAAAGTGCTGGGATTACAGGCTTGAGCCACCGCGCCCGGCCACACGCCCGGCTACTTTTTGCATTTTTAGTAAAGATGGAGTTTTACCATCTTGGCCAGGCTGGTCTTGAACCGCTGACCTCAAGTGATCCACCCACCTCAGCCTCCCAAAGTAGTGTGATTACAGGTGTGAGCCACCGTGCCTGGCCCAAAATTTAAAATGTAAAAATATCCTTAGCTTCTTTCATGTCATTGACTTACCGGAAGAGGCATACACTTTCTTACTATCTGAAGAGAATGTGGATGCTGCAACCCTTCCATTAATTTTCATGCTTCCAATCAGTTCTTTGGTCTAAAACAATAAATATTTATCAAACTGTTAGAAAGTATACAGAAGAATCACACAATGTAGAGAAAAACAACCTAGTTCTCTACTTTCTAGCACCTACTCAACTGTATTTTTCCCTGTAATCAAGAGGTCTACCCCAACTACCAACAACTTCTCTCCAAGTCCCACCTGTGCCTCCTCTACTTAGAGATGTATATTTAAGGACACACTGAGTTAAGGTTCAAGACTATCCCTACACTAATATCTTGTGGGAGAAGAACAAGTAGCAATAATAATGCTTTACCTTCATTGCTAGCAAATGCAAATATCCAGCAATGCCATTTATAAGCAAGAAGGACCCATCTGGGGAGACTTCAAAGCTCCTCACTATCTTCTCTTTCAAACCTAAAATAGGAGATAAGGCAATTAAATTTTAATACAGTTTTCAATAAAACTATCATCTATTTACAAATGAGTTTCTTACTTTTTAAAACATGTAAGTGGCTCAAATTAAAACCCTGGCTCAGATCCTGAATAAGTCTAAACCCAGGCATCACTGAGTTTGACCCAAACATAAGGTCATTACAAAGCACTCAGCAAACTTCTCTTCTTTGTCCTGGTTAGCATTCACCATTTTCCTTGCAGGCCACAGACTCAGCTCTCCAAACAGTAAACAAATCAACTAATTTTCCAAATATATGCAGTAATACTGCTAATTAACTAAAAGGATAAATTATACTTCTTTGTCACAAAGTTCATTACCAGAAGAGAAATACACTGCCACTAGAGACAGCCAAAAACATAAAAACATATACAAACTAGCTGCTGGCCACTTACTAAGCAGCTCATGACGGAAAGGAGTCTCATCCTTAACTTTGTGAGACAAAAAAAAAAAAAAAAAACCCCAAAACTTTTCACAATATGTCAGTTTACTTAAGGATCGACTAGCTTCCCTGGATGTGACACATGTAACCAAACCATACGAGAGCTAGGTATACAAACCAGTCAACTTACTTACAAAAGGACATGTCTCTTTTTCCATGACTGAAAGGTTCATATTGACTATACAGGAGACTCCTCCTGACATCAAAATGCTTAGAGAGCCAAGTTACTCTTTAAAAAGTTACCTAATAGGATGCATCAGAATGCATACAACTGGCTACCTCCAAAGAAGGAAAGTAGGTAGCCAGGGAGACAGAGCAGAAGAGAGTTTTCACTATCCATTCATTTCTCCATATTAGACTTTTACACCATGTGAATATATTGCCTAGTCAAAAATATATGTATTTTTAAAATTTTAAGTTACTAAGTTAAAATAGTAATTAGAGAAAAAGAATTTACAAAAATCTGGTTAAGGACCCTTGTTCCACTTCAGGAAAATGCAGATTAAGGCTACCTTCCACTACTACAAACTAGATATCCCACTCTAGTCCTGCCTCCCAAAGACTACATCTTAGTTCCCTTGCTTGCACTCATGCTTTCCAGTATTATTTCAGACACATATTTCCAAGCACGGGCGTTACTTCTGCTGATGACCAGTCTCCTTACTATGAAAGGCACTTCACTATCCCTAATAAGGGTAATTTTAATCACAATTTCTTAATAAACCGTATGTACTGACTAAAGTATACTGAAATAGTTCCAAACACAAAGAAAATATCATTTCATGATGAAGCAGAGACAGGAGGCTCATTCTAGCACCATGTGAAGCTACAGCTGGAAACCCCTATAGACCTAATCCTAACAGCACAGTATCAGGCAGTGGAAATGTGAAAATAGAAAAAGGAGAAATACTGGGAAGGAAAGATCAATGCCATGTCTCCAAAGGATGACTAGACACACACTCCTGCAGACCTAGCAGATCCATGGTAAAGATCACTAACTGTATCTTGGCCAACGCATGGTGTGCTTTCTCCCAAGAGGATGCAAGACAAGGAGACGCCAGAATCCACTACTTTTGATTAGTAAAATGACATGTAAAAATAACAACTACTACATATTGTTTTCTATTTCAATATGAGAAGATGGTTTAAGGTTTTTTAACCACATGAGGTCCATGGACCACAGTATCACCATCACCTGAGAGAACTAGAAATGTAGAATCAACCCACCTAAGACCTACAGAATCAGAATCTGAAGCTTAATGAGATCCCCATGTGATTCATGTGCACATTTACTTCTGAGAAGCTCTGCCTTAGAGTAAACCAAGGATCTACTCGGAAAGGATCAAAGTCCCAGGAACACAGGAAAGAAAAGACTGGAAATGCTATAAACATCATACATGTTTCTAAAGTAGGCCCCATCCACTTTCAGCCACTAGTAGAAAAATGGTTGTACAGAGCTACTCTTGTCCTTTCCAGCCACACGCATGTGCAGTTTAATAGGGAAAGCACCAGTAAGCCGTGCCATACGCCAACACTACCTCCTGAGATTAGCTAGACAACCTCATCAGAAGGGCTTTGGTTCCCAAAGGACGCATGAAGGTGTCGGTGTATTTTGGGGTATAAAGGAGTAGGGAAATACAAGAAAAGAACGGGTATGGCAGAGGGCAAATAAATTTTTACCTCCTAAAAAAGCGTTACTTTTTAAGTAGTTCATTCTTTAAAATACAGAAGTACCTCCAAAAGCAGTGCTTTATTCCCTCTAAATATAAATTAAAATTTTATTATAACTAACACTAAAACTACAGAGTATCCAAGTTTCCTGAAGATCAGAGAGGTGAAACAGTTTGTCCAAAGAAATGGAATCCAGGTCTTCTAGCTCCATGGCTCATGCTTTTTCTGCTGCATCAACTGCTAACTTTACAGCCAAGTATTTGCAATTGTTTCTCTTCCAAATTATGATCATTCCATAAGTGTTCAATAAAAAAGTTCACTGGTTTCATTCAAATGCATTACCTCAAAAGCAAAAAGACATTTTCCAAATACTATACCGAAAGAAACTCTTATTTTTAAGAATCCCATGGAGTGAAAAAAGTGGTTGTAAACACTGTTATATAAACTCACCTGAGGGGGGATGATTGGTTGCATGTGTTCAAAAGAAATCTTACCTCTCACTTGATGCACAGGAATTAACTTTCCAGCTAGCATGTCATAGACATAAAGAACCTTGCTGTGGTTACTCGTGGCTAAAACTTCTTCCCCATTAGCACTAAAACAAGCCTTAAAGATTGGAAACCTTTCCAAATAGATGCTCTGGATTTTAGGATTTGTTTTCCCATCAACCTATAAAGAAGTACAAATTGGTTCTTTTGATTATTTCCACGGACCCTGTATCCTGGTAGTATGTACTTTTCACTACAAGCATTCATTTAAAAATACATACCCAAGGGGCTGAAGGCTGACTTAAGCAGCCATGGCCAATGATTTAATCAATCATGCCTATGTCAAGAGGCCTTCATAAAAAATCTTAACAGAAGGGGTTCAGAGAGCTTCTGGGTTGCTAAACACATGGAGGTGCCGGGGAGGTGGCATGCGCTGAGAAGGCACAGAACCTCCACTCTCCTTCCCCATACCTTGCCCTACTAATCTCTTGAGTTTGTCCACCCACAGATAAGGAAATAGAGTCAGCCCCATCCAAACTACATGAACTGGACCAAGTGTTACTCTCTGAAAGAAAACCCTATCCAAAAGGAGATACTGTGAAGCACCTGCAGGACTGAATGGTTACATTTGTGACCATGTGTTCACCATCTATACCCCCATCAGAGAGTGACATCCTGAAGTGAAGGGCCAAGTCTGTTGTTTATTGTCGCAATCCAAGAAACTTAACAGGGTACATCAGTGTTAGATGAATAAACATGGAAGACGCAGTAAAGTCATGAGGTCATATTATCGCTTTGCTCTAATAACTCACCAGAAAATTTACAAAACACGTTTTTATAGAGATAATATATTCACTAACATGACTAATATATTCATCACTTTTCAATCTATTATTTTAAACCAATATTTTGCCGAATTTTTATATTCAGTGGAAGAAAAATTTTATTCCAAATCCCCTATTATTACGGCTCCTTGGACACTGAAGTCATACAGGTGCATTCAATAAAAATGTGAGTGGGCAAGGGATGGTGAGCTACCTAAACTGTGAACAGGCAAGGGGTTAGCAGCTGTGATTGACAATAGTGACAACAGACTTTGGAGCAAGAAGCAAGGGCAGTATGCTGACTGGATGTTCTATTTTGTATTTCCAAGCAAATGAACTCTGTCACTTCTGTTGAGACTCAGCTATGCTTTGGGCTATGACGTTTTAGCCATGAATTTTTTTTTCAGTATTTTTGCATTTGGGGTTGCAAATGTCTGGTTCTTAAATAAAAATAATGCATTAGAAATACGTAAGTAAATAAGGACGCACACCTGAAAGAGTGATACAGCATTATCTAATCCAGCGACCATCACAATCTGTGCACCGGGATGGAACTGCACAGATGAGATCCGAGCAACAGTAGGACGTTCAGCATTCGCATGCTGGCAGTTCTTCATCTGTAGGAAATGAAAGCGGGGGCTTTATCAATTGAAATGAATTAACATTATTTTCTTTAGAGTATAAAGAAAAGACATTATCGTTTATAATGCAGGAAAAAAATGCACTGGAATGGTAACCAAAGGACCACAACTCAAAAAAAAAAAAAAAACACCACAGCTCTGGCACCAACTAGCAAGTCACTTTACCACACAAGAATCCATTTTTACCATCTTTCAAATACAAAGATTAAATCATTAAAGTGCTTTCCATATCTAGAAGTCTGAATGTATTACTCATTCTTAGACCACTAGTATGTAGTCATTTCCCCAAAATACATCCATTTGTGTTAAGAGACTTTCACTTCTGAGGAAATTTCACTTAAAACTTCTACTTTGGCACCTGGCATCTTTGCGCTCATGGCACAATTGCAAGAGGCACTGCACATTTGTCCCCATAGTTCTTCGACTGGCACAGGTTGCTTTATTCTCTTAGGGTACATGGTTCCAAGTTTAAAGTAATGGTAATCTCATCCATCACCTGGACTATTTTGTTATTTATTTTGTTTTTACAGGTTTCCCCTTGAATTTTTAAAACTCAGTTAAAAACAAAAGTGTTTTGTTTGTAGTCACTGAAGTTAAATGTTTACGGTAACTACACTTTTTTTTTTGAGACTGAGTTTCGCTCTTGTTGCCCAGGCTGGAGTGCAATGGTGCAATCTCGGCTCACTGCAACCTCTGCCTCTCGGGTTCCAGCAATTCTCCTGCCTCAGCCTCCCAAGCAGCTGGGATTACAGGCATGTGCCACCACACCCAGCTAATTTTGTATTTTCAGTAGAGACGAGGTTTCTCCATGTTGGTCACACTGGTCTCAAACTCCCGACCTCAGGTGATCTGCCCTTCTCAGTCTCCCAAAGTGCTGGGATTACAGGCGTGAGCCACTGCACCCGGCCATGCGGTAACTACATTTTTAATGGAGGTGAATTCACTCTGTGAAGGCCTAATGAATTGTCCTTATAAGGTGGGAAAGACAAAATCACTCTAATTTATCATAATAGGTTCCCCTGACCCATTTAAATACTCCTGCCATCGTGTAATAAGATACCTATGTTGTCAGGCGTGGTGGCTCACACCTGTAATCCCAGGACTTTGGGAGGCTGAGGTGGGCAGATCACCTGAGGTCGGGAGTTCGAGACCAGCCTGACTAACATGGAGAAACCCTGTCTCTACCAAAAATACAAAAAAAAAATTGCCAGGCATGGTAGTGCATGCCTGTAATCCCAGCTACGTGGGTGGCTGAAGCAGGAGAATCACTTGAACCCGGGAGGCAGAGGTTACAGTGAGCTGAGATCACGCCCTTGCACTCCAGCCTGAGCAAAACTCCGTCTCAAAAAAACCAAAACCAAAACAAAAAAAAGATACTTATGTCATAGAGAGATCTGTTAATATGACAGATATTAAACTAAAGTACTGTCTGTTAATATGATGGATAACTGAAGTACTGTGCTAGGTAGGCAGTTGGTTACCACAATGAACAAGCTAGAGATAGTGATGAGTTAAAAAGTGAATAGTGTAGACCACTTCAGACAAAGTCTTGTCTAAGGTGCCATCTGAGCAGAAAAGTAAGAATGAGCTAGCTATTAGGACTGCCTGAAGACAAGACAGGAAGAACAAAAGAGCAAGAGCAAAGGTTCACAGGCAAGAAAGGACCTAGCAGCATGTCCAAGAAACAGAAAAAGGCTTGTGTGACTCAAGTGGGAAATCATGGGAAACGGGTCTGAGATGAGGCTAAGGATCCAGGCAAAAGCCAGATTGCAAAGGGCAGTGTAGAATACGATAAGGAATTTAGAAGTTTTCAAAAAGCAATGAAAAGTGATATAACCTGATGTTCTATTTTTAAAAGATCCCTCTGGCTGCCATACAAAGAATGATTTAAAAAGAGGTTAAGTGGAAGTAGAGAGCCCAGTCACAAAGCTACTGCAATATGCCAGATAAGAGATGACAGCAGTATGGACTAGGTTGATGCCAATGAAAATGAAGATAAACCAAATAGGATTCCTAGAATTATTGGAAAATTTATTTACTTATTTATTCAGAGACAGGGTCTCGCTTTCACCCGGGCTAAAGTACAGTGGTTCCATCACAGCTCACTGTAGCTTCAAACTCCTGAGCTCAAGCAATAGGAACATAATACCTCTAGAACATTTTTGCAAAAGGAAAAACAAAAACAAAAACAAAAAAAAATAACATAAGTATTTACCAGGGCAAAATGACAGCAAACATATTTAACCCCACAGATAATAGGAATCCATACATCTGTTACTGGGAAGCAGATTACATTGCAGAGGTAAGTAGTTGGATAGGGTCCCCCAACTTCACTGACTCTCACCTTCAAGATTCCTCTTGGAAGAGAAGTTGATGTGGATATGAAATTCCCAGTCCTTTGCAACAAATCATCTTCGTCCTCTTCACTTTCATCTAAGTCAAACAAACCCAGAAGGCTGATCTTTAGAATCAACGAGCCACCCCTCTACCTACCCCAAACTTCTATGAATATATTTTCAACATCAACTCCCTTTCCAGCCTCCCAACCTCAATTGCTTTTTTTAAAGCTGCAATTGGCAAAAACAGGAAAAAAAAAAAAAAACCATTTAAAGGGAAGAAAAAGATGACACAAAGCTTAACATCCATAGTTAAAATCAAAGTTTAACTCTAGAATGAAAGACTAACACATACATAGATGGTTACTAAAACAAGATGAAGTGAAATAAAAGTTTAAAGCCAGCATTTCAATTAAAAAGAGCAACTCATAATCACAGCAAAATTGGCAATAGGTTGGCTACTGATCTAGCTTAACTCACATGAATAAGAACCAGAACTTTTAGCTGACTGATCAGTCAGCAATCTATGTATTAGAACTTCAAAAAGAGCTAATAGGGCTGCTTTTCCCCTGGAGATGACTGATGATTCCAGTGGAGACAGCTAAGGAGCTGAGCAAACTTAAAACACTTGTGAAGCTAAGAAGGGAAAAACTAGCTCTAAGCTTCTTGACAGGGTCTGGTAAGCCACCAGGTTTTGGATTGGGGCCACAAAGGGCTACCACTAGGATTAAAGGTGAAATCAAAGAATTATAAGAGTATCTTCCAAAAACTGAAACTCTGCTTCACAATTCCTCTTTAAAATAAAACGTTCTGGGATTGCTAGTGTCCCCTGCCAAGCTACCTACCTAGAAGTAAACATATAAACCATCATTCTAGATCTAATTAATCTACATTATGTTTCATACGAAATGTTCATCACTCAATGAAATATAACCAAATACTGACAAGATAACTTCACTAAAAACCAAAAGAAAAACTAGACAATCCCCACAGGGATCTAGACAACAGAATTATCAGACACAAACCTTAAAAATACTATGTTTAGGCCAGGCGCGGTGGCTCACACC
The DNA here is from genome assembly GCF_007565055.1 of Rhinopithecus roxellana. Taxonomy (NCBI): domain Eukaryota; kingdom Metazoa; phylum Chordata; class Mammalia; order Primates; family Cercopithecidae; genus Rhinopithecus; species Rhinopithecus roxellana. Next base: position 8,252,886 of record NC_044567.1, on the reverse strand, counting down.
TGTAATCCCAGCACTTTGGGAGGCTGAGGCAAGTGGATCACCTGAGGTCAGGAGTCCAAGACCAACCTGGCCAACATGGAGAAACCCCATCTCTACTAAAAATACAAAAATTAACCGGGCATGATGGCTTATGTCTGTAATCCCAGCTACTTGGGAGGCTGAAGCAGGAGAATGGCTTGAACCCGGGAGGCAGAGGTTGCAGTGACCTGAGATTGTGCCACTGCACTCCAGCCTGGGCGACAGAATAAAACTTTGTCTCAAAACAAAAACTAAAACTATGTTTAACGTACTTAAAAATGAAAGACAAGACTCAAAATTGAGCCAGAAATCTAGAATATTTTAAAAAGAAATTCTACAACTGAAAAATACAGTAATTAAAATTAAGCCCCCAATAGGCCGGGCAAGGTGGCTCATAACTATAATCCCAGTACTTTGGGAGGCCGAGACGAGTGGATCACTTGAGGTCAGGAGTTCGAGACCAGTGAGGCCAAAACGGTGAAACCTCGTGTCTACTAAAAATACAAAAATTAGCTGGGCACGGTAGTGCACACCTGTAATCCCAGCTAATTGGGTGGTTGAAGCAGGAGAATCACTTGAACTCGAGAGGCAGAGGTTGCGGTGAGCCAAGGTAGCACCACTGCACTCCAGCCTACACAACAGAGCAAGATTGCCTCAAAAAATAATAATAAATAAAATTAAATTAAGCCTCCAATAGATGTGTTTAACAGTTTACCAAATTAGCTGTAGAAAGAATTTGTGGTCTAGAAAACGAATCAGAAAAATAGACCCAGACAGAAGTACAGAAAGAAAAAGGATAAAAAACACACTGAATACCAACATGGGCAACATAAGAAGATCCTGTCACTACAAAAAAAAATTTTTTTTTAATTAGCTGGGTATGGTGGCATACACCTGTAGTCCTAGCTACTCCAGAGGCTGAGGTGGGAGGATTGCTTAACCCAGGAGGTCGAGACTACAGTGAGCCAAGACCACATCACTGCACTCCAGACTGGGCGACAGAGTGAGACCCTGTCTCCAAAAAAAAAAAAAAAAAAACACCAAACCACACAGAATAGGTTGAAAACATTTAATATACGTGTTACTAATAATCCAGAAAGGAAGACTGGAACAGAAACAATACTTGAAGACAGGTAAGAATTTCCAAAACTTACAGAAGACATCAAGCCAGTTCAAAAGTACTATGAAGTCTAAGCAAAATACAAAGCAAGATAAAATGATGGGGGGAGGGGATAAACAAAGAGTAACACAATAAAACAATTCATAATATTAATGAATTGCCGTTGATTTTTGGAAGTGTGGTTATGTTCAAAAGGGAAAATTTTCTTATAAAGAAACTCAGTAAATATGTACAGATAAAAATAACACACTGGAGATAATTGTGAAGCTGCTAGTCACCATTCTGTCAACAATAAGAATACCTTCAAGTCACTATCTCTTTGAACCTCTCTGATGTACAAAATGAATGTATTAGACAAGCATATCCCAGACTGTAGCAGACTGACTGACTGCTGACTTAATCCACTTCCTTTTTCTCCTGTGTACAAAGCCAAACTACACTTTCTAGGATCCTCTCAGTTAGTGTGGCCTTATGACGAGTTCCAGCCAACAAAATGTAGGCAAAAGTATCCTGTACCAGCCGGGCGCAGTGGCTCAAGCCTGTAATCCCAGCACTTTGGGAGGCCAAGACGGGCGGATCACGAGGTCAGGAGATTGAGACCATCCTGGCTAACACGGTGAAACCCCGTCTCTACTAGCGACAGAGCTGTAGACTGTCTCAAAAAAAAAAAAAAAAAAAAAAAAAAAAAAAAAAAAAAAAAAAAAAAAGGTATCCTGTACCATTTCCAGGAAAAGCCAATTAAAAATCCCCTCTTTCTCCTCCTATAAGCCAAGTGGATGTCAACATCTCAGGCAACTATGGAAGAACCAACCTGAAGATGATGGAACTTCTATAAACTTGGGTCCCTAAAGTAAACCATCACCTTCCTACCACCCCAATTTTATGTGCTGAAAAAATCAACTTCAATTGGATTATGCCACTGGGATCTGTGGGATTTTGTTTCAACAGCTAGCATAACCATATCTAAAATTACAGGACTCTAAAATGTTGTGGGGTTCTATAAATGCAGCACTCTGAAATGGACAATAAATTTGTTTCATCCAGGAGGACAAACTGGTGATCTAGGGTCTAGAAGTATGCCAACAAAAAAATGGTCAAAATCACAAGGGATACTTAACATATTAAAAAACAAACATGGAAAGAGGCTTCCCAAATAAGAGAAAAAGAAGATAATCTGTATGTTTCAAACTGTAGGAGTACAGAGTTGTTGGGAAATAAATTTCAAGATAGGAAAAACTGTCTAACAGTTCTTCAAGAAAAGGGAAGAAGGGGAAGAAACAGTTTAGTAAAAAGTACAGTCTGTAGGCCAAGCACAGTGGCTCATGCCTGTAATCACAACACTTTGGAAGGTCAAGAGTTTAAGACCAGCCTGGCCAACACAGTGAAACCCCGATTCTACTAAAAATACAAAAATTAGCCAGGTGTAATGGCGCACACCTGTAACTCCAGCTACTCAAGTGGCTGAGACAAAACAATCACTGGAACCCGGGAGGCAGAGGCTGTAGTGAGCTGAGATTGCCCCACTGCACTCCAGCCCTGGGTGACAGAGTGAGATTCTGAGACACACACACACACACACACACACAGTACATTATTAGATACATTTAAGCAGAGAATAATGTAGAAAAGATTACTGCAGTGGATAAAGTCAGGCCACATCACTAAGATTCCTTCAATCTCTGAAAGCAAATGGCTAGAAGCAAAGACGGTCAATTTCTACTTAATAACAGACTGTCTTTTCTAATAGAATTACATAAAACACTGGCTCTTTGTATGGGCTCCCTGTATTTACATACCATGAGGACTAACAGGGTAGGGAGAAAGGGGACAGAGGTGGTGGTCATAAACTGAAGCTCAATGGACATCAAGGATGCTAAGGAAGGAGCTCCTACATGATGTGAGAGGATATACTCTGGACTCTCAGGATTTCAAAGGTTAATTCCAAGTCGAAAATGTGTAACTCCAAGCACACAAACCATATTTTAGCTAAGCCATCCATATTTATAATAGCTAAACTCCCAAAACAGAAAAAGCAGAAAATAACCATGGTACAAGTTAAATTTAAAACCTACAGTCAAAAAACAGATTTTGTTTTTTGTTTTTTGGTTTTTGAGACAGGGTCTCACTCTGTCACTGAGGTTGGAGTACAGTGGCACTATCACAGGTTACTGCACCTAGTCTTCCCTGGCTCAAGCAATCCTCCCACCTCAGCCTCCCAAGTAGCTGGGACTACAGGAACACACCACCACGCCTGGCTAATTTTTTTATTTTTTGTAGAGGTGGGATTTCGCCATGTCACCCGGTCTGGTCTTGAACTCCTGGACTCAAGCAATCCAACCACCTTGGGCTCCCAAAGCACTGGGGTTACAGGCGTGAGCTACCAAGCCAGGCAAGAAATACCAGATTTTAATGAGCCTCATAAGAAAGCTCAAATAATAACAAACAGGAACGGGGACTTATGTACTAATTTAGACAGAGATATCAACGCTCACCATCTGAAGATGTTTTCCGCTTAGTAGTCTCTGCCCAGGCAGGTACTCCTCCCATGGCATGTTGGAATCTAAGCAAAAATATTTGAAAGGTAAATTTATGGCAACCACTACATGTCCATAAAGCTTGACACATTTAAAGCATACAGGTTGGATCACACTTGAGAATATGTATGGACTCTCTTTCAAAGAAGTTAACTATTTTTAAAGAACAGAAGTTATTATCTTTACTCACACAGAACAGTCCCAATCTGCCTATATTGGAAACTTCCATGAACCTCTGCCCACTTAAACTACTCCTGGATACATATTTTTTGTTAATTATTTTCATCTAGTTACATGGTTGTCTTATCTGTTCATATCAACACACCCTGGATATCAAGACTATGTAAAGAAGTCTCTTTGTGGTTTATGCCACAGTACATAGACTACACATTAGAACACATCTGAAAGAAACTGACCAGATTGGTAAGAATATACAAAACTTCATTATATATTATCTGAATAAAATAGAAGTACTTCACTCTGGCAAAAGTAAGCTTTAATAGAAGCATGATAGCTATGTTCTTAAGAACTGGTACCTGGAAGAGGGCAAAGAGTTGTTTTAATTTTTTGGTGCAGAAGTACAGACTAGCTCACTAAGTTAAGCCTACTAGCCATAAACAACTAGAAACCTGGACAAAACACATGAAACAACTTTTTTTGGAAACTGGATGACAGCATAGGACTATGATCCCTCAGACAAGGGAAATACGCAAGATGAACCCCATCACCACCACGAAATTTCCCCTAACAGCGTTTATAAAACCCTGGCACAAAGCTGAGAAAAAGATCAGATTTGAAAGAGACTGATACAATTGGACTTTGAGGGGCAGTGTACGGTACACATCATCTTAAGATACTCCTCACCAAAATATGTCATTGAATTCTAACCAAGACTTTAAGCCCAACTTAAGAGGAATTACAGATGACAGAACAAGTTAAACAACACAAAGAAAAAATAATCAGATTGAGGGAAGAGGAAATGCGAAGTGACTAACTAATGGAGAGTTTTTTTTCGAGGTGATAAAAATGTTTTAGAACAAAAAAAAAACCAAAAGAAATGTTTTAGAACTAGACCGAAGAGGTGGTGGCACAACATTCTAAATATACTAAATGCCACCAAATTTACACTTTAAAATGGCTAACACTGTTAGTGAATTTCACCTCAATGAAAAAAGGAATCTTAAAATTTCAGAATGTGGGATATTCTACAACAGGTCTGAACACTTAAAAGATAGGTAATGGCTGAGCACAGTGGTACACGTCTGTATTCCCAGCACTTTGGGAGGCCGAGAAGGGCAGATTGCTTGAGCCCAGTTCAAGGCCAGCCTGGACAACATGGCAAAAAACCTCATCTCTACAAAAAAATACAAAAATTAGCTGGGCATGGTGGCATGCACCTGTAGTCCCAGCTACTCAGGAGGCTGAGGTGGGAGGATTTCTTGAGCCCAGGAGCTCAAGACCAGCCTGAGAAACGCAGTGCAACCCCATTTCTACAAAAAAATTTTGAAAATTAAGGTGGTAAATGCCTGTAGTCCCAGCTACGGGGAGCCCAGGAGGTAGAGGTTACAATGAGCCGTGACAGCACCACTCCATTTCAGCCTGGGTGACAGAGTGAGACCCTACCTCAAAAAAAATAAATAAATTTAAGGGACGTAAAATCCAAATAAAATGTATGCACCTTACAGCAATTGGAGAAACTAACACGGACTAGCCATAAACTATTAATTTTCTTAGGCATGAAAATGGTATTGTGAATATGAAGGAAAACATCCTTAATCTTAGGAGATGCACACTGACAAATTTATAGGTTAAGTGTCTCATTATCTGTACCTTACTCTCAAATACACCGGGAAAGCACACACATCCCCCAAACACACATAGCAAATATGACAAAATGTTGAAAACCATTGAACCCAGGTGGCAGCCATTTAAATTTTTGAAAATGTTCATATTATAAAATTATGACTAACCACATGCAAATGAACAAGTAAGCAATATCATCACTGATTATATTTGAATGGTAAGATTATAATTTTTTTCCAAATTTTCTTTGTGTTTGTGCTTTGTCCCCTCTCCCCTAAAACTACAGAAATTCAGTCACTGCCCGCAATAGCAATCCTGTTTCAAAATGGAAAACTACACAAGCAGTTACAGTTAATGACTGGGCATTGGTCATACACACCTCTTGGTAAATCATACGAAAAAAGACACTTACTCTTCTTTAAGTCTCTTTTTAAGGTTGTCTTTCGAAAGTTTACTTTCACTAGCATTTTTCATCATATCTTTCCGAAATCGATTGTTCATCATGTCAACCCTACAAAACCAGAACAGCATATTTTTAAATAACTTTTAAAAAGTTAATATAAGTAGCTGCTGCTTTTAGCACCTGGAGAAAAATGTTTAATGAAACAATGTAAGTCAAGGTTTTTAAGATGTGAACATTTCAAATGCATCTTCTCTGTTCTTCCTAAAACAAAAAAGTAGTCTCCAATATTTCAGATCATCTGGTTTACACTTTGGAGAGCTGGTATTTGAGAAAATTCATCATGACTTATCTACACAAAGTTTATGAAATTATCCAAAATAAATCCCAGGTAAATCAAAGAGTTAAATATATAAAGAGCAAACCTTAGGCCCGGCGTGGTGGCTCACTCCTATAATCCCAGCACTTTGGGAGGCTAAGGCCGGCAGATCACAAAGTCAAGAGATCGAAACCATCCTGGCCAACATGGTGAAACCCCACCTCTACTAAAAATACAGAAATCAGCTGGATGTAGTGGCACACACCTGTAATCCCAGCTACTCAGGAGGCCGAGGCATTAGAACCACTTGAACCCAGGAGGCAGAGGTTGAAATGAGCCCAGATTGTGCCACTGCACTCCAGCCTGGGCAAAAGAGTGAGACTATCTCAAAGAAAAAAAAAAAAAAAAAGCCGGGCATACTGGCTCATGCCTGCAATCCCAGCACTTTCGGAGTCAGAAATGGGTGGATCACTGAAGGTTGGGAGCTCCAGACCAGCCCAGCCAACGTGGTGGAACCCCAGTCTCTACTAAAAATACAACATTAGTCCGGCGTGGTGGCAGGAGCCTGGACTTGGGAGGCTGAGGCAGGTGAATCACCTGAACCTGGGAAGCAGAGGTTGCAGCGAGCCAAGATCATGCCACTGTACTCTAGCCCAGGTAAGAAGAGCGCAACTCAGTCTCCAAAAAAAAAAAAAAAAAAAAAGAGCAAACCTTGAAATACTATGAAGTAAAAATACAGGCAAACATTTGTCTCTCTCTGATAAAGAATGACTTACTATTAAAAACAGCAGTTAAAAATAATGAAGGAAAAGATTCACAGATTTGACTACATAAAAATTTAAAACTTCTATGCACAGAAAGCTGGGGAAAACCTACAATAAATCTAACATATAAAGGTTTGAAATTCTCAATACGTCAGGAACTAATATACCAAGATTATTCAAAAAGTATCCAACAGACAAAGACATAAAAAAGAATATTTATAAGAAATGAGGCCAGGCATGGTGGCTCATGTTTGTAACCCCAGCACTTTAGAAGGCCGAGGCAAGCAGGTCACTTGAGGTCAACAGTTCAAGACCAGCGAGGCCAACATGGTAAAACCCCGTCTCTACTAAAAATACAAAAATTAGCTGAGCATGGTGGCATGTTCCTGTCGTCCCAGCTACCTGGGAGTCTGAAGCAGGAGAATCGCTTGAACCTGTGAGGTGGAGGTTGCAGTGAGCCAAGATCGTGCCACTGAACTCCAGCCTGGATGAAAGGATTAGAGTTTCAAAAAAAAAAAAAAAAAAAAAAAAGAAAAAGAAATGACAATGACTAAACATAGAAACGTTTTCCCAAAACAAATTAGGTAGAGATATTATCCACGACCAAACTGACAAAGTCTGAAAAAAAACAAATAAACCATTGCATCTAAGAATGGACTGAGGCCGGGCGCAGTGGCTCACGCTTGTAATCCCAGCACTTTGGGAGGCCGAGGTGGGCGGATCACGAGGTCAGGAGATCAAGACCATCCTGGCTAACACGGTGAAACCCCGTCTCTACTAAAAATATAAAAAATTAGCCGGGTGTGGTGGCGGGTGCCTGTAGTCCCAGCTACTGGGGAGGCGAGGCAGGAGAATGGCATGAACTCGGGAGGCAGAGCTTGCAGTGTGCCAAGATCGCGCCACTGCACTCCAGCCTGGGTAACAGAGCAAGACTCCATCTCAAAAAAAAAAAAAGAAATGGACTGAAACTGACACCTTTCAATGGGAACGCAAACTGGCAGAACTTCATAGCATGCAATCTGGCAGTACTTAACAAGAGCCTTAAAAATAACTGTGCTCTTTGATCAAGTAATTCTACCTCAAAGAATCTTTCTCAAGGCAACAAATTAGAAAATAAAGAAAGGTTTATTCATAAAGAGGTGATAAACATTAATACTGAGATAATCTGCATTAAAGGGAAAAGTAAGGCTGGGCACAGCAGTTCATGCCTGTAATCCCAGCACTTTGGGAGGCAGAGACAGGTGTATACCCGAGGTCAGGAGCTCAAGACCAGCCTGGCCAACACACCAAAACTCCGTCTCTACTAAAAATACAAAAATTAGCCAGGCATGGTGGCACACACCTGTAGTCCCAGCTACTCGGGAGGCTGAGGCAGGAGAATCACTTGAATCTGGCAGGCAGATTGCAGTGAGCCAGGATTGCACCACTGCACTCCAGCCTAGGTGAAACAGCAAGACTCAAAAAAGTCTCAAAAAAAGCAATTTTTAAAAAAAAGGTAAAAAGAAAATCTACCCAACAACAGCCATGTAAATTATGGTTAATTCACATAATGGACTACAACAGAGCCATTTTTAAATGTCTATTTTTTTTTTAAGTAGGGAGAAATGCTTACAAACAACTTTATGTAGAAACTTTATGTAGAAAAAGTCAAAATGTTATATCAAGCATACAGTACATTCTCATCTATGACAGTTCCTATGGTGTGAGCTACCTTCTTTTTAGCCTTTACTCTGTTTCAGGCACTGTGCTAGAAGTTCTACATGTACTATTTCGTTTAATCCCAACAAACTTCTGATGTAGTTACTATCACTGTGCCCATTTCACAAAGGAAAAAATGTAGGTTCCAAACTGTCCATGGTCAATTAGAAACTGGCCAAATGAGGAGGCAAATTGAGACCTGACTTCAAACACTGTATTCTCTTAGCTATTGTATACAGCAAAAAGGAGACTGAGACAGAAGTATGACAACATGCTAACAGCAGTTCTCCCTCGGTGGTGGGATTAGGAACCATGGAAGATCTTTTCTATATTTTCAAGTATTTTTCAAACCTTCACTTAATCACAAATTGGTAAAAAGAATGATTTTAAAATCTGCAAAATAACTTTTTTAAGTGTCCAGAGGGGTTCAGAAGAAAAGTTAGGCAACTTACATTTCCTCGTCTTCATCATCTTCATCCACCCAAACTGGCTTCTTTTGAGGTGGAAAATTACCTTTTGCTTCATTCTCCACTTCTGAGTCACCCGAGTCTTCATGTCCTTGAACCTACAGCAGACAAAACACCCTAAAGCACTGACATTTTCCTATCCCATGACTGCAGACACATAGGCCTTAGAGCCAAATGGTTCACAGAATGTTTTCTCTACCACTCGCCGATGAAAAAATGGGACAGAATGCTACCACTGCAAATGCTGGAGGCAGAGGCAGAAAATGGAGAAACCAGAGAAATGGCACCACCAGCTGGACAGGTGAGACAAGATGGAACAGCCAAGGAGAAAAAGTCAACACTCAACACGCAGAAAGGAAAACACCAAGGAAGACAAGAACAAAAGGTGAGTCTGCAGATGAAATGAGGAGGAGAAATGTCAGAACTACAGAAATTACAGGACTGGAGGCAAACTAGAGTCAAAGATATCTCCATTTTCCTTATCTGTTTTTGACCCCTACCTCCTTAAGAAACTTTATACCAGCAGAGTGCAGTGCCTCATGCCTGTAATCCCAACACTTTGGGAGGTCAAGGTGGGAGGACTGCTTGGACCCAGGAGTTCGAGTCCAGCCTGGGCAACATAGGGCGACCTCATCTCTACAAAAAATTTTTAAAATTAGCTTGGTGTGGTGGTGTGCACCTGTGACCTCAGCTAGCTACTTGGGAGGTGGAGGCAGGAGGATCACTTGAGCCTAGGAGGATGAAGCTGCCTTCTGAGCTTAAAGTGCTCGGAGAATTGTGCAGGTGTAACTTATCTGTGACCAATAGAAAGAGCAACCAGTTACTATTAGCAAAAGGGAGCTGGAAGACTAATAGGTGCCACTGCACTCCAATCTGGGTAACAGGGTGAGACCATATCTCTAAATAAGTAAATAAATACATTTATACCATTAAATTTAAGTTCTAAAATTATAAATGTATACCATAAAGTTTATACCATGAAATCTAAATCTAGGCCAGGCGCAGTGGCTCACGCTTGTAGTCCCAGCACTTTGTGAGGCCGAGGTGGGCAGATCATGAGGTCATGAGTTTGAGACCAGCCTGGCCAACATGGTGAAACCCTGTCTCTACTAAAAATACCAAAAAAAAAAAAAAAAAAAACAGCCAGGCGTGGTGGCACACACCTGTAATCCCAGCTACTTGGGAGGCAGGAGAATTGCTCGAACCTGGGAGGCAGAGGTTGCGGTGAGCCGAGATGGCGCCACTGCACTCCAGCCTGGGCAACAGGGCGAGACTCCGTCTCAAAAAAAAGAAAAAAAAAAAACCTAAACCTAAACCATAGAATACCCCTTGAAGTGAGTTTGAGCTTCCCAAAACCACAGGACAGAAATGTCCAAGTGGTTTCTACTTGCTCTACTACCAGTCTAATAGCCTTCAAACCCAACGGCTCCCACCTCAGTACACTGTTCCTTTTCCAGACGACAAAACTGTCACAAAGTTCAGCATCTTTCCAGTAGCAGTTCTGTACTTCCCAAATAGATTGCTACCACTTCTCCCACAAGCACCCGAAGGAGGCTCTGGTAAGCAGCTGACATTAGATGGGTCAGCATTTGTGTAATAAACATAGACTGGGTAATTTTCGGTGAGCTTTCCTCTACCCCCTATCTAAAATTTCACAGGCCTCCTCTAGACACGCTCATCTCCCTTTACCGTATGTCCTTTTTTCTCTTCAGCACTTGTCACCAACAAACCTGAAGTTTACTGGTTTATCTCATCTATCTTGTCTTTGCCACTAACATACACGCTCCAAGATGCAGGGATTTTTGTCAGTTTTGTCCATTGCTGTGTCTCCTCCAGTGCCTAGAACAATGTCTGGGACTCTCTCAAGAAAAGCCTGGTATAGAATTAAACGGATAGCAAAATGTGTGCAAAAAGTATGACGAATCACGCAGGGTTTGCCATTGCCAGAAAGGGTATCTGGCAACCAACAGGTTCACCAATATTTGCTAAATTAACGAAATTCACGATCATTCTCAAAACATTGTGGGTCTCACAGTCACGTGGGGAGATAGTCACAACGCAGATGCCCAGGCCCCTGCCCACGAACTGATTCCATAAACGAAATGGAATTCCTGGATCACAAAGAATTAAGGCAGGTGATCAAAAGACCACATTCAGTTTGGGGAGAGGCTAGCAGAGCCGAGCAGCAGCGAAAGATGCTCACGACCACAGTTTGCAAAGCAGATACCCGAGCAGCGGCGCCTCCGGGGGCGGAGAAAAGCGCGGTCCCCGCCCTCCAGACACTTTCAGTCTGGAGCAAGGAGGCGAAGGACCCGCAGCTGCGACCCTCGGCGCCCGCGTTCTCAAGCTCCCTCCCACCTGAGCGCTCCCCGCCGCCGCAGGTCGCCCAGGCTCCGCCCCCCAGAGCTTCACCGCCCACCGCGCGCCCCGCCCGAGCGCGCCCAGCCCGCGCGCCACGGCCTCCCTCACCCTCGGGCCCCGCAGACGCCGCAGCAGAGCGTCCTCGTCGTTCTCGACGTCGCCGAAGACCAACTCCTCCAAGCACCGCTCCACGGCCGGTTTGTCCTCCTCCAGCGTCAGGCGGTTCCGCTGCCGGAGCCGTCTCTCCTCCTCCGCCGCCGCGACTGCAATCGCAGCGGCCGCAGCGCTCGGCCGGGCCGGCGGTTTCCGCTGGGATGAAGGGGCAGGCTTTTGGGGAGGCCGGCCTGGCCCCGCTCCGGCTTTCCAGTCCGGCCTCGTTCCGGGCTTCCGTTTCGGCGTCGCTCCGGTTCTCCGGTCCAGTTTCATTCGTCTCCTCCGTTCAGGCGGCATCGTTAGGTTTGAGGAGAAACGCAGGCGCTCACGTGGAACCTCGCTGCGCATGCGCCCAGGCACCTCCCTGGCCGCTGCGGCCGAAGCCCCGGAGGCCGGAAGGAGCCTGCGCAGCCTCATGCCACGTGACCAGCACTCCCTCCCTCTACGTAACTCCCACTCCCCTACCCAGCCCCGCCCCGTGTGGGAGTTCCTCCGGGAGGGCCAATCTTCCGGGTGTAGGGGGAAGCGGCGTGACTGGAGTGGAAAATTTTTCCAACACAACTTCGCAGCTGCAACATATTGAAAGGAGCGCAAGAAAGCCCGAGTATACACTGGGACGGCTGAATGAAACTTCTGCTTTTCCTGTTGACTTTAACCAGTGGACTTGACACAAGCCCCAATGCCCTTTCCACCTCTCGTCTTGGTACGGTCCTTGGAGTACGGCGCCTGCAGAGGGTCCCACGCTGGAAGCGAGTGAGGAGGGTATGTAGGGAAGTGGGCCAATCGGGGCGCGGGTCACGGCGCAGGCGCGCTGGGGAGGGAGGGCTATGCTAATGTTGTTGATATCCTGGGGCCACCCGAGTTAAAGGGGGGAAATCCGGGGGCTGCCGCAGCCGCCACCGGTCTGGGCCCAGTCAGGGGCCCCCTGTAGTCGCCGCAGTCCCGGGGAGAGGCACCTGCCCCCAGCCCGGGGAGGGGGCGCCGCGGGCTCGGGGAGCACGGACAACCCCTACCCATGAGGCCCTGATGGAAAACACAAAGGATCTGGTGAGAGCCGAGCGCGGCAGCAGCTTTGTGTGCCAGGTGGGGGGGACGCCTGCAGCTCCCCGACCCCAGGAACCCCGCAGCTCCCTGACCCCGCTCCCTGGCCTGCTTCTCCATCCCACGCCCCCTCAATCTCCGGAGCCCCCCCTCCCCCTTCCAGCCGTTAAACGATTCAGGGGTTCCCCTCCCCCCACCCCGTCAGCCCTGAACTCGTTGGGGTTCTCTCCATCTCCTCCACCCTCTGGAAGAAAAATTCAAGAAGAAAGTTTTTCTCTGCGTTCTGCCCCCGCCCCCTGCTCTGGCTAGGGGGGAAAGGCTGGATCCGAGACTTTTCCTTTTTTAGCCACCGAGGGTGGGAGAGTGGAGTAGTCCTCTCTTCTTCGCGGGGAGGGGGAGCATAGTTTTGGTGCTTTGCAGGGGAAGGTGTCTGTCCGCCTTGGGGCCAGTGCCGCGAGGCGGTTTGCACGTGGAGGTGGAAATATTGAAAGGGGGCGGGGTGGGCACGTGCGGGAGAGGTGGGAGTGGTGTTTGGGAAGCAGCCTCCAAGGCTGCGTATTTAAAAGGGTTTCAAGTCAGTGGGCTTCTATGACCATTGCATTCTCCTTTGTGAAATAAGAATCCTAATATTTCAGAGTCGGAAGAAACACTAGAGGTCATCTAAAGCAGCCGTCCCCTCTGCAGCCTCTCTGACAAGTGGTAGGTAGTCTGACCCCTGCTTAAACCCTTAAAAGCACTGAGCGCTCACTACTGCCCAGGAAAGCCCATTTTTCGGTAGTTCTAATTGTTGTCTGCCTACCCTTGTTAGACCCTTTAGTCTCATTCATGTCCTGGTTAAGTTGCTCCTTTTTTTACTTCTCAAATTTTCTCTCACATCCTCCTCACCCACCCACTGCTCATTGGCCTATATTTTATGTGCCAGGAAAGAACAGCAGGGAAGTGGAGGAAGGGGGGGTTGAGAGATAGTGAGGGCCAGCTGAAAACTTTGCTGGGTCAGGGTCAAGTGTGCTGGCTTACATGCCTGAAGGTGTTTTTTTCTACAGGAAGCTAAATAATTGCAATATGGGAATTTCATGCCTGTTTTCTCTCACCAGTGCATCTTTTTGAAGTTAGAAATTTCAGCGTCATCTCCGTGGTTCTTGTATCACAAAACACATTTGCTGATTACCTAAATCACTTCTCCTAAGGATGTCTAAAATTGTTAGGGATGGTACTGAAGCATCACCTGGTAGAGGGATGATTAGATGATTACCGCCCCCACCCATTTGACCTGTGTTCCTCCGAAGCTAGTCTTTCCTCCAAGGGTCCCTCTTCCAAATGCTTTTACTCCTTTTTTTTTTCTTTTTAAAGTAACTATCTTTTATGAGATTTGAAATTGATGGAGCATTTTAATACTTGTTTAGAGTTTACAATATTTTTAATTCTCCTTATACTAGCATGCACCAGTACTTATCCCTGGCTGGTTGAGATAGGTCAGTTGAAACTATTGTCACTGGGTGTTTCTCTAACATTCTCCTTCATTTGGTGAGCTGTGCTGCCTCCAAAAGTAGTTTTATTGGCCTAAGAATCTTGGATGTGCCTGTTTCTCCCTAATATGGTGAAGTGGGGGTCAAGACATAACAGATATAATGTAGAAATAATGCATCTGATTTAAAAGCCAGCAAATAAATTTCACCTTAAGCCCCAGTCTCCTATTTAAAAGGTTAGACTCAATTTTTCTTTCTTCCTTTTATAACTTAGAGACTATTGCTTTGCTCTTGTGTACTTAGACGGTTATTTTATTTTTCATTTGTTTACCTCAACACCAAAGAGTGTTTAGAAAGAAAATAGCTGTGCTTTTTTTTTTTTTTTTTTTTTTTTTTTTGCATCACCTCCTCTGAATAACAGGTAGCTTCTATCTAGAACCCCATACTGAATGCTTGTAAGTACCTTGCAAATTATGGTAACATCTGTCTTGAATAAGTATTTGTTCATAGTGCCTTACGTTGTTGCGTCATGTTTTTTAGCCATCCAATTTCTAACTTTCTGTAACGTTTGACATGAAATATTTCCTCTAAATCTACTCACTAGAATTCAGCTTGTGAAAAAAGATTCAATAGAGCTGTAGTAATAGTGTTTTTAACATTTTAGTTAATAAGGAGTTCCAAGTTGTTTTCCTGCTTACTTTAAACATGAACTGTCATGACTTAAGTTGACTGACTTTGGAGACATTTGCATTCTAAACATACTAGACAGGAACAACTGGTTTTATTTTTAAGACACTGCCATATTCTTTAAAGCTGGTTATATGTTGACCTTATTATCTAAACCTTTCTAAATGTTTTAGTGCTTCTTTTAGTCCCTCAATTATGTTGAAAATTGAAACAGTTACTTTAAATTGTTTTCAAACATAACAGTGGTCAAAGGAAAATATAAGTTATAGTTTAAAAGTGAAAACGTATTAGTATAAATACTAAAGCCCTGAATTACTAAAAGCCAAGAGTGCTCAGTAGTCTCAGTAACCACATTCGAAAATTAGACAAGTGACATTCTTTGGGTTGCTCTTTGTTTCTCAGCTTTTCATCTTTAAAATGTTTGCTAAATAAGATATAACCTTTCACACTTATGTATCATTAGTGTGAGGGTTTCAAAATTCAAGAAAGAGAATAAAAGCATCAGGACAATAAAAGAGAAAGGACTTACAATAGTTAAAACAAGCTAAGATGTGTCTCCTAACACCACAGTATTCTTAACTGTCCAAGATGACTTTTGAATTTATGCAAAAATTGCAGATAGATTTAATCATTATTTTTTAATAAACCTTGTCTTAAGGATTTTTTTTACCCGCAAATTTAGAATTTCTCTTCTTGCTTTGCTGGAACCCATGATAAAAGGTGAAAAGGGAAATAATTCCTATTTGAACACACCCTGAGTATGAGATAGGATGAAGTGATACAGTAGGAAGGGTGCTGGCAGTGAGGTTAATGTCACAATTCTACCACTGATGAGCTCTATGGCCCTTGTTGGACAAGATCCTGTGCCTCTTTTTTCTCATGGCAGTTGAAGGGTTGGTCTAGTATCAGCATAATCCAATAGAAATTTCTGCAGGATGGATATTTCCTATATCTTTGCTGTCCAGTTATGGTAGCTACTAGCCACATGTGGCTGTTGAGCACTTGAAATGTAACTGGTGGAACTAAAAATTGAAGAACTCAATTTTTAATTTTGCTGTTTTAATCAATGTAAATTTAAGTAGCCAAATGTCTGGCATACTGGACATACAGACATAGTACAGTGTTTTCTAAACATAACTAATCATTAGAATTACTTCTTGGCAGCTCTTGTTAAAATATAAAACCTCTCACGTTTAACTTATTTAGTAGATCTGCAGTGGGTCCTGGGAATGGGTTTTTAATGTATATCCCAGAAAGTTTATCAGGTTGGTTAGGGGAACACTCCATTAGGTGATTTCTGAGGTCCCTTCAAGTTCTCACTTTAGCACTGATAATTTAGAATTTAGTGCAATAGAAGTGAGCTCTGGACAAAGTCGGCAAGGTAGCTCTCTAAACTGTGATTTTAGGAAAGTTGCGTAACCTCTTTGAAAGCTTCACTTGCCTCATCTGAAATACGGGGTGAACATCAGCCCTTCCTCCTGCAGTTTCTATAAACCTCCACTCAGATGTTTTGCCCGCTGTTTAAAAAAATGTAAGCTGCTATAAAAGATGAGACAAATCCCAAGATAAAATGTTAAGATGTGTTCCCAGGCTTTCCTTTTTTTTCCTTTTTCACTGTGTTTAATTCCTACTACTAGTCTATTAAAACTGATTGTATACAATACTCATTAGTTTGTTCAACGTTATGACTCAATTATTTGGCCATCATTTGCAGTTTAATTGTAGGACAGGAGTGTTAAGTCCAATACTTCTTTGTATTTCTGGTGCTAAGCATAGTGATTTGTATATATCATTCAATAAATATTGGTTAATATTAGCCAGATGTAGTGGCTCAAACACCTGTAACCCCAACACTTTGGGAGCCCAGGGCAGGCAGATTGCTTGAGTCCAGGAGTTCAAGATCAGCCTGGGCAACATGGTGAAACCCTGTCTCTACAAAAAAAAAAAAAAAAAAAAATTAGGTGTGGTGGCACACACCTGTAGTCCCAGCTACTCGGTGGCAGAGGTGGAAGGATTGCTTGAGTCTGGTGGGAGACCGAGGTTGAAGTGAGCCATGATTGTGCCACT
Source organism: Rhinopithecus roxellana (assembly GCF_007565055.1). Lineage (NCBI taxonomy): Eukaryota > Metazoa > Chordata > Mammalia > Primates > Cercopithecidae > Rhinopithecus > Rhinopithecus roxellana. Next base: position 8,235,988 of record NC_044567.1, on the reverse strand, counting down.
GGACTCCAGCCTGGGCAACAGAATGAGACTCCATCTCAGAAAAAAAAAAAAAAAAAAAAAAGTTTCTCATCATGTATTACTTTAAGACTTCTAAGCTTTCAAATTTGCTAGAGATTATTTTATACACTGGAGAAGTAGCCCCCTTGTGTATAGGTATGTGTTTAACCCAACTTTGTTTAATTATTAACACCCTGTAGTTAGTATTGTTCAGGATTATATATCTTCTCAGCAACCAGTTCCAAATATATTTTTTAAAGGTAAACACCAAGAGAATGTTGTTATTTCAGATCAAGTGTTTTTAAGTTATATTAAATCAATATGACATTGAATAAGCTAAGCTGTTAAATTTATTTTCTCACTTTTTTTTTTTTTTTTTTTTTTTGAGATAGAGTCTTGCTCTGTGGCCCAGGCTGGAGTGCAGTGGCATGATCTCGGCTCACTGCAACCTCCGCCTCCCGGTTCAAGCGATTCTTTTGCCTCAGCCTCCCGAGTAGCTGGGACTACTGGCAAGTGCCACCACACCCAGTTCATTTTTGTATTTTTAATAGTGGCGGGTTTTCACCATATTGGCCAGGCTGGTCTCAAACTCCTGACCTCATGATCTGCCCACCTCAGCCTCCCGAAGTGTTGGGATTACAGGCGTGAGCCACCGCGCCTGGCCCATCTCTATATTAACATACTAATAAATGATCTTGTTTGATCATTCAGACCACATTTGCCCTATAGACCCAACTTCAGTATGAATTCTATTATTTGGGGTAGAACTGATAGCTGATAATGATCTCAGGGAACCTCTAGGCTACTGCTTGTTTCAGACTTAATTTTGATATGGTCATCTTATTTTTAATTAGCTTTCCAGGTTCGTACTTAAGGATTCATAGCTTTCTTCAGGAGAACTGAAAGTCTATTCATGTGAATTTTTTTATTTTATCATACATCCTTCCTGTGTGGTAAGTGATGTTTTTCTTACTTAGAAGAGAGGGAAACTGAGACCCAAGTAATTGCTACATCCAAGGTCATAACAGTGATAGGACTAGAAGTTGAACCCAAAGAGGTAGAAATTTGTATTTCTTGTAGATCAAAGAATGAGTTCCTTTTCTCACTGTTGCTTCAAATCTTAAATATTGCTATGTAGAATATTGTCCTCTCCTGTCATTCTCTTGGGTACTTTTCCATTTCTTTAGATGGGTTATTCAGAATATTACTGCTTTCGGTTTCCTCTTGATTGTATCATTGACATGAATTTATTCTTGCTTGCACATGGAATTTGTGGGAAATAAAAACCCAGTAATCCCAAATCCTTACCATTTATGTTCCTCATAACAGTAAGCTTAGAAAGAAGGAAGGCTTTTCTCTTTACACTGATGAGTTTTATCACTATGCCAGAATGTGCTTTCATCCTCATAGTATAATAGAATGAAAAAGAGGCCTGCAGGAGCTAAATAGCTCTTGAGCTCCTACCAAGTTCAGTCATCACAGAGTATGTAGTAATTTCTGTTTGCACTTTGTGATCTCATGCATACAACATTCAAATTTAAGTTTCTAGAAAATACTTGTTCCATAGCTAAATGTAAAACTTTGAAAGTTACGTGAACCACTGCTCCCAGTGGGTTTGGATAATGAAGAATTGGTTGACTTCTGATGAGTTTATTCATATTGAAATTATACTGTTATTAATATTACTTGGCTGCATATTTATTGACACCTGCATTTAAGATTTCAAGTGTTTTCTGTCATTTCTCCCGGAGATGTTTAGTTTTGTTGGAACTTTTGTTTGATTATACCAATAAGTTAATGACTATGCCTTTTAATTCCCTTGTAGATTTCATAGGGAGGATGGTTTACCTAGGTGACAATTACAGTAGGACAGTGAAGTTATGTTGTGATTTGTGATCTCTTCTTTAATTTTGTCACTATACAAATCTTTTGTTTTATTTTTTATTATAGAAGTGCACCTATAATGTTTAAAAAAAGAGAAATACTGAAAAGTTAGATTCATCTTCCCATTCTGCTCCCACGCTGCTAAGTTTAACTGTTCCTAAGGTCTTTCTTAGTGCACATAAAAACAAACACACATATATTGATCTATGTGTATGCCAGTGTATATTGTTCCTTTGAATAAAAAGTGAGTCATACTGTGATATATTTTATTATACTATATATGGTGATTTATTTTTTCCACTCAGTATTTTACCTGTTGCTCATCATTCCCCTGCTGGTTGTAAGATTGTCTCCAGTTTTTCATTATTATTACATTAGCAAACATCCTTCTACATATTCTTTTGTCCTTGTATGTATTATGTATGAGTATTTCTGAAGGACAGATTCCTAAAAATGGAATTACCTAGGCAAAAGACATAGCCATCTTAAATTTTCATATGTAATGTCAAATTGCCTTCTAGAAAGATAGTATAAGTTTACCTTCCTACCAAGTGTATATGAGCACTGTTTTTCCCATATATATTTACTGATATCAGATATCATCAATCTGTCAATATATACCAACTTAATTTTTTAATGTACTATATACTTCATATAAATTAGCTTTTATTTTTATCAAAGTAATACATGCACTTCATGGTACAATAATTAAACAATGCTAAAAGTATGCCAAAAAAATGATTCCTTGTCCAGTTCAGCTCTGATGAGATAACTACTTTCATTCTTTTAGCTTTTTCATCTAGTATCTATCTCTCTAATTCTAAAGTTTAGGCTTATTTATTTAGTGTATTAATTTTAGACATTCGTGATTTTATACTAGACAGGGAGTTATCATAACCCAAATATAAAGCAAGGTTTACATACCTATAATCATCCCATCTTCCTATATTCAAGACCTTAAATAGTCATCTAATATGATTTGCAGTTTTTCGGGGTTTTTTTTTTTTTTTTTTGAGACAGAGTCTCACTCTGTCGCCCAGACTGGAGTACAGTGGTGCGATCTCGGCTCTCTGCAACCTTCGCCTCCCGGGTTCAAGTGATTCTCCTGCCTCAGCCTCCCTAATAGCTGGGTCTACAGGTGCCATCACCACGCCTGGCTGATTTTTGTATTTTTTAGTAGAGACGGGGTTTTACCATATTGGCCAGGCTGGTCTAGAACTCCTGACCTCAAGTGATCCACCCACCTTGGTCTCCCAAAGTGCTAGGATTACAGGTGTGAGCCACCGCACCTGGCCTCAGTTTTATTTTGAAGAGCAAAATGTTCAAGAGGCCACATTACCTGAAACATACTTATTTGATGCTTGTTTTCTATGCTTACAGAGGCTAACTGACAGAACCAGTATTCGGGGGGGAAAAAAGAAAGAAGGTTAAAATTTAAAAGGTTTTAAGATAGTCCCATGATTTATGTTATTAGTGTTCATGGTTGTTATATGATCTTGGGCAAGTTGCTTAGCCTATTTGGGCCACTGCCTCCTGTAAAATGGGAGTAACACTTACAAGGTTTAATGTGCTGCTACAAATTTAAGTGCTGAATGTGCCTGATACATACTAAGCATATTACAAATATTATGATAATAACCATAACAGAGTAGTAACAGAAATAGTCCAACATGGCTGGGTGCAGTGGCTCATGCCTGTAATCCCAACAGTTTGGGAGGCCGAAGTGGGCGAATCACTTGAGGCTAGGAGTTCGAGATCAGCCTGGACAACATGGTGAAACCCCATCTCTACCAAAAATACAAAAATTACCCAGGTATTGTGGTACACACTGTAATCCCAGCTTCTCAGGAAAGTGAGGCATGAGAATCACTTGAACCTGGGAAACAGAGGTTACCATAAGCCAAGATCATGCCGCTGCACTCCATCCTGAACAATAGAGCAAGTCCAATATTAGGTTATTGTAGAATTTACAAATAAACTCCTATAGGACGAAATGTGTTTAAGAGTTCAACTCATAAATTTAGTTTATTTCTCTACCTATAGAGATTTGTCGATTCTTATAGGTAGAGAAATAAACCAAATTCCAAATGCTCCTTATGCTCATTCCTCTGGGGGTTAAGAGTGGGAGAGGGAAGACTTGACAAATTTACTGAAAGAGGTATGGGAGCATGAAAGCCTTAGACAAGGTACAAAGATCCACTCCCAGAAAGAGAAGATCTGAAAGAAGTTCCAAAACATTGATCATAGGTTTGGAGTTTGATAGTTCACAGCTCTATGGAGAAGAGCTTAACGGTAAGCAGTACCGGAATTGGTAGCTTTAAATTATAAGCATTGCCTCATAAGGGAAACATGAAGACTTGGAGACATGGCAGTGAAGAAGGAGGAAGAAGAAAAAATTCTTTAGGAAAAGAAAAAAACTGAACTTAGAGAAGAGGGTGTTCTTGAACTGCCTATGAAACGAACAGAAATAGAAAAGAACAGGCCACATCCATGCAGAACTGTAAGAAAAAACAAACAGGAAATGTGAATCAGCATTTCAACTGATGAAAACTACCCCCATCAAAAAATGCAGGAAAAGGCCAGGTGCAGTGGCTCAAGCCTGTAATCCCAGCACTTTGGGAGGCCGAGACGGGCGGATCACGAGGTCAGGAGATCAAGACCATCCTGGCTAACACGGTGAAACCCCCTCTCTACTAAAAAATACAAAAAAACTAGCCGGGCGAAGTGGCGGGTGCCTGTAGTCCAAGCTACTCAGGAGGCTGAGGCAGGAGAATGGCATAAACCCGGGAGGCGGAGCTTGCAGTGAGCTGAGATCCGGCCACTGCACTCCAGCCTGGGCAACAGAGCAAGACTCCGTCTCAAAAAAAAAAAGAAAACGGGAAAAAATTGACACAGTGCTCCAAGTGAAATTAAATATCCTGAAACCAATGTTGAGAGATTTGAAAAATAAAATTAAGAAATATTCTGAAACAAATATAAAACTCGGAACAGAAAGGAACAAAAAACATTAAGAAATGAACACAAAGTAGATTAAACAGAAAAATAGAAGATGAAATCATAACCAGTAATGAAGTTTTAACATTCCCACAGGACAAAATTGACCAAGTTGAAATGGGAGATGGATCTGAAGTTTACTGTATATAATTGGTGTCCTTAAATATTTAAAACTGTAATCCAAGAAAACTTTCTGGAAGTGAAAAGAGATCTGAATCTAGACCTCAGAAGTTCATACCAGAAGGCACACTCAAAGATACTTCCTAGTAAAGCTGTATGACTGTAAAGATGCAAAGAATTATCAGGGTCTCCAGGCAAAGACGTGACATAGGGGCAAGAGAATTAATTAGCCCAGTGTCAGATTTCTCAAAACCAACATAACAAAGCAAGACAGTGGAGCAGCATGAGGAAAGTGACTGCTAGCCAAGGATTTTATATCCAGCTAACTGTTGTTCAGGTATTAAAACTGCAGAACAGGCCAGGCGCGGTGGCTCAAGCCTATAATCCCAGCACTTTGGGAGGCCGAGACAGCGGATCACGAGGTCAGGAGATCGAGACCATCCTGGCTAACATGGGGAAACCCCGTCTCTACTAAAAATACAAAAAACTAGCCGGGCCAGGTGGCGGGCGCCTGCGGTCCCAGCTACTCGGGAGGCTGAGGCAGGAGAATGGCGTGAACCCGGGAGGCGGAGCTTGCAGTGAGCCGAGATTGCGCCACTGCACTCCAGTCTGGGCGACAGAGCGAGACTCCGCCTCAAAAAAAAAAAAAAAAACAACTGCAGAACAACAGTTTGAATATGCAAGAACTCAGGAAATAAACTCTACTTGGTACTCGTTTACCCCTTCTGAGGACACTCCAAAAGGATGACTTTCATCTAAAAGAGATAGTTGGGAAATTTCCTACAAAAAGACTGACAATAAGTATTTCAGATATCTTTTTGAACTAAGATTAAAACCAATAGTGGGGACCTAGAGAATAGAGTAGTACATAAATGTTATACGTTCTGACAAAACAGAAAGAATGCAACTGAAATATAAGGGGATGGGAAAGGGAAAGAAAAGGAAAAACTCAGGCCATGTGTGGTGGCTCACACCTGTAATCCCAGCACTTTGGGAGGCTTAGGTGGGTGGATTACTTGAGCCCAGGACTTCTAGACCAGCCTGGGCAACATAGTGAGACCCAGTCTCTACCAAAAAAAAAAAAAAAAAAAAGTTTAGCCAGGCATGGTGGCTCATGCCTGTAATCCCAGCTACTCAGAGACTGAAGTAGGAGTATCGTTTGAGCCCAGGAGGTCGAGGCTGCAGATAGCTGTGTTTGCGTAACTGCACTCCAGTCTGGGCAACAGAATGAGACCCTGTCTAGAACTGTTCTTTTCAGAACTAGAATAAGATCAATTACTGTAGTTGAAGTAATATGAGGGAGTCAGAGGCTACCATCTAAAACTGAAAGACCAAATAGAAAAGATTAGGTAAGAAAAAAGATACGACATACTGTGAAAGCTATTAGTATAAAGGTAAGCATATTAGGAGGACTTGCCAAAATACTGAGAGAAATTTTTTAAGGGACAAAGAAAATTATGATGGAACAGAAAAAAAGTGTGAAGTACATAATGTACACCCTAATGATAAAATATGTGGAGAATTGACAGCAATCATAAAGGCCAGTACAAAGATGTACCAGGCAAATAGAAACCCCAAGAATGCAAGACTGGCAATGCTGATAGCAAAGTAGAATTCAAACCAAAAAAAGCATTAAATCAGACAAAAGAGAACAGTTTATAATGCTAGAAACCATGATTCACAACAAAGAATAACAGTTAAATATGTACCAAATAACACAGCAACAATCTGTATAAAGCAAAATCTATATGAAGTATAAGAAGAAATAAAAAACTAAAATTAGAGGACTTTGACACTTAGCACAAGATGTAGTGGATAAAAAAGGATATAAAAGATCCAAATAATATAATGCAAATTTTCAAGTATATCCCTAATAATCAAGAATATGCTGTTGCCATCCCGCCCCCTCACTCTGTCTCCCAGGCTGGAGTACAGTGGCGTGGTCACAGCTCACTGCAGCCTTGACCTCCCCGCCTCAGGTGATCCTCCCTCCTCAGTCTCCCAAGTAGCTGGGACCACAGGTGCACACCACCATGCCCAGCTAATTTTTTTTTTTTTTTTTTTTTGCTTATTGTAGAGACGAAGTCTCTCCATGTTGCCCAGGCTAGTCTCAAACGCTTGGGTTCAAGCAGTCTTCTGCCTTGGCCTCCGAAAGTGCTGGGATTATAGGCATGAGCCACCATGCTGGGCCAGAGAGTATGTTCTTTTTAAACACAGAATATTCACAAAAAATTGTCCATCTATTAGAAAAACATTAGTAGGTCCCATACAAGAAAACAAAAATCCAAAAAGCAAAAGGACATTGCACTTCCCGTCTTGAAATTAAGAAACCTTGTATTACGTATTCACAGAAAACCTTGTATAAGAATTTGTGTGGCAGCTTTATTCATAATAAAATCTGGATGAAGAAAGGGTAAGCTGATACATTGACAAGTATTACTCAACAATAAAAAGAAACCTTTTGTACATGTAACATGAATGAATCTCAGAAATACTATGCTGACTGGAAGAAATTAGACACAAAAATATCCATGCGATTTTATGCCATTTATATAAAATCTTAAATATATACGAAATCTAGTCAAAGCTGATAGAACTCAGGATTGGGGAGAGCTTGAGTGGGAAAGGACAGGAAGGAGCTTTCTAGAGTGACTGAAAAGTCCTGTATTTGGATAAGTGTTCAACAGCATGCCTTAATTTTAAAACTTTTAATGGGTAAGAGGGAAACCCAGATTGCAAAGTTTCTGGAAAATGTTGATAAGGAAAATACTACCTAATACTACCTACCAGAATCTGTGGAATACATTTAAAGCAGTGAGCAGAGGAAAATTCATAGCCCTGAACACTTACATAAATGAAAATAAATTCCCAATTCAGAAATGAACAAAGTAAGCCGAAAGCACAAGGGAAATAAAGATAAAAGTTGAAGTTAATGAGTTAACAGAAAAACTATACGTGTAGATGATGAATCAGTCTTGGACTCTTGAGGCAAGAGTCACATAATAGATAAGTCACTAGCTAATTTAACCAAGTGGGGAAAGGGAGAAAGCACAAATAAAATTTTAAGACATGACAATGGGAAAATAACATTGGATACAGAGGAAATTGAGAGATATTTTAATACAGAACTATTTTGCACAGCTCTGTACAAATACATTTCAAAACCTAGATGAAATGGATAATTTCTTAGGAAAATACGGTTTAATAAAATGGACCTCATTAGAGATGAAAAGAAAATAAGACCAATTTTCTTAGAAGAAATACAAATTTGTCAAGGAACCATCCCACCAAACACCAGGCCTAGGTGGTTTCACAGGGGAATTCTGCCTGACCAGATATTCCCGATGCTACATGAATATAGAAAATGGAAAGCTAATTATTTTTATGACGTAAGAGTAATACTGGATTATGCGCAGTGGCTCACACCTGTAATCCCAGCATTTTGGGAGGCCAAGGTAGGAGGATCACTTGACCCCAGGAGTTTGAGATCGGCCTGGGCAATTGTTGTGAGACTTCAACTCTACAAACAACTAAAAAATTAGCTGAGCGCAGTGGTGTGTGCCTATAGTCCCAGCTACTTGGGAGGGCTGGGCTGGGAGGATCACTTGAACCCAGGGGTGTTGAGGCTGCAGTGAGCCAAGATCATGCCACTGCACTCCAGCCTGGGCAGTAGAGCAAGACCCTGTCTCAAAAAAAAAAAAAAAGTAATACTGATTTCTTAACCTGATAAAGATAGCTCAAAAAGTGAAAATTACAGAGATACCACATACAGATACTAATGAAAAACTTATTGTGCAGTCTCTCACACCATATTACAAAAATACGTTTTGATGAGTGAGTTTTATACCAGGAATACGAGGATGATTCAGTATTTAAAAATCTATTTTATGTAATTCACCATACTAATCGGTCAAAAGAGAAAAAGTTGTGTTCTCTTTGTAGAAGCTGAAAAAGCCTATGACAAAATTCAACACCTGTTCCTAACAGAAACCTTTGAGAAAATATGAATGGATGAATACTTCCTTAACATATAATATTTTTATTTTTATGGATACACACATATGCACATGTACATAGCCTTAACCCTAAAACCAGAATCTTATTAAGAAACACCACAATCAAGAATAAAGTAAGGATGCCCATTTTCTCCATGACTTAACGTTATACTGGAAATATGAGCCCATACAGATAGAAAACAAATGGCCGGGCACGGTGGCTCACGCCTGTATTCCCAGCACTTTGGGGGGCTGAGGCGGGTGGATCACCTGAGGTCAGGAGTTCGAGACCAGCCTGGCCAACGTGGTGAAACCCCATCTCTGCTAAGAATTAAAAAAAAAAAAAAAAAATTATCCGGTGTGGTGGCACACACCTGTAGTCCCAGCTACTCAGGAGGCTAAGGTGGGAGAATCGCTTGAACCCTGGAGGCGGAGGTTGCAGTGAGCCGAGATTGCGCCAGTGCACTCCAGCCTGGGCAACAGAGTGAGACTCTGTCTCAAAAAACAAAACAAAAAACAAATTAGAGACGTAACAGTGGAAAAAGAAGAAAAGATTCTCTGGTAGTGACATGATTGTTTATCTGGAAAGCCTGAGAAAATCAATGACAAAACTACCTTCAAACAATTCAGCGAGGTAGGATATAAAATAATAAACCTTCATGTAGTGAGAAAATAACCAGTTAAGAAAATACAACAAAAGAAAAGATTACAATAGCAACAACAAAACATAGATTGAGCATCCCTAACCCGAAAATCCGAAGTCCAAAATGCTCCAAAATGTGAAACTCTTTGAGCACGGACATTACAGCACAGATAAACCACATGGCAACTGAGTGACACCTTTGCTTTCTGCTGGTTCAGTGTACACAAACCTTACTAAATGCACCATTTTTTTTATACTGTACTAATTATCTTCAGGCTATGTGTATAAGTTGGATATGAAACAAGCGAATTTCGTGTTTAGACTTGGGTCTCATCCCCAAGATATCTTATGTGTATGCACATATGCCAAAATCTGAAATGCTTCTGATCCCAATCATTTTGGATAAGGAATACTCAACCTGTAATTAAATTCCTGAGGATTTACTTTTTAAAAACGTGTTAAAAACCTATGTGAAGCAGGCAATATAAAACATTCCCAAAAGACACAAAGCAGACTTGAACAAATGAAAAGACATCCATTGTTCTTTGGACATTCCAAAATGTCACTTTTTCCGAAGTTAATTCGAAATTTAGTGAGATCCTAATATAAAGACTGATAACTTTGGTATAGAGTTGAACTATCTAATACTGAAATGCACTTGGAAAAATAAACATGCAGGAATGTAAAAACATTAAGAGATTTTTGAGGGGGTATCTAGCTCTGCGAGATATCAAAATACATTCCAAACCCTTAATGATTCAGAAAGCAAGACATTGACACAAGAATAGACAGACCAGGGAAATAGTGTGAAATCCAGAAATGGACACAACTACATATGGAAACCTAGCACTTAAAGTGGTATTTTAAATCACTGAGACAAAGATGGACATTTTGATAAAAGATGTTGGCACAACTAGATAGCCATTTGGAAAAAATATTAGAGCTGTTCTTCATGCCATACATAATGATAAAGTCCAGACACATCAGATCTAAATATAAAAACTATACAAATGCCAGGAAAAAATATGGGAGAATTTTTCTGTACCATGCTTCAGGAAAAAGTTTTCTGACTCATGATCAAGGTACAATGAAATAAAATACTGATAAATTTTGCTACCTAAGATATTTTAAATATATGGGGAAAAACTTCATGTGCAAAATCACAATTTTGCATACATACAGATAAAGGGTAAATGTAAATTTCTCAATGCCAAGAACTTTGAAGAAAATTAAGACTAAAAATCCTAAAGAAGAAAAAAGGTAGAGGTAGGCACATAAAACCACAAAAAAGAAGATAAAATCCTCTAGGGCCGGGCGCAGTGGCTGACGCTTGTAATCCTAGCACTTTGGGAGGCTGAGGCAATCAGATCAAGAGGTCAGGAGATCGAGACCATCTTGGCTAACACGGTGAAACCCCGCCTCTACTAAAAATACAAAAAATTAGCTGGGCATGGTGGCACGCGCCTGTAGTCCCAGCTACTCGAGAAGAAGCTGAGGCAGGAAAATCGCTTGAACCTGGGAGGCAGAGGTTACAGTGAGCCGAGATGGTGCCACTGCACTCCATCCTGGGCGACAGAGTGAGACTCTGTCTTAAAAAAAAAAAAATGCTCTGTAGAACTGCACTGAGTGCCCAGATCTTGGCTTTCAATACCAGTTCTTCACTAATAAGGACTAGAGTTCCTTGGAAAAATTACCGATTTCAGGGCTGGAGCAACATAGGTGTAAAATGAGCCTGGAATATCTTGATATGCAAGAAAGGAAGGAATTCCTCAAAATGCAGATGAAAGTATGTCAAAAGAACATTAGGAGGCCTGGCATGGTGGGTCACGCCTGTAATCCCAGCACTTTGGGAGGCTGAGTCGAGCAGATCACTTGAGGCCAGGGGTTCCAGACCAGCCTGGCCAACATGGTGAAACCCTGCCTCTAGTAAGAATACAAAAATTAGCCTGGCTTGCTGGTGCACACCTATAATCCCAGCAACTCAGAAGGCTGAGGCACAAGAATCACTTGAACCTGGGAGGCAGAGGTTGCAGTAGCCTGAGATCACGCCACTGCACTGGCAACAGGGGGAGACTGTCTCAGGAAAAAAAAGGCACACAAGAACGAGTTCAGGGGCATCATTGTGGCCAATTCTGGCATATATCGAACCCCAGAATAAGAATAGTGATGAATGATAAACCACTGGGAAAAAAATAGAAGTTAGTGAATTCATACTGATAATAAATAGGTAGGTATGTCAATAAAAGGGGGTGATAGATTTCTTGCTGACTGATAAAAAAAAGTGCTGGAGTTGGGAAATCGTTTTGCAGCCACCATATTAATGTTTGGTTTGGCACAAGTTATCATTAGATGCCAAATTTAAGAATGGCGGTGAGACTTCAATGAGAAACAGTGTGATCATATTTCAAAATGTGTCCCTGAGGTTGCTGTTGGTTGCAAGGAGAAATACATAGTATACAGTGGAGAACTGGACTACGCCTTAAAAAAGTAATCAAAATTAACATCACTAGTGAGAGACAAACAGGAATCTTGTGACTCTGGTTACGATATCCTGAGGTCAAATGTAGTATTATGGGGTACATAACCAGAGTCTCCTAAGGACACAGGCACATCAGATGAACCTCAAATGAAAAGCATTCTGTTAAGGGTGAAGGGGCTTGCTTGCATTCTTCAAAAATAATTTCAAACCAAACATATCAGTGTACACCTGTAATCCCAATTACTTAGGAGGCTGTGGCGGGAGGATCGTTTGACACCAGGAGTTTGATTCCAGCCTGGGCAACATAGGGAGACCCTGTGTCTGAAAAAAATTAAAACTAATCTTCCAGATTAAAGGACACTAAAAGATAAATAAGACTTTTTAATTTTCATGTGATCGTGGTCTTGAAGGAGGAAATGCTATGAAGACATTGAGTCAGTTGGAATGTGTATGGTGAATTAGGGTTAAGTATCATATATTGTCAGATTTCCTAAAACTGATAACTATGCTCCAGTTACAAGAAAATGTTTTTACTCCAAGGAAATGCACTTTGAATTATTTTGGGATATGTAACTTTCAAATTATTCAGAAAAACTGTGTTTAGAGAAGAAAAAATGGGGCAAAATATTAGTAATTGGTGAGTTTGAGTAGAGTACACAGGACTTCATTGTATTATTCTTCTAACTTTCCTGAAAGTTCAAAGGTATTTCCAAATAGCTTTAAAAAAAAAAAAAAAAGACGACAGTGACAACTATACTGGCATACCATTTTTCATCCATCATTTTGGGAAAAATTCAGACACTTGACAATACATTCCCAGTGCCTCTGGGGAAACAAGCACTCTCAATATTGCTGGTGCAAATGATTACATTTCTTTTGAGTGGAATTTGGCAATGTCTAACAAAATTACATATACATATATCCTACCCAGCAATCCCGTTTCTGAGAATATACCCTGGAGGTATACCATGCACAGTATAAAAACACAGATACATAAATTTGCTGCAGCATATTTGTAATTGCAGAACATTGAAAACTAAATGTTGAAACAAGAAATTTATTGAATAAACATTCACAATGGAGTACTATGCAGCTGTAAGGATAAGGAAGATGTCAGTGCACTGAAATGGAATGAATTCCAGGATGTATTTCTAAACTAATAAAAACAAAGGACAGAGGAATATAGTATGTGACTTTTGTGTAGGAAATGGAAATAAGAAAACATATGTATACCTGTACATATTCTGTTTACTTTTTCAAAATGTACACAAATAAGAAGGATGAACCAGAAAGTGATAAAGTTGGTTACCTGCTTAACAGGGTGGGTGGTGAGGCAGGGAAGGAAATGACATTTCTTTTGAGTTACACCTATTTGTGTAGTTCTTTATTTTTGCAAGAAGGGTGATCTTTCCAGTAGTCCCCCAAAAAATGAAGTTAATCCAATAAGGATGATGGAGGAGACTAAAAACCATAAGCAAACCAATTCTAACTTAAGTCAGTAACAACCACATTGAAATAAATAATCCAAGTAACTTTTGTACTCAGTAGTCAGTCTAGAGAGAAGTGACTGCAAAGAAATATTGAACTCTAACAGTTTTTTTGTAGTGGTATGCTGTAATACTTCTGTAACTATTTAAATGTGTAAAAGGGTTGAGGAAATGAGTAGATAGGTTTTGTTAAGAGCCAGCATTCTGTTGAAAAAGACAAATGTGAAGTGTGGGAAGGTGAGAAAAAAGCCCTTGTGGGGATGGCTTGGAATTGCGGGTTTAAGTGTGAACTCATAATTTTCGAAAATACATGTGCGTATACATATGTCACATGCGTGTGTGTTTATATTCTTTGTCCAGTGGAAAGGCCCAGAGAAGCAAAGAGATACCCAAATAGCAATAAGTACATTGAATACCTAGATCTGTATTTCTTATATCATTCCCCACTAAAAGATACCAAGGCTGTTAGGAGAAATATTTGGTTCCAGGGCTGGCACAGAGAAATGGTTATAAGATAAGCCTGGAATATCTTGTTATGCCAGAAAGTAAGGAAATGCTCAGAAAATGATAGAGGCATATCAGAATGACACAGGAGTAGGCTCTAAGGGGCTCCCACTGACCTACTCTGGGACAGTATGATCCCCCAGATAATTAAGGACAATAATGAGTTATAAAACCTTGAAAAGTAGGCTGGGCATGGTGGCTCACACCTATAATCCTAGCACTTTGGGAGGCCGAGGCGGGCGGATCACTTGAAGTCAGGAGTTTGAAACCAGCCTGGCCAACATGGTGAAACCCCATCTCTACTAAAAATACAAAAAAAAAAAAGTAGGCTTGGTGGCAGGCGCCTGTAATCCCAGCTACTTGGGAGGCTGAGGCAGAAGAATCGCCTGAACGTAGGAGGTGGAGGTTGCAGTGAGCCGAGATAGCACCACTGCACTCCAGCCTGGGCAACAGTGAGATGCCATCTCAAAAAAATAAAATGAAACATTGAAAAATAGAAATCCATTAGTTGATAGCAATAATAAGTAAAAAGAAAAAAGAGAGCTCTTCCTTAGAGAATGCTGACTGCTGAACATACAGGGAATGTTGGGGTTGAGAAATCATCACAGTGAGAGATAGGGCAAGAATAATTGGATCCTAAATCTTAAGTGAAAATTTGATGAACTGAATGTTTGCGTTGTCTTTAAGTGTCTCCCCATAGATTGCTTATTAAAGAAAATAGCAAAAGTACAGTGGAGAAACCAGACCATATATAGACCAGAGCATGCAGTGGCTCACACCTGTAATCCCGGCACTTTGGTTTGGGAGACCAAGGTGGGAGGATCACATGAGGCCAGGAGTTTGAGACCAGCCTGATGAACATGGCAAAACCCCGCCTCTACGAAAAGTACAAAAATTAGCTGGACGAGGTGGCGCACATGTGTAATCCCAGCTATTCAGGAGGCTGAGGCAAAAGGATAGCTTGAACCCCAGAGGTGGAGGTTGCAGTGAGCCAAAATCACTCCACTGCACTCCAGCCTGGGTAGCAGAGGGAGACCCTGTCTCCAAAAAAAAAAAAAAAAAAAATTAACATCACCAGTAAGGGGCAGATTGACATCATGCCTCTGGAATCGATGCCTTGAAAATGATAGCATCAATTAGGCAGTGCAACGTAAGTATAATCCTGAGGACACCTAAAACCCAAAACAAGGAAATTTTTATTTTTTAAAAAAGGAAATCTATACAGAAGAATTCCAAATACTTTATATGAATACTCCACTCTCAAGGAAGGGAGTATAACTCCCTGCTCCTTAAGTGTAGGGTATACATAGTCATTTTGTTCCAGAGAGTATAGTTTGGGAAGGAATTCAGAGTAACTTCACAGCAGAGAAACCTGATAAACACTACCGCAACCAGATGATCAAGGTCAACGTCAGCATTGATAAGTCATGTTAGTAGGTATCGTTGAAATGCTGTGATACCAAGGACACTTTACCTCTGGGTGTACCTGCAAACATAACCCCAGCCTGATAATGAGGAAACTATCAGACAAATTACAATAGAACAGACAGCAAAATATCCGACCAAGATTCCTCAAAACTGTCAAGGTCATGAAAAACCAAGAAAACCTGAGAAATTCTCACAACCAAGAGAAGCCGTTTGACACTTTAAATAATGGATACTTAACGGTGACTAAATGTACTGTGGGATCTTGGAACAGAAAAGAACAGTAAAAATGAAAGAAAACTGAAAGTATAGACTTAATGACAGTGTACGTATCAGTATTTCATTTACTGTAGCATGTTCAATGCTAATGTAAGATGTTAATAGTGGACACTGGGCCATATGGGAACTCTACTAAATTTTCACTTTCACTGTAAATTTATAACTTCTCAAAAAGTAAAGTCTTTAAGAAAAGAAGACTTTTGAGAACAGTTATAGATTTATAGAAAAAGGGTAAAAAGTCTTAAAGGGACTGCATTCTTAAAAGACATCAAATATGAAAAAAAGATAAGGTCTCCCTCTAGATTAAAGACCAAGGCACATGACAAATGAAATACAGAACCCTGTACTGAAGAAAAAAAAGATCTTGTAAAGGGTGGTGTTGAGTCAGTTGACGAAACTGGGGGATGGATGGTAGATCAGATGAAAGTATTGGGTTAATGTTAAACTCCTTGAAGATGATAGCTGACCTGTGATTATGTAAGAGAATGTCCTTATTACGAGGAAAGGCACATTGAAGGATGAGGCAACAGTTCTCAACTGGGATTTTTTTTTTTTTTTTTTCTCTCTCCTGGGAACATTTGGCAATGCCTAAAGGCGTTTTTGGTTGTCACAGCTGGGGGATAAAGGCGAGTGTTACTGCCACAAATGATGCTGGACATCTCTTAATGCACAGGCTAGCCTCCTATAACAAAGCATTTTCTGGCCCAAGGTAATATCACCAAGGTGAAGAAACCCTGAGCTATGCTTCTACTTCTGATTTAGAGGTAAAAGGGCTTAAAGCATATAAACCATTCACTAACGGTTGAGAGGGAAAATATATACATGTAGAGAGGAATAACTGGAAGAAAATGTTAATCATTGGTCAGTCAAGATAAAGGGTGTCTAGATGTTCTTTGTATTGTTGTAACTTATAAATTTATAAATAAAAAGTTAAGTATTTTATGGTAAAAACCTATAACCATCCTTAAAGTGATCTTATAATAAAGGACATGATCTTACAATAAAGGGCAGTAATTTAAGTTTAGTGAATTAAGCTTTATGAAAAATTAAAAATGTATTAGTTGATACAAATAGACATTTGCTTTTTTACTCTATATCCCCTAAACTGTTTTTATTCAAGTTGATCCAAAAAAATTCTGTTTTTTTAATCTCATTGGGAAATGAGAAATGAGGGGCCACCTTGTTTTCACACTTACCCACTTCATTGACTTTTTTTTTTTTTTGAGACGGAGACTCGCTCTGTCGCCCAAGCTGTAGTGCAATGGCATGATCTGGGCTCACTGCAGCCGCCTCCTCCAAGGTTCAAGCAGTTCTTCTGCCTCTGCCTCCCGAGTAGCTGTAACTACAGATGCACACCACCGTGCCCAGTTAATTTTTGTATTTGTAGTAGAGACACGATTTTACCATGTTAGCCAGGCTGATCTCGAACTCCTGACTTCAAGTGATCCATCCACCTCAGCCTCCCAAAGTGCTGGGATTACAGGCATGAGTCACCGCGCCCAGCCCACTTCATTGACTTTTATCACAAGTTTTGTTTAAATTGCTAGTGTTTATATAGTACATAAATAGTATTTACAGCTTCCCAGCCAGTCACTGTACTGTTTCCTTTCTGATACAACTTTGTTTCCTGCAGTTACTGATTGGTTCACTTTTTTCATTTAGTCAGTGTTGAAAGTGACTGTTGCCTTTTTCCACATGCTGCTGCAACAAGCTCCAAACACAAAGATTCATATTTTTCCTAGAGCCCTTCCAGAGCCATCATCCGTCTTCTTTTTCTAATACAGTCTGGTTGCTGTCTAAACCTGCTATACAGCTGTAACCCTGAGACATCCCTTTATCACTGCTTTAGAAACTCCCGTTACCTCTGTGCTGTATTGAATCATGTAGTTCCTAAATCAACCATCTTCCTCTTTCTTGGTTACTTCGATGTTACAGTGAAGCATGTCTTCTAATCATCTCCTGAGAAAAAGTGAACATGAGTGCTAAGTTTTTTGAAGGGGCTTCAGGGGCATATCTGAAAATACATTTTCTACCCTTAGACTTGGTTGATAATTTGGATGGCTATAGATTTTTTTTAACAGCCTCATTGAAGTAAAAATTGACAAAATTAAACTGCACAGAAACATAGGTGTACACTCATGAAACCTTCACCACAATCTACATAGTATATTCCTCATCTCCAAAAGTTTTCTCACGCTTCTTTATAACTCCCATTTTCCACTCCTGGCTCCCACCCCATCCCCAGGTAATTACTGATCTGCCTTCTGTCACTATACGGCTAGTTTGCAGTTGTAAAGAGTCATGCAGTAAGACTTTTTTGGTCTGGCTTACACTAACAATTGTTTAAAGGGTTATCCACACTGTGTCTATCAATAATTCATTCCCTTTTATTACGAAGAAGCAAAATGGAATCATTGTATGGATGTACCACAATTTGTGTAATCATTTACTGATGAGCGTTTAAATTGTTTCCAGTATGGGGCTGTGATGACCATTGGTGTTTATGTCTTTGTATGGGAATAAGCCTTCATTTCTCGCAGATACATGTCTATGAGTGGAATGGATGGTAGGTGGTTGTTTAACTTTTTAAGAAGCTGCCTGCTTTCCAACATGCTTGTACCATTTTACATTCCCATCCACAATGAATGAGAGTTCCATTTGCCATGCTGACTGTAGGGACTTTTATAAATTTTAGTCATTCTAAGAGGTGTGTTACAGTATCTTATGGTTTTAATTTGCGTTTTCTCAATAACCACTGATGTTGAGCATCTTTTCATGTTGTTACTCGCCATCTGTATATTTTTGAATTTCTGTTTAGCTCTTTTGCCCCTTTTTGTGAATTGGGTTATTTCAGTCATTGAATTTTGATACTTCTTTATGTTTCTAGATACAAATCCTTTATCAAATCTATGATTTGCAGATGTTTTTCCCAGTCTGTGCTTGTCTTATTCTCTTAAACATCGTCTTTCGCCGGGCGCGGTGGCTCAAGCCTGTAATCCCAGCACTTTGGGAGGCCGAGACGGGCGGATCACGAGGTCAGGAGATCGAGACCATCCTGGCTAACACGGTGAAACCCCGTCTCTACTAAAAATACAAAAACTAGCCGGGCGAAGTGGCGGGCGCCTGTAGTCCCAGCTACTCGGGAGGCTGAGGCAGGAGAATGGCGTAAACCCGGGAGGCGGAGCTTGCAGTGAGCTGAGATCTGGCCACTGCACTCCAGCCCCGGCGACAGACTGAGACTCTGCCTCAAAAAAAAAAAAAAAAAAAAAAAAAAAACATCGTCTTTCAAAGAGCAGAAATTCTTCATTTTGACGAAATCTACTTTATGAATTTTTCTTTTTTCTTTCTTTTCTCTTCTTTTTTTTTTTTTTTTTTTTTTTTTTTGATATGGAGTCTTGCACCATCACACCCAGGCTGGAGTGATGCCATGATGGTCATGATCTTGGCTCACTGCAACCTTCGCCTCCTGGATTCAAGCGATTCTTCCACCTTGGCCTCCTGAGTAACTGAGATGACAGGCATCTGCCTTCATGCCCAGCTAATTTTTGTATTTTTGTAGAGACAGGGTTTTACTATGTTGGCCAGACTCGTCTTGAACTACTGACTTCAGGTGATCTGCCCACCTTGCCCTCCCAAGTGTTGGGATTACAGGTATGAGCCACCATGCCTGGCCAAATTTTTTTTCTTTTATGGGTCATATTTTTTTTTGTCATAACTAAAAACATTTGCTTAACACAAGATTGTTAATATTTTTCCCACAAGTTTTTGAAGTTATAGAACTTCTTACATTAACTCTTACATTTAGGCCTATGAACTACTTTCAGTTGATTTTTATATATGATGTGAGGTATGGATCAAAGTGATATTTTGGCATATGAATGTCTTAATTCTTCAGCACTGTTTGTTCAAAGACTATTTTCTTTTTCTCCACTAAATTGCCTTTGAAGCTTAGCCAAAAATCAATTGACCATATATATCTATAGATAAATAAGCAAACAGAGGTGATGGAGTTTCAGTCAGGGCCTGCAAGGGCAGCAGGGGCCTCCCTGCCTCAGGCCTTGTGCCACACCATTGGACTGTGCTGCATACTAGGAGGGCCAGAAGATGAACAAGACTAACCTTGATGAGCAATGCACAAAGTGGCATAAAAAACATAGGCCGGACACAGCAACTCATGCCTGTAATCCCAGCACTTTGGGAAGCTGAGGGGGGCAGATTACTTGTGGCCAGATGTTTTAGACCAACCTGGCCAACATGGCGAAACCCTGTATCTACTAAAAGTGAAGATTGCGGTGAGCTGAGATCGTGCCACTGCATCCCAGCCTGTGCAACAGGGTGAGACCCCGTCTCAAAAAAAGTAAATAAATAAAAACATAGTATCATTACATAGTGTGAACCAAACGCTGGGGATATAGGTATCTATAGGTATAGATATGTGAATCTATAGATATATATACACTCTATAGATAGAGATATCGATCGATCGATAGATAGATGTCTATGGACTCTTATTATTCTGTTTCATTGATCTTTTTGTCTGTATTCGTGCTAAAACCCTACTGTCTTCATACTGTAGCTTCATAATATATCTTGGAGTCAGGAAGCTTTAGTCTTAACTTTGTTCTTTTGAAATTTACTTTGGCTGTTCTAGAGCCTTTGCAGTTCCATATGAATTTTAGAACCAGCTTTTGATTTTTACCCAAAAATCTGCTGTGATTCTCATTGGATTGTGTTAATCGTAAGTCAGTTTGGGAAGGATTGACATTCTGATCCATGAATATAGCACATCTTCCATTTATTTGGATCTTTTTAAAATTCTTTAAGCAACATTTTGTCATTTTCAAGATACCAGTCTTACACATCTTTTACCAGATTTATCTCCAATTGTTTCATAATTTTCGACTGTATTGTAAATAGTGTTTTAAAGTTTCTGTTTCTAGTTGTTTGTTGCTTGTATATAGAAACACAACTAATTTTTGTATATTAATACTGTGTCCTCCAGTTTTGCTGAATTCACTTATTAGTCCCACTTATAGCTTTTCATAGATACCATTGGATTTTCTACATAGCTAATGTGGTGAATTTATTGATTTTCAAATGTTGAATTAGTTTTACATTCCTGGAAGGAACATACTTGGTCATGTTATGTTCTTTTTATATACTGTTAAGTTGTATTTGCTAAGATTTTGTTAACAGTATTTTCATCTAGCTGGGCATGATGGGTCACACCTGTAATCCCAGCACTTTGGGAGGCTGAGGTGGGTGGATTACTTGAGGTCAGGAGTTGGAGACCAGCCTGGCCAACATGGTGAAACCCTGTTTCAACTAAAAATACAAAAATTAGCTGGGTATGATGGCACACGCCTGTAATCCCAACTACTCAGGAGGCTAAGGCACGAGAATAGCTGGAACCCAGGAGGTGGAAGTCGCAGTGAGCCAGGATCTCACCGCTGCACTCCAGCCAGGACAACAGAGTGAGACTCTGTCTCAAAAGAAAAAAAAAAAAATTTGCATCCTATATTCATGATATTTATTCTGTAGTTTTCTTCTAATTGCTTTATCTGGTTTGGGAATCAAAGTAATGCTGGCCTAGTAGAATGAATTTGGAAACTGTTTCATCCTATTCAGTATTCTAGAAAAGTTGGTACATAGGCCAGGCGTGGTGGCTCACCCCTGTAATTCCAGCGCTTTGGGAGGCCGAGGTGGGCAGATCACCTGAGGTCAGAAGTTCGAGACCAGCCTGACCAACATGGAGAAACCCCATCTCTACTGAAAATACAAAAAAAATTAGCCAGGCATGGTGGCGCATGCTTGTAATCCCAGCTACTCAGGAGGCTGATGCAGGAGAATTGCTTGAACCTGGGAGGCAGAGGTTGCAGTGAGCTGAGGTCGCAGCATTGCACTCCAGCCTAGGTGACGAGAGTGAAACTCCATCTCAAAAAAAAAACAAAAGTTGGTATAAACTTTTTTATAGTTTACCAGTTTTATTGATCTCAAAAAACCAACTTTGTTTTCTTTTTTTTTTTCTTTTTTCTATTTTTAATTTCATTTATTTTCACTTGGAGCCTTGAGTGTAGATTTTCTAATAAGAATTTTTTTCCGGCCGGGCGCGGTGGCTCAAGCCTGTAATCCCAGCACTTTGGGAGGCCGAGGCGGGCGGATCACGAGGTCAGGAGATCGAGACCATCCTGGCTAACATGGTGAAACCCCGTCTCTACTAAAAAATACAAAAAAAAAAACTAGCCGGGCGAGGTGGTGGGCGCCTGTAGTCCCAGCTACTCAGGAGGCCGAGGCAGGAGAATGGCGTAAACCCGGGAGGCGGAGCTTGCAGTGAGCTGAGATCCGGCCACTGCACTCCAGCCTGGGCGACAGAGTGAGACTCCGTCTCAAAAAAAAAAAAGAATTTTTTTTCTTTAGAAATCTGAAGGTAATACATTTACCAGGCTTGCTGTTGAGAAGTCCACTGATATTTTGATTCCCTTCTCTTTTTGTGTAGCATAGTGCCCAAGCTTTTAATAGCAGTATTGGCAGAGTTTGAATTGTTATAGTGATGTATGTTGGTATAAATTTTTTTTTAAGTCGCTAAGCTGGGCTTACATGGTCTCTTTAAATATGGATGCTCCATTTTGGTATTGGAAATTTGTTTTGTTGTTGTTGTTTTTTTTTTTTTTTTTTAATGTAACTTTGTTCCCGTCTGTTTTCTCTTTCTTGAATGTCTCTTAATTGGATTTTGGATCTTCTAGATTGAGCTCTTATTTTTTTCTTTCTTGTTGCCTAGCGTTTTTCCCATGTATACACACACACACACATGCTTATTGAAAGATTTCCTTGACTTTATCATCCATTTGTTGAATTTGTTTTGCCATTTTTGTTTTTAAATTCCAAGGTCTGTCTTGTTCTCCGATAGTATCCTATTCTTGTGTCTCTGAAGAATTCATTATAGTTTTTTGGAGTTTTCTCATGCTGTTTGCTTTTCCTCTGTTTCCTATAGATGCATCTTTCCTGGAGATTTGTTTTGTCCTTTCATATTCTTAGAGGCCTTTCTCAAATGATCAGTGATCCTTGCCTGTCTACTCATATCGAATGGTTAGGTACTGAGCAACTGATTGGACTGTCTACCTGAGTAGAGCTTGTTGACTGCTGAGCTTCACTGTGGTGATTGGTTGCTTTTTAATATCTTTCCTTTGATGTTCTGCAGTTTTACTATGATCTGTTTAGATGTGGATATCTTTTTGTTGTGCTTGACTTACATTATAGTTTTATCTGTGAATTCATGTTGTCTCTCTCTCCCTCTCTCTCTCTCTGTGTGTGTGTGTGTGTGTGTGTGTGTGTGTGTGTGTGTGTGTGAAGGTTTCGCTCTGTCACCTAGGCTGGAGTGCAATGGCACAATCGCAGCTCACTGCAGACTGAACCTCCCGGACTCAAGTGATCCTCTCATCTCAGCCTCCTGAGTAGCTGGGACCACAAGCACATACCACCGCAGCTGCCTAATATTTTTTATTTTATTTTTGTAGAGGCAGTGTCTCACTTTGTTGCTCAGGCTGGTCTCAAACTCCTGGCCTCAAGCAGTCCTCCTGCCTTGGTCTTCCACAGTTCTGGGATTATAGATATGAGCCACTGTGTCTGGCCTAATTCATGTCCTCATTTCTGCAGAATTCTTAGCCAGTATCTAATTCAACATTGCCTTTCTCCATTCTCCATAATTCACCCCTTTAAGAATTCTTATTAGACTTTTATTGGATCTTTACATTCTGTTCTCTTATTTTGACATCTTATTTTCCAGTTTTCTGTTTTTCTTTGCTGCATTTTGAGTGTTTATCATGTATCTTCCATTTTTTAATTCTCTTTAGCTATGTCTGATAAGTTGGTGCTTGTTTTATATTGTTTATTTTTCAGTAATATTTTTATTTCTTATTAAACAACTCATAATGCTTATTTTATGTTCTGTCTCTGTCAATTCCAATGCCCAAAGTATTGGGGATTCTTAATCAGTTTCTCCTGATGCTTGCTCATGCTGGATTATTTATTATGTATTTGCTATTTAATCATGCGCTCATAGTTGATAAAATTGGTAGGAATACTGAAAGGCCTGAATGGTAGGTGACTTATTTCCCGATCTAATTTAGGTTTGCTTCTGCTAGGTGTCAAAGGGCACTGGTAGCGTGGAACCACTTTAATTTCTTGGCCTGGGAATTCCCTGACCATAGAAGGGAGAGAAAATTTCAACCTCAGACTTACTCATGAGGTCAGGCCTGTGATTACAAAATCCCAGAGAAGCCTCTTCACCCAGAGCATGGACCTGAAATGCTCACTTGTAGGTCTTTTGCGTGTAATCAGCTTCTTTCTCACTCTTTCAGTGAAGTTGCAGACCCTTTCAGGGGTTTTGGTCTAATGTAGGAGTTTCCAGTTAAGTGCCCTCATAGTAAATAAAAGGTAAGTTTTACATAGGGTAAATCAATTATAGTTTATATATTAGTATTTTGTTCACTGATACTCTATCCTAATGTATTTAAAAAAACAACAACAACAACAACAACCACCTTAGATCACCATAGTGTTTACAAGGGGAAAAAAGTCCAAAAAAAAAAAAAAAACTACTTTAGGAAACCACATTCCCTAAGAAGAATAAAGCTTACCAACGAGTGTTCCTCAGATTAGGAGTATGTCAAGATACTCATTCCTGCATACTTAGGACAGTCAGAGGCCTTAGGCTGGTTGCGTCCAGGGGTTTATTCTCCTTGAGTTGTACAGATGATCATTTTCTGTGTGTGCTAGGATCATAGAAAAGATCAGAGAACATTTCTCTAAGATAGTCTTAAAAGATGCTCTAGAAAAGACTGCATACCACATATTCCTCTTTAATCACTATAATGTTCATAAGCATATTAAAGTCTCCAGAAGACCTTGACACGAGGAAAATTTCCCAAACATCTTTGACCATGGTACTTTTTTAAAAAAATACTAATAGCCTGTAACTATTGAAAACAAAATATCTATAATCATTGACCTTCTGAAATTTTAAGGCTATATTCCTTGAAAATAGAGTCAGAATAAGATATTCTGGGTTGGGATTTAAGTCAATAATCTTACATTAGCTGCTAACCAAGCTGGCTATATATTAATAGTAGACAAGCCTGTATAAAAACTATGCATATAAAAGGTCTGGCGGGCACAGTGGCTCACACCTGTAATCCCAGCACTTTGGGAGGGCAAGGCGGGCGGATCACAAGGTCAGGAGTTTGAGACCAGCCTGACCAACATGGCGAAACCCCATCTCTACTAAAAATACAAAAATTAGCCGGGTGTGGTGGCAGGCACCTGTAGTCCCAGCTACTCCAGAGGCTGACACTTGAACTCAGGTGGCGGAGGTTACGGTGAGCCAAGATCGTGCCACTGCACTCCAACCTGGGCAGCAGAGCAAGACTCTATCTCAAAAAAAACAAGAAAGAAAACTATGAGTATAAAAGGTCAAATGGAGGTGAGCTGTACGACTCTATTAGAACTTAGAATCTAGCCAGTGTTTGTTAAATGTGTAGAGCAGGCACTGTGATAAATAGTTCGTAATGTCTTCTCATTGCCGCCAGGAAAAAAAAAATCAATTTCTTACCCTGGCCTACAAGGGCCCTCATAATCTGGCCACTACATCCTCTTCTGACCTCATCTGTCATACGTTTCACACTGGGTGCCAGCCACACTGGCCTCCGAGTGTGCTAAGTTTATTCTAGCTCGAAAGTCCTTGTCTTGCACTTTCCTTTGCCTAGAATATGCCAGCATCAGATGTTTAAGTGGCTGCCTTTTTGTCCTCATGGTCTTACCTCACTGAGGTTGTTCCTCACTGCTGAATCTCAGCTAATCGCCCCTACTTGAGTGACTCTACACTCACACAGCCTTGCTTGGTTTCCTCCTACGAGTAGCTTAGTCTTCCTGTAAACCATAGATCTTGTCTGCTTTGTATGCTCTTCTGTCTTTAGCCTTGGTTACGATGAGACTCACAAATACTTGATAAATAGATGTCAAATGAGTAAGAGAAGAAACCCCTAACTTGCAGAAGTTCACAGCTAGCAAGTGTCAAAGTTGAGTCTGAACCCATGTTTGTCAGAATTCTGTGTTCATAACACCACATTATATCTAAATGTGGTTGTCCCATTCCCTTCCGCACTGTCAGTTCAAAGTGCTGTTAGAACTTTTCTTTTGTATTGCCTTCAAGGTCTCATTTTTTCTTTTAGATCTCCTGATTATAGCAAATCTTGATTCTTTGACGATACCTTTGATTTATAGAAATACTGAAAAGTTACTCGGAACCAAATCTGCTGAATCAGGTAGATGACCAAGCTAGGGAAGACTGATGCGGGGAACAGGAGGAGTAATTCTGAAGTGACCACAAACGATAGGTTTTTGTTTTTAAAGTTGTATCTAAAAGGGAGTACTAAAAGAAGTATACTGGCTGGTTGTGGCGGCTCACACCTGTAATCCCAGCACTTTGGGAGGCCGAGGTGGGTGGATCATGAGGTTAGGAGATCGAGACTATCCTGGTTAACACAGTGAAACCCCATCTCTACTAAAAATACAAAAAATTAGCCGGGCGTGGTGGTGGGCACCTGTAATCCCAGCTACTTGGGAGGCTGAAGCAGGAGAATGGCATAAACCCGGGAGGCGGAGGTTACAGTGAGCTGAGATGGCACCACTGCACTCCAGCCTGGGCAACAGAGTGAGACTCCGTCTCAAAAAAAAAAGTATACTAAAAACAGCTGGGCTGTGGCAACATTATTAGAATATGTATATAACCTCCCAGGGGAACTTCTTTGGTAATGTAATATTTCCATTGTGTGAACTAAGAAATCAGTTTTCGTAGCTTTCATAGTTACAGCTGATAGAACTGAAAATTAGTTTCCTGTCTCAATGCAAATGTTAAATACCTGACAATGACAGTCTCAGTTTATTCCTTAAAACTGAGAGACACATGTCAATGGTTTTATCTTGTCCAACTTTGGACAACAGATTTCAGCCTTGTTATTGGTCATGTAATACTAGCTTTGTTTTCTGGTCATTTAATACCAAAAAGAAGGTAAACTAGCCAGGAAAAAAATGTTAGCTTAAAGTGTAGTGCCAGAGGATAAAAAAACTATTTCTGTATGGCAAAAGAAAAAGAATAGGTGCCAAATCTCAAATATTCTTGAGTTGATAGTTTTCATCTCTCTAGTTATAACTCACTTAATGTTTTGTCGTGATTTGAGTTTGTTTGTTTGTTTGGTAGAGATAGGGTCTCCGTGTGTTGCCCAGC
The DNA here is from genome assembly GCF_007565055.1 of Rhinopithecus roxellana. Classification (NCBI taxonomy): domain Eukaryota; kingdom Metazoa; phylum Chordata; class Mammalia; order Primates; family Cercopithecidae; genus Rhinopithecus; species Rhinopithecus roxellana. The sequence goes on along the minus strand of NC_044567.1, from coordinate 8,208,900 downwards.
CTGGTCTTGAACTCCTGGGCTCAGGCAGTCCTCCAGTCTCAGCCTCCCAGAGTGCTGGGATTACAGGCATGAGACACTACACCTGGCCTGTTTGTTTTGTCTTTTTCTTGTTTTTTTTTTGTTTTTTTCTCTGCTGTTGTTTGTTTGTTTTTTAGGTTTAGGGACATGAGCTGGGCCTCAGCCAGTGGCCCGTCGCCTGTTTTTATTTTGAATTTGAGATACCTTTCCAATCTTTGTTTCTTCCCCACCACCCCCTCCCGAGAAGGACTCTTAATCTGTCACCCAGGCTGGAGTACAGTGGCGCCATCTCAGCTCACTGCAGCCTCTGCCTCCTGGATTCAAGCAATTGTGCCTGTCTCAGCCTCCCGAGTAACTGGGATTACGGGCGCCTACCACCAGGCACAGCTAATTTTTTTTGTATTTTCAGTAGAGGTGGGGTTTCAGCATATTGGCCAGGCTGGTCTCAAACTCCTGACCTCAGCCTCCCGAAGTGCTGGGATTACAGGCGTGACCCACCATGCCCAGCCTGCCATATTTTTTGTCCTTTTTATTGTTTCCTATTTTCTTTTCACTTCCCACAAAGCCTGTAGTTTTGGAATTTATTTTGGGAATGGTTAGAGTAGCAGTATTAGTTTTTTCTTTGTTTTTTTGTTTTTTGTGGTTTGAATGAGGCAACATCTTGGAGGAGACATAAGACTGGCATTCACTAACGGTATAACTTCTTTGTATTTTTCTTTGAAAAGGAAATTTTTTAAAAAGTTTTATTTTAAGTTCATGGGTACATGTGCAGGTTTGCTACGTAGATAAATGTGTGTCAAGGGGGTTTGTCCAACAGATTATTTCATCACCTAGATACTAAGCCTAGTAGCCTGGTACCCATTCGTTATTTTTCCTGGCCCGCTGCCTCCTCCCACCCTGCAATAGGCCCCAGTGTCTGCTGTTCCCCTCTGTGTGTCCATTTGGTCTCATCATTGTCTCCCACTTTTATAAGTGAGAACATGTGGTATTCGGTTTTCTGAGGAAATACTGTTTAACTTGAGAAAATTGGATTGGGTTTTAAACCATTGTTTATGTTTTTTAAAAAACTGAATAAGGATATATATGTAGAAATATTATCTCCTGCAATTTTTGAATTATTTGCGATCTTAAAATTGTAAAAGGTAAAATTTTCTTTCTTTTTTTTTTTTTTTTTTTGAGACGGAATCTTGCTCTGTCACCCAGGCTGGAGTGCAGTGGCGCAATCTCGGCTCACTGCAACCTCTGCCTCCTGGGTTCAAGTGATTCTCGTGCCTCAGCCTCCCAAGGAGCTGGGACTACAGGCATGCATCACCATGCCCAGCTAATTTTTTAATTTTTTTTAGTAGAGACGGGATTTCCCCATGTGGGCTAGGCTGGTCTCAAACTCCTGACCTCAGGCAATCTCCCTGCCTCAGCCTCCCAAAGTACTGGGATTATAGGCGTGAGCCACCGCGCCTAGCTGAAAGGCAAAATTTTCTATTAGACCCTCCAGAGCTCTTAACAGTGATTTTTTTTTTTTTTCTTTCCTCTTCCAACATGATAAAGTATCCAGCAAAGTGGTTCTTGGTTTTGGGTTTGAGACAGGGTCTCACTCAGTCGCCCAGGCTGAAGTGCAGACGCACCATCATGGCTCACTGCAGCCTCGGCCTTCTAAGGTCAAGCTATCCTCCTACTTCAGCCTCCCAAGTAGCTGGGATCACAGGTGCAAGCCACCACACCCGGCTAATTTTTGTGTTTTTTGTAGAGATGGAGTTTTGCCATATTGCTCAGGCTAGTCTTGAACTTCTGGGCTCAAGCAATCCACCAGCCTCGACCTCTCAAAGTACTAGGATTACAGATGTGAGCCACCGTGCTCAGCCAGCAAAGCGATTTTTTTTTTTTTTTTGAGACGGAGTCTCACTCTGTCGCCCAGGCTGGAGTGCATTGGCGCAGTCTCTGCTCACTGCAAGCTCCGCCTCCCAGGTTCACACCATTCTCCTGCCTCAGCCTCCCCAGTAGCTGGGACTACAGGCGCCTGCCACCACGCCTGGCTAATTTTTTATATTTTTAGTAGAGACAGGGTTTCATCGTGTTAGCCAGGATGGTCTCGATCTCCTGACCTCGTGATCCACCCACCTCGGCCTCCCAAAGTGCTGGGATTACAGGCATGAGCCACTGCGCCCAGCCCAAAGCAATTTTTAAAAATGTCTGTATGTTGACTGGGCGCAGTGCCTCACACCTGTAATCCCAGCACTTTGGGAAGCCGAGGCAGGCGATCACTTGAGGCCAGAAGTTCAAAACCATCCACGCCAACATAGCAAAACCCCATCTCTACTAAAAGTACAAATATTAGCTGGGCATGTTGGCACACACACCTGTAGTCCCAGCTACTCGGGAGGCTGAGGCACAAGAATCACACGAGCCTGGGAGATGGAGATTGCAGTGAGCTGAGATCATACCACTGCACTCCAGCCTGGGTGACAGAGCGAGACTCTGTCATCAAAAAAAAAAAAAAGAAAAAAGTATCTGTATTTTCTGGATACTCCAAATTGGTCTAGAAGTTTAGTTTTAGAGATGAAACGCAAATTTAAAAATCATGTTTGTTATGTATATTTCACCACAATTTTTATTTTATTTTATTTTATTTTATTTTATTTTATTTTTGAGACATGGTCTCTCTCTGTCATGCAGGCCGGAGTGCAGTGACATGATCTCAACTCACTGCAGCCTCCACCTCCCAGGCTCAAGTGATCCTCCCACATAGCTAGGACCATAGATAATGTGCCACCACACCCAGCTAATTTTTGTATTTTTTGTAGAGTCAGGGTTTCGCCATGTTGCCTAGGCTGGTCTCAAACTCCTCTGACCACCTCGGCCGCCCAAAGTGCTGGGATTACAAGAGTGAGCCACCACGCCTGGCCCACAATTATTTTTGTATGATTTTTTTTTTTTCTTCTTCGTAGATAGGGAGTCTCACCATGTTGCCCAGGCTGGTCTCAAACTCCTGATCTCAAGCTATCCTCCCACAGTGCTAGGATTAGGCTGGGCACGGTGGCTTACGCTTGTAATCCCAGCACTTTGGGAGGCTGAGGTAGGTGGATCACCTGAGTTCAGGAGTTTGAGAACAGCCTGGCCAACATGGCAAAACCCTGTCTCTACTAAAAATACAAAAATTAGCTGGGTGTGGTGGCATGCACCTGTAATCACAGCTACTTGGGAGGCTGAGGCAGGAGAATCACTTGAACCCAGGAGGCAGAGGTTGCAGTGAGCCGAGATTGCACCACTGCGCTCCCGCCTGGGCAACAGAGTGAGACCCAGTCTCAAAAAAAAAAGTGCTGGGATTATAGGCATCAGCCACCATGCTTATCCCATAATTAAAAAGAAATCTGGGCGAGGCACAGTGGCTCACACCTGTCATCCCAGTGCTTTGGGATGCAGAGGCAGGACATCCCTTGAGGCGGGAGAGGTGGCTCACATCCATAATCCAAGCATTTAGGAGGCTGGGGTGGGCAGATTGTTTGAGATGAAGCATTAAAGACCAGCCTGGGCAACATGGCAAAACCCCATCTCTACAAAAAAACACAAAAATGTTTCTGGCATGGTGGCACTTGCCTGTAGTCCCAGCTACTCAGGAGGCAAAGGTGCGAGGATCATCTGAGTGCGGGAGGTTGAGGTTACAGTGACCCAAGATTGTGCCAGTGCACTCCAGCCTGGGTGACAGAGTGAGACTCTGTCTCAGAACATTAAAAAAAAGAAGAAGAAAGTGGTTATTTCTCAGGGCTACGTTTTCATTTATCAAATCTCATTTACCAGAATTTGTGCTAGGGTCTTTTAGGGGGTGTATATGAGTGCTGTGTCATGTGTCACTGGTTTCTCTACTTCAAAGACTGAACATTCTTCACGATCGGAAAGGAAAAGAAGAGATTCTTTCGGGATGTTTGACGGTTATGATAGCTGCAGTGAGGACACAAGCAGCAGCTCCAGCTCTGAAGAGAGTGAGGAAGAAGTCGCACCTTTACCTTCTAATCTCCCGATTATCAAAAACAATGGGCAAGTCTACACATACCCAGATGGTAAATCTGGCATGGGTGAGTATTTATAACCTTCACCTGTTCTACAGCTTTATGTTTAAGGGTGTGTTTTTATTTGGTTTCTTCTGTCATTTCCCCTTCCTTAGAATTGTTAAGGGACAGTTTGAAGAGCTGACATTTATAGTTCGAGATAAGATCACTGAGTTGGTGTTTAACTCTTTATTTTGCCTACCTCCCGGTGGAAAGCAAATAAAATAAAAAACAAAAGGCCAGTGAGAAACTTCATGTGGACATAAATTTAGTAGTTAGATGAGAAATGCCTCTGTAACTGAAAGTGCAAGTGCATAGGATCATAGGCTTATACAGTTGAAAGAGACATTCAAGTTTGGGCTCCCTCCTCTGTTAATTGCTTATAATTTCTGTTTTAACATAACTGGTGATTGGGTATTCCCTGACACAGTAAGGAATTTCTTTCTGCCTAAAGTCTGGCTTGAAAATGAAAAAGGAAGCAGTTTCATTTCTTAGTATCTCAAATTACTAGAATAGTCTCTTTATTCAATGAAAATTTCCTTCCTCCGACTTTTATCTTTTGGTCTTAGTTTTGCCTTTTTAACTTTGCTTCTGGGAGTCTGGAAAGTTTTGCTTTTTAAAGCTACACAGCGTAATTCTAATCCTTGCTCTAATGACATCTGTTTTCTCCACAATGGAACCCTTCATTCTAGTTTATCTCTAAGGCATACCAAGGAGCCATAGTTACTTCAACCATTTCTCTCCTGGTGTATCCCAGTGATTTAATTATTGGATATCCTGGTCGCTCTGTTCTGGGGATACTACCTCAGATTGTGTGGTAGTAGGGTAACAAGTCATCCTGATTTGCCTGGAACTGTCCTGATTTTACCATTGAAAGTCCCACATCCTGGAAATGTGGGAATGAAACAAATGGTCACCCTGTGTGAGACCAGAAGATAGTTCAACCTTTATCTCCCCTTTTCAAGACACTGTTTCCATTCATGCCACCAAAATTGCTTTAGCTTTCTTGAAAATGATAATGAACTTGTAAATAACTGATGTCCTTTGACCTTTACCACATAAACTAACCCACTTTAAACCAGTCTTCTTGCAGTTAACTTTTTAAACCCAAGATGTAGGACTTTGGATCTCTCAATATAACGTTTTTCTTACTAACTTTCAGTCTTAGAAATTTTTGTTGTTGTTGTTGTTGTTGTTGTTGTTGTTGTTGTTGTTGTGACAGTCTCACTCTGTTGCCCAAGCTGGAGTGCAGTGGTGCAATCTCGGCTCACTGTAGCCTCCGCCTCCCGGGTTCAAGCAGTTCTGCCTCAGCTTCCCAAGTAGCTGGGACTACAGGCCTGCGCCACCATGCCTGGCATATTTTCATATTTTTAGTAAAGATAGGGTTTCACCATATTGGCCAGGCTGGTCTCAAATTCCTGACTTTAAGCGATCCGCCTGCCTTGGCCTCTCAAAGTGCTGGGATTACAGGGGTGAGCCACCACATCCAAGCTTTTTTTTGCCTTTTTTTTTTTTTTTTTTTTGAGACAGTCTTGCTCTATTACCCAGGCTGGAATACAGCAGCAAGATCTCGGCTCACTGCAATCTCTGCCTTCTGAGCTCAGGTGATCCTCTCACCTCACCCTCTCCAGTACTATAGGCACATACTACCACACCTGGCTAACTTTTGTATTTTTCAGAGACGGGCAATTTTCACCATATTGCCCAGGCTGGTCTCACTCCTGAACTCAAGCGATCCATCTGCCTCAGCCTCCCAAAGTGCTGGGATTACAGGTGTGAGCCCCTGCACACTGCCCGGTCTTAGAAATTTTTGATTGCTAATTCTGTCATCTAATATTGAATGCTGTGTCATCTAATCTTCAGTTTTATATCATTTACAGTTTTGATAATTCTGCCCTGTTGGTCCTATTCTAGTCTTTTGGTTAAAAAGTTGAATAGCATGGCCAGGTGCGGTGACTCATGCCTGTAATCCTGGCACTTCAGGAGGCCGAGGCAGGCAGATCACGAGGTCAGGAGATCGAGACCATCCTGGCTAACACGGTGAAGCCCCATCTCTACTAAAAATACAAAAAATTGGCCAGGCATGGTGGCATGTGCCTGTAGTCCCAGCTACTCGGAAGGCTGAGACAGGAGAATTGCTTGTACCTGGGAGGCGGAGCTTGCAGTGAGCTGAGATTGCACCACTGCACTTCAGCCTGGGCGACAGAGCGAGACTCTATCTAAAAAAAAAAAAAAAAAAAAAAAAAACCCTACCTGGGTGTCCTCTACTCCAGCTGAAATTTCTCAGTCCTGTTGTCAGAGCTACATGAGATTTTATCAAATGTGTTAGCTCCTGTTAGTGTATATTCTTGCCGTGG